>NW_027512839.1:1328000-1660000 GCF_048772815.1 Callospermophilus lateralis | reverse complement strand
ATTCAGGTCCACTTCTCCAATTTGAGGCCAACTGACCGTGGGGTTTAGAATCTTTATTTGAATTGGAGTCATGGAAAACCCAAGCACCTATAGCCTAGCCTCTGTAAGTTGGAAAAATTCATTTCACTCAAAGAATCCCTATTCTCACTTGATGGAGGTCAGGAACCTTACAGAGGAAGGCGAGAGACTTCATCCCAAAGACTGCTCTTTTGGCCATTTTGGTTTGGGATGCACACATGGGAAATTTCTTTAAATCCATCAGGTGTTGACAATCTAAGCCACAGCCTCACACAGGGCCAAGGGGCTGATTCAGACAATCCCTTTCCAAAGCAATTAAGCAAAGAGCCACAGTTATACCCATTCATTTCCATTTGAAAACTGTTTTCTTCAGGCTTCACAAAGGGATGGCCTGAGTCAAAGACCTTCCTGACATTCAGTGCAACAGAACAATAGGTAAGCAAAAGGCCCAAAGCAGGGTTTCTCCACTGAGACATTACTGGTCACACTGATATCTGAGTTTTCTGAGATGCTCGCCATTCACTTCAGCTATCCAGTTCATGGCCATGTTACAGAGTTTGGAGGGGGTACATATCTTGGACACAAAACCATGGGCTTATTCTGGAGAGTGGCCAGAATTCAGGAAGAAAACAGGAACTTAGAAAGATAGTAGGTGTTGCCCATCCATAAGGCAAGCTACAGTCCATTCATCAATTTGGCTGGATAAATGCTGTGAAGCTTTCTACTAGATAGGACACATCCATTGATGCATTTTTTTTTAATGTCTACAACCCCGGACACAATGTGATACACAGACATAGAAACACTCGCCTTGTCAAACGACTTACTAGAAACAGTCCACTCCAAACTAAACAAACCTACTTTTCTACCTATTCTAAGAACATGACACAAGACCACAAACTCATAACCACAAACAAAAAGGCACCTCCTTCGCCCAGGTAGGTCTGTGACTATCCGGAGTGTCCTCTGACTTGTGGGCCAATAATGTTCCCCCGAAATGGCCTGTCCTGTCTTAGATCTGGTCTCCTTGGCCAACTCCGTGAAGTTGTCAGGAGCCAGCGGAGCCTCTACTTGCTTTCTCAGGAAAAGCTCTGCTTCAGAGCTTTCTTGCATTTGGCCTTCCTCACATCTGTAGGTACCAAGAAAGACTGACTCTGTCTTTGTAAATCCAAACAAGTGAGACCACTGGGACTGGGACTGGGACTGGCTATGGGTGCCTGGCATCCTGGATCGCAAGTTCAGAGAGATCCATCACCACTGAAGTGTGATGGAACTGTTTTTAGTTCCTCCTTCAGGAACTGAATGAGGTCACTCTCTTGGCAACCACTTTGTCCAAACGTTGCTTCCAAGGTTCCCATGAGATGGAGGCTGGCCCTAATTCCTGTGACACTTTAACAAGTTTGAATTGTATATCAACCATAATCTCCCAGGAACAGATCTACACACAGCCCTGGGTTGGCTCATGTTCTCTGCTTTAAGAATAGAAGCTGATTCAGACACAACCCTTTATCCTGACCAAGCCGTTTGCCATGGAAGATGCCTTTTGCTCTCTCAGGTCCTTCATAGCTGCCTACATATTCTCCAGGGATCATTTCGCCATGGACATTTGAGGTTATCACCAGGTGGAAGATCCATTACATTCCAGTATTATAAGACCAACTCTTTCCCTGCTTTTCTGTAAAGTAAGATTGAGGGAATACTGTATGGTTAGGGTTAATAACAGGTTCGATTTGGGTTAGGAATCATTTTGCTGGGTGAATAATGGTATTGGGAACCTGCGATATTTATAACAATATAGAGGTGAAATGTATGCATGAAAACAGAAATCTAAGTATGATTTGAAGCCCAGAAGGGCATTGGGCCCTTGCTTGGGATACTTAGCATTGAATTAACTTCTGAACAGATGTCTCAGATAAATCGATATACAATGGCATATGACCTTGTACCTTGGATGATTGAAGGTAGAAAAGAACATCCAGTCAAAAAGGGATAGTCAGTAGGATTAGAAAGATAGTAGTTAGGATTAGGAAGAAGAGTGCATGTAGAATTTGCAACAAAAGTTCTTTAGCAATAGGTTTTCGGTTAGAGAATGAATTTAAATGTCAGCACATGTGAAGAGTCAGTCACAATGATGAAATTGGGAAAATATGTAGGAAAGCAGATATAAATAGAGACATTAGGTAATCAGGCAAAGTATATAGTGAGTGATAGGATTAGACATTTTCAACTGGGTTGAGGTTGAATATATTATCTTAGGAAGAAACAAATATGTAGTCACCAAAGGATTTACATTTGAGAGCATTAGGCAACCTGGACATGATATTTTTAGTAATCCATGTTCACTTTCCATTTAGGCTTTGGTACAATCATAAATGTGAACTTTGAATTCTGTGCCCAGAATATTTCTGTGATTATATATATATATATATATATATATATATATATATATATATATATATATATATATATATATATGTAGATCATTTGACATGAGTATTTCTCCACCATTTTTAGGAGCAATATTGACTGACTACTACTGACTGATAGGTATAGATTCTTTATGTGATTTGGCGTCATGAGAAAACCCAAGCACCTCTTCATGGCTTGAAGAACTCATTTGACCCAAAGAGCCACAAGTGATGCTCATTCATTTCCGTTTGAAAACAGCTTTCTTCAGGCTTCACAAAGGGGTGACCTGAGGCAAAGAACTTCCTGATATTCTGGGCAACAGAACAATAGATAAGCAAATGGCCCAAAGCAGGGTTTCTCCACTGAGACTTTCCTGATCACACTCTCCCAGCTCACGTGTAAAGTTAGATTGAGGGAAAAGTCTATGGTTAGGGTTAATAACATATTCGATTTTGGTTAGGAATCATTCTGAAGGATGAATAATGGTATTGGGAGACTGGGATATTTACAAGAATATATAGGTGAAATACAAGTATGAAAACAGAAATCTAGGTACAATTTGAAGCCCAGAAGGGCATTGGGCCCTTGAGTGGGTTACTTAGCTTTGAGTTATGTCCTGCCCAGATGTCTCAGATAAATCGATATTCAATGGCATAGGACTTTGTACCTTGGATGATTGAATGTTGAAGAGAACATCCAATTAAAAAAAGAAAGTCCGTAGGATTAGGAAGATAGTTGCTAGGTTTAGAAACAAGAGTGAGTATAGGATTTGGACAAAAAGTTCTCTAGCAATAGGTTTTCAAGTAGAGAGTGAATGTAAATATCAGCACATGTGAAGAGTCAGTCACAATGAGAACTGGGGAAAATATGTAGGAAAGCAGATGTCAATAGAGACTTTAAGAAATCAGGCAAAGTTTAAAGTGAGGGATAGGATGAGATATTTTCAACAGGCTTGAGATTGAATATATAATCTTAGGAAGAAACAAATATATAGTCAACAATAGGATTTACATTTGAGAGCATTAGGCAACCTGGACATGGATGTTTTTAGTAATGCATGCTCACTTTCCTTTTAGGCTTTGGTACAATCATAAGAGTGACCTTTGTTTTCTGTGTCCAGAATGTTACTGTGATAAAATGTATATGTAGATTAGGTGACATGAGTATTTCTTCCACCATTACTGGGAGCAATATTTTGAAGACGTATAAATTCGTATTGGGGGAACAAAGAGGTGTACCATGTGTCTATGAATATAGAAATAATGCATGAATAGACCATACTGTGAACAAATAATGTAACTGGTTCCAACTTTAAATAATTGATTTAATTAATATCTGAAAATGTAAAGGAAATCTTAAATTGATATACATACATTCATTATAACCAGTCATAAATCTAACGGTAATATTAGGGTTATGGTTTATCAAGAAGAATGTGTGAGTTTTGCTTCAAAAGTGATTATGGAAATCGAAAATAATGTGTTTGAAAAGAAATCTCATGAAAAGACCAGTCAAAAAATCTGGAGGAATATATGTGTTCTGAAGCAGGAAGTGATTGAAATTGAAACAAATGCCTATAAATCTGTGAACTTGTGGATGAAATATATATCCTATGATGTGCATAAACTGAGAAAATAGTAATGTACCACTGTTGAATAAAAATGAACCGGAAAATACACATCATGTCCCATAGGAAACTACTTGCATTGATATTAAACTGGGTATTACTGTAGAAATATTAGGATTTGTATGCACCATCCACTGAAGTTATCTTTCAGTACTAGGTAACAAATATGTATTTCAGGTTGATGAATATTTCTGAGAATTATCTTGTGAAAAGTTGATCATAAATCCACATACATGAATATGAATGATTTTAAGGAGTGTATAATAAGACTCATATATTTCATATTTTGAAAAATTTGTAGAGTGTGTATTCCAATCAAAATTCATCATGAAATATATATGTCATCCACAGATGCAAAAATATTTATTTCACTGAAAATGGATTTATGTATAATGTTGTTCTACTAGGAAGCTCACCCATATTTTGAATTTTCAGTTCCAACAATGTTTAGGAGGAGTGATCTCTTCTCATAATTTGTATCTGCCAAGTCAGCCACCTCACAAAAATGTACATGTGATAACAGATAGGATACTACATGTGCATATAAAAATACATGTGCTGAATAGGCTACAGAGAAATGAGACAGGAATTTGTTGAGAGCCACAGCTGAAGGGGCCCCAGCAAACTTCCAGCTGCCAGAAAATTTCCAGCTGCCTTCTGATTATTGGCTCACAGCGACCTCAGCATCATCTAGCTGATTGGCTCCTCTGTGGTGATGCTCATTGGGCTGTTTCCCTGCCCTTTCAGACCATGGAGCTGCTCCTTGGGGAACTTTTTTGGCTCCACCCAGCCAATCGGCCTCAAGAGCAGTAGGATTGTGGCAGGTGGAGAGGCTTGTGTGTGTGAGAGAGACTTTACAAGGAAGCCAGTAGTGGCAGTTGGGCTCTGAGGGTTTTTCCTGAGGAGTTGTTTTGTTTGCCGTGTGTGGTTCTAAAAATAAAGTTAGTTTTTTTTTTTTTTTTTTTGACAAGTGGCTCCTGAATCATGCCCAGCCAGACTGCAGCATTTGGTGGTTCACATGGGGAACGACTAAGGGTAAGTGATAAGGTAAACTGCTTGCCCCTGTGGGCAAGGTGAAAGGATGGGTAGCCATTTTAAGATGACTCCTTTGTTTTGCTTCACTTTTGTTTTAAGTTGCCTGTTCCTGGAGATGAGTGGGACGGAAGAAAAACCACTCACATCTGAGAAAAAACTATTTACGTCTGAGGAACAGATAGGTATAAAGGACGGATGCACATGTCAGGAGGATAGAAAGGCTATAATGACTTTTTGTTGTTCCCTTTTTAATTCATTCTGTCTCAGTTTTGTTTGGCGTCATCTTGTTGGGTTGTATTATAATAGAAATACGGGATCAGAAATTAGTAAAAAACAAACTGAAAGAGTGTTAAATAATTTGTTAGAGAAAGGAGGCATCTCAGAAATATCAAGGACAGTCAGGGCATTTGTTGATACAATACAAAAATGTAGCCCATGGCTTTTGAAGGAGGAGTCATTAAATATATCACAATGGAACCATCATGGTGAAGATTTAAAAGGATTAGAAAAGAGCAGCCGAGGGACTATGCCAGTTGGCACATTGCCATTGTGGACGTTCATATCTGGTTTGCTTAGTCCAAAGCCTTCAGTTCAGACAAAGATAGAGGAATCAAGTTTAGAGCATAAAAAGCAATCAGGGGCAAAGTTAAAAAAGGAGACTGCTACTAACACCTTTCTGTCACCAGAGGATGTAAATGTCCAACTAACAAGGCCACCTCCATGTGCTGGTAGGCCCCCAACCCCAACAGTTGATAGTTCGGATCCTGAGACAGGATCTCAAGTATTAACATGCCCTGTATTTGAGGTAGGAGGGCAGCGAATTCACCATGCTTTAAATTTCAAAATAGTGAAGCAGCTAAAAGAGGCTGTAACAACATATGGTCCTCAAGCACACTTCATTGTAAGCTTGGTCGAATCCATTAACACCTTAAACATGACGCCAGTAGATTGGGTTAATATGTGTAAAGCTGTGCTAAATGGAGGTCAATACCTATTATGGAAGGTTGCCAATGAGGAATTTTGCAAAGAGATGTCTAGGCGAAATGCAGCAGCTGGTTATCCTCAGAGAAATCTAGATTTGTTGTTAGAAAAGAGACCTTATGAGGATCAGCAACAACAAATTCCATATGATCCTGGCATATACGCACAAATTGCTGTAGAGGCAGTTAGGGCATGGAAGACTTTACAAGGACTTGGAGGTTTACAAGGTCAATTATCTAAGGTAATACAAGGAGCTAATGAATCTTACGCTGGATTTGTAGATAGGCTTATTGAAACAGCTACAGAGTTTTTGGAAATACAGAACAAGCAATGCCATTATTAAAACAACTGGCTTATGACCAAGCGAATCATTGCTGCAGAGGTATCATTAGACCATGGAAACATGAAGATTTAAACACATTTATTACATTTGGTAGAGACATTAATGAACAAGAGCAAGTCGTGGCAGCTGCAATAAAACAGGCTTTAGATGCCAGAGACATTAATGAAAAAGGGCAAATTGTGGCAGCTTTAGTAAAACAGGCTTTAGAAGACAGGCCAAGAACATGCTACAATTGTGAACAAACAGGACTTTTTAAAAGGAATTGCCCCATAGGAGGAGGGTTTAACAAAACTAGGTATCAAAGGACTAGAATACCGGGTATTTGGCCACGATGACGTAGAGGGAGACATTGGGCTAATGAATACCATTCTCAAACCACCATAGAGGGTACTTCATTATCAAAAAACAAACAAGCACCAGGTGTTTATCCACGATATCATGAAGAAAGGCATCCGGCTCCATTGCCAAAAAATGGAGAGGGGGGCCCAATGCTCTGGGGCCCGAAACCGCAAATATATGTAGCACTGGAGGAAACCAGCAACCCCATCAGTGTAGTGCCCACGACACATTGTTCATCAGATCCCTCATCAGACAAACCAGAGGGAGTGCAGGGTTGGACATCTGTGCCTCCGCCAGATCAATACTAACTCCAGAGATGGGAGTTCAAATCATTCCCACAGGGGTGAAACGACCTCTTCCCAAAAGAACAGTAGGCTTATTATTGGGATGCAGCTCTTCTACTCTAAAAGGACTTATGATGAGTCCTGGGGTAATTGATCCCGATTATGAAGGTGAAATAAAAATTATAGCCAGTTCTCCAAAGGGTATATCAGTAATTTCTCCAGGAGATAGAATAGCACAATTACTAATAATACCCAGCCCACATGATAAATTTTACAGTTATGCTGTAGAAAGAGGTTCCAAGGGATTAGGCTCCACAGGTGTAGATTGGGCTATGCTTTCTTTAAATTTATATTCTCGCCCCATGCTAAAACTAAATATTCAAGGACATGAATTCAATGGGCTACTGGATACAGGTGCAGACCTTAGCATCATCTGTCGTCAAGAATGGCCAAAACATTGGCCATTACAACAAGCCACTCAAACGCTTCGAGGCCTAGGAGTGGCGACTAATCCCCATAAAAGTGCAACGGTATTAGATTGGAAGGATCCTGAAGGATGTGAAGGAACTATACAGCCATATGTATTGGAACATCTTCCCGTAAATGTATGGGGATGAGATGTCCTAGATCAATTTGGTTTGACATTAACAAATAACATCAATCAAAATTCACCCACTATTATGGCTAGACAAGATTTTAGGAAAGGAAAAAGATTAGAAAAGCAAGAACAAGGTATAGCAGCACCAATACAAAATGATCAAGGAACAGATAGATATGGGTTGGATTTTCAGAAAGGGCCACTGAGACAATAAATATTACTTGGAAATCAGAAAGACCAGTATGGGTTCCTCAGTGGCCCCTGACTAAAGAAAAGATACAAGTAGCCCATGACCTGGTCAAACAACAATTAGCGGAAGGACATATACAACCTTCTGTGTCTCCCCATAATACTCTCATTTTTGTCCTTAAAAAGAAATCTGGTAAATGGAGATTATTGCAAGATTTAAGAGCCATTAATAATGGGATGGTTATTATGGGACCTGCTCAATCAGAGATTCCTCAATTGTGTGCTTTGCCAAAAACTTGGTATGTTTTCATTGTAGATATTAAAGATCGTTTTATTTTCAATTCCAATTTATCCTGAGGATATTCCAAGTTTTGCATTTACTATACCTGCACTGAATCATGAAGGTCCTGACAAGAGATATGAGTGGAAAGTACTCCCTCAAGGGATGGCTAACAGCCCAACTATGCGTCAAATTTATGTTAACAAAGTAATCCAGCCACTTAGAAATCAAATTCCTGAAATACAAATTTTTCACTATATGGATGATGTATTATTAGCACACAAAGTTAAAAACCCATTGCTAGAATGGTATGCCACACTTACAAACGTATTAAAAAATTATAACCTAGAGATAGCAATAGGTAAAATACAATTAAATTTTCCAATTAATTATTTAGTAGCTCTATTATCCTCAACCATGGTCAGTCAACCAAAAATTCAAATACGAGTAGATCAACTCAAATCAATTAATGACTTTCAAGAGTTATTAGGAGACTTAAATTGGATAAGGCCTCATCTAGGTATACCAACAGGAGAGTTGGGACCTTTATTTGATATCCTAAAAGGACCATGAGATCCAAATTCACTCAGAATGTTAACGCCTGAAGCAAGAAAAGCAATAAAAATCATTGAAACATATATGGGAAATATGCTTTTGGATAGAGTTGATATAATTTTGCATTTATTATTTATTGTACTAACAACAAAAAAAATATTTCTACAGGAGTATTTTGGGAAGAAGGTCCATTATTATGTATACATTTATCTTATTCTTCTAACACTATTATTACTTGCTATCCTGAGGCTGAGGGAGAATTAATACTCATAGGAATAAAAGCAGCAAAAAGAGTGTGTGTGGAATTTCACCCAATAAAATTATTACTCCATATACTATGAATCAAATTGATGAATTAGCTAATTAGTTAAATACTTGGGCAATAATCGTGTGTAAATCTAATGTTTCATTTGATAACCACTTACCATCTTATCTTTTATTGTCTTTTTGGTCATCGCATCCTGTAATTTTTCCAAAAATGACAAGAAAACACCTCTCATGAATGCTCCAAATATATTCACCGATGGGTTAAATAATGGTACAACAGCAATAGTTACACCTGATCCAACTTTTATATTTTTAGTACCAAAACAATCAGCTCACAAGGTAGAGCTTAGTACAGTATTACAAGCTTTTGTGATTTTTAAAGATTCTGTATTTAATTTATTTTCCGATAGTCAGTATATAGTTAATGCTATAGTATCCCTTGAAGATGCTGGTAGGATTTCCCCTTTCTCTACTGTTTTCTCTTTGCTTTCCACTATACAAAGTCTAATCTGGGACAGAAAAGATCCATTCTTTATAGGACATATCAGGGCACATACAGGATTGCCTAAAGCACTTAGTTTGGGCAATGATTTAGCAGATAAAACTACAATTGACATACATACATATTTTCTTTACACTAGAAGAAGCAATAAATTTTCTTAAAAAGTTGCATGTCAATGCTTATACTTTACAATAGCATTTCAAAAAAACTAAGGAACATCTAGACAAATTATAAAACAATGTCAAAATTGTGTGACCTTTTTACCACAAGTTAATCTTGGAGTCAATTCTAGAGGATTGATACCTAACCATATTTGGCAGATGGACGTCACACACTTGCCAGAATTTGGAAAATTAAAATATTTGCATGTTACAGTTGATATTTGTTCTGGATTTTTAATGGGCTCCCTTCATGCTGGAGAAAAAAACTAAAGATGTTATAGCTCATTGCTTACAAAATTTTGCCACTGTGGGCATTCCAAAACAGTTAAAAACAGATAATGCCCCCGGTTACACTTCTAACTCTTTTAAACAATTTTGCTCATCATTTGGCATTACTCATATAACAGGAATCCCATACAATCCACAGGGACAAGGCATAGTTGAAAGAGCACATCAAACAATAAAAATGTACTTATTAAAGCACAAAGACGGAATTGAGAAGGGGTATATATTCCCCAAAGATAAACTTAAATTAACGCTTTTTACTCTAAACTTTTTAAACTTGGATTCATCAGGACTTAGTCCTGTGGAAAGGCATATGTTTCCAAAAAATGTGCATAAGCCCAGGGTACTTTGGAAGGATATTCTAATAGGACAATGGAAAAGTGTTGACCGAGTAATTGTCTGGAGTCGGGCGTCTGTTTGTGTGTTTCCACAGGAAGAACAGCAGCTGATTTGGATTTTGGAGAGATTAACTAAAGTCCTGACCCAGTGATTGTCTTTAGTCAGGGGTCTGTTTGTGTGTTTCCACAGGAAGAACAGCAGGCAATATGGATTCCAGAGAAATTAACTAAAGTGATTTCTATAGACCAAAAAGAAGATGATTTGGCTCAAATTCATAACAGCTGATATCCAAAACTCCAGTTTGGCTATCCTTACATCTGCGACAGAACCAGGATGCTTTTTTCAATATCTATTTTATTATTGCCCTTTCCCACATCATGAAGTTCTATTTTTTATTTATTTATTTTTTGAGCTCATACAGACCTAGGTTAATGTTTTGCTGATCAGTTCTATTTTTTGACTATAGAGTTTTTAGACATTCCAATGGTGATTTCCCCTGTAAAAAGTTATAAGGCCTTTACTATTATGTTATGTGTTGTATATATTATAATATTTGGGCACACTTGTGTTTTGTGTTTTATGTTTGAATGTACATATATCCATATATCATATATGATGTGCGCTCATGAAAAAATGGATCCAAATTTTTTTTTATTCACGTGATTTAAATAGTTTAATTTAAATTGGGTAAACAACTGTTGAGGATTGTTTTAATATGTGAACAAAAAAAGGAGTTTAGCAGAACTGTTTGTTGACTTTCACCTTTCCTTTTCATTATATTTAATTATTCTCTTCAAGATAATGTAAATTGTTAAGATAATTGGGTTTTTTAGTGCCTTCTGGAATGGTAAGTAATTTTTTCTTTAGCCATTATTGCCAGAATTCCAATCTTCAACCCAGTGCTGGTGAAGACAAAGATAAAACCAATCTACAGCTTCTGCAATAGCCATCACTGAACTGCTTGCAGAACTTGCCTGGAATATGTATCACTTGTATGCATTGTGAACTAACATGTATGCATTGTGAACTATCTGTTGGTGCAGCGACTTGTGGTAGTGTTGGGGTAATTTTGCTGATGCTCTCATTGGTGGAACAATTTTTCCAAAAGGAGACATCAATTGGCTTGGTGTATCTTCCCTATTCTCACTTTATAGAGGTTAGGAACCTTACAGAGGAAGGCGAAAGACTTCATCTGCAATGACTGTACTTTCGGCCATTTTGGTTTTGGATGCACACATGGGATCTTTCTTTAGATCCATAAGGGGCTGAGAATTTAATCAACAGCCTCACACAGAGCTAAGAGGCTGATTCAGACACATCCCTTTCCAAAGCAATTAAGCAAAGAGCCACAGGTGATTTCCATTCATTTCCATTTGAAAACTGTTTTCTTCAGGTTTCACAAAGGGGTGGCCTGAGGCAAAGAACTTCCTGACATTCAGGGTAACAGAACAATATGTAAGCAAAAGTCCCAAAGCAGGGTTTATCCACTGAGACTTTTCTGGTCACAGTGATCTGAGTTTTCTGAGCTTCTCGCCATTCACTTCAGCTATCCAGAACATAGCCATGTCACAGAGCTTGGAAGTGATTCATATCTTGGACACAAAACCATGAGCCTCTTCTGGAGAGTGGCCAGAATTCAGGAAGAAAACAGCAACTTAGGAAATTAGCAGGTGTTGCCCATCGATAAGGCAAGCCAAAGTCCATACATAAATCGGGCAGGATGAATGCTGGGAAGCTTTCTACCAGACAGGACACATCCATTGAATCATTCTCTTTTCTAATGTCTACAACCGCGATACACAGACATAGAAACAGTTGCCTTGTCAAATGACTTATTAAAAACAGTTCACTACAAACCAAACAAACCACCTTTCCTACATATTCTCAGAATATTAGACAAACCAAAAAACCACACCCACACAACAAAGGCACCTCCTTCCCTCAAATGGGTCTGTGAGTATCCGGAGTGTCCTCTGACTGGTGGGCCACACTATGTTCCCCTGAGATGGCCTGTCCTGTATGAGATTAGGTCTCCTTGGTCAACTCTGTGAACTTGTCAGAAGCCAGGGGTGAGCCCCTACCTGCTTGCTCAGAAAAGGCCCCTCTTGAGAGCTTTCCTGTTATTTGGCCATTCCCACATCAGTAGGTATCAAGAAAGATTGACTCTATCCTTGGAAAATCAAAACAAGTGAGACCACTGAGACTGGGACTTGGACTGGCTCTGGGTGCCTGGCTTACTGGATCTAAGTTCAGAGAGTTTGATCACCACGGAAGTGAGGTAAGTCACTTCCTTCAGGAATTGAATGAGTTCACTGCCTTGGCAACCACTTTGTCCTAAGAGTTGACTCCAAGGGTCCTATGAGATGGAGGCTGCCCCTGCTTCCTGTGACACTTTCACAAGTTAGAATGGTATATCAACCATAGGCACACAGGAACAGCTCTCCACACAGGCCTGGTTTGGTCCATCTTCTCTACATTAATAAGAGAGAGGCTGATTCATACATATCCCTACATCCTGACCAGGTTGTTTTCCATGGAAGATGACTTTTGCTCTCTCAGGTCTTTCATAGCTGCCTACAACTTATCCAGGTGTCATTTATGTAGGACATTTGAGGTTCTCAACAGGTGGAAGATCGCCTACATTCCTGTATTGAAATACCAACTCCTTCCCTGCTCTTCTGTAAAGTTAGATTGAGGGAAGAGTGTATGATTAGGGTGAATAACAGGTTCGATTTGGGTGAGGAATCATTCTGAGGGTTGAATAACAGTATTGGGAACCTGCGATATTTACAAGAATATATAGGTGAAATATAAGTATGAAAACAGAAATCTAGTTAAGATTTGAAGCCGAGAAGGGCATGGGAACTTGATTGGGATACTTAGCGTTGAATTACGTTCTGAACAGATGTCTCAGATAAATCGATATACAATGGCATAGGACCATGTACCTTGAATGATTGAATGTAGAAGAGAACATCAAGTCAAAAAGGAATACTCGGTAGGAACAGGAGATAGTAGTTTTAGGAAGAAGAGTGAGTATAGGATCTGGACCAAAAGTTCTTTAGCAATATGGTTTCAGTTGAGAGTGAATGTAAATGTTAGCACATGTGAAGAGTCAGTCACGATGATGAACTGGGTAAAATATGGAGGAAAGCCGATATTAATAGAGACATTAGGAAATCAGGCAAAGTATAAACTGAGTCATAGGACTAGACATTTTCAACAGGGTTGTGTTTGGATATATAATTTTAGAAAGAAACAAATATGTAGTCACAAATAGGATTGACATTTGAGAGCATTAGGCAACCTGGACATGGGTGCATTTAGTAATCCATGCTCATTTTCCATTTAGGCTTTGGTACAATCATAGGAGTGACCTTTGTTTTATGTGTCCAGAATATTACTGTGATAAAATGTATATGTAGATCAGGTGACATGGGTATTTCTTCCACCATTTCTGGGAGCACTATTTTGAAGAAATATAAATTAGTATTGGGGGTACAAAGGGTATACCCTGTGTCATAGAATATATTGATAATGCATCAATTGACCATCATGTGAATAAATAATATAACTGGTTCCACTTTAAATAATGGATTGAATTGATATCTGAAAATATATAAGAAATCTAATATTGATATACTGTCATTCATTCCAACGAGTTATACATCTAATGGTAATATTAGGGTTATGGGTTATCATGAAAGGTGTGTGGGTTTTGCTTCAAAAGTGATTACGGAAATCGAAAATAATGTGTTTTGAAAGAAGTCTCATGAAAATATCAGTCAAGAAACATGGAGAAATACATGTGTTCTGAAGCAGCAAGTGACTGAAAGTGAAACAAATGCCTATCAATTTGCTAAATTGTGGATGAAATATGTATCCTATGATGTGCATAAACTGAAGAAATAGCAATGTACCAGTGTTGAATAAAAATGAACTTCAAAATACACATCATGTCCCATAGTAATCTACTTGAATTGATGTTAAACAGGGTCAGTTACTGTAGAAATGTTAGGATATGTATGCACCATTCAACGAAGTTAGTTTTCAGTACTAGGAAACAAGTATGTATTTTAGGTGGATGAGTATTTCTGAGAATAATCTTGTGAAAAGTTGATTATAAATCCACATACATGAATATAAATGAATTTAGGGAGTCTACAATAAGACACATGTTTCATATTTTGAAAAATCTAGACAGAGTGCATATATATATATATGTATGTATATATATATATATATATATATATATATATGTATATATATATATATGTATATATATATATATATATATACATATATATATATACACACACACACACAGAGAGACATTAAAAATTGCAATATATATGCCAATCGAAATTTATCGTGAAATATATATCATCATCAGATCCAAAAATATTAATTTCACTGAACATGGATTTTTGTATAAGGTTGTTCAAATAGGAAGCTCACCCATGGGTTGTATTTTCAGTTCCAACAGCGTTTACGAGGAGTGGTCATTTCTCACAATTTGTATCTGCCAATCAGCCACCTCATGAGACTGTATGTGTGATAACCAGGTAGGATTCTATATGTGCATATAAAAACACATGTTCTGAATAAGCTAGAGAGAATGGGAGACAGTAATTTACATATTTGTTAACTTTAAAAACACATGGAAAACTATTTCAATTAAAAATTGACTAGATTTATTACTCCTACCCTATATAATGCAAAAGGCAAGTCCAACTATACACCATGCCTCCTATGAAATGCTTGTATTTCTATTTTGTTTGAGTTATTTTTCTCCATCATATTAGGATTAGTAGTCAGAGTCTATTAGGATATGGGTTAATGTCAGGGATTCAGTATTTCAAATAAATGCTGCACACAAATTTTTGCAATCTCATACAGAAAAATGCCTTGACATTACCTTCGCCTGAAGTAAGACACAATTAGAGGAGAAGAGTTAAAAATTCTGTGAATACATATCTGGAATGGAATACGCTCAGGAGTTCACAACCTTGGAGGTGGTAGAGGAGTTTCCAAAAGTAAGGGACAGGGTAAACACTCAACAAACATGGAGCTCTGCTGGCCTAAAGACTTCTTGAGAAACTGCCTCTGAGGTTGCGCACTTGAAATATAAGAATTTGTCAGGAGCTTCCTTTGTAGTGAGACCATCAAAGCTGGGTGTGCATGTATGTGACCTGGAGGACATAGTTTCTTATTTTCCACTGAACATGAGGCAGCAGTGCTGATTTCTCTCTATGTAGGTTAACAGTGTCCACTGGGGGCTAAGTTTCTCTCTGTGTGGACTGTGAAGCCATTTGGTCATCCTCCACTTTTCGTGGTATTTCTTACTGCTGCACTGGGAGTTTGTTATTTGCTACACGAAATACAAGTAGTTCACCTGGTACAGTGCTGGAGGGAGTTCTGTCACCTGTGGTGGGTAAGGGTCTGCAAGAGAATGCACCAACCATGCTTCTATCCCACATAGCTTTTCCCTTGACCATAGCATCCTGATTCTGAACATTGCCCTGAAACCTCTCCAAATAACAAGATGCCTTTACATATAAGGGTCTGCTGGCTGCACCATGTCAGTCACAAGCCATTTGGAAGACAATGGAAGATCCCCATGGCCCCACCACAGATGTTTTATCACACACCTGCCTTCCACTGCTCTAGGCCCACTACTCAGAAGGCTCGAACTTACTGGCATCTCTGTTCTACACCATTTGCATGAAACCCAGTGAATCAAGGCACTGTCTGTTATACTCAAGATCAGAAACCGGACATCCAAACTTTCTCCAGTGGTACCTGGTCCTGGGAATTTCAAAAATTTCATGGTATTGATCTAGCCATTTTTCAAGGATGAAGTTGGAGGCACTGTGGGTTTCAATTCATTCAGGAACCTTTAAATTTTGAGAAAGCTGATTTCAATGAAATCTCTATAGAACTCTCACAGACAAGGCTTCTCAAAGAGTGGCCAAAAGGTCACATGAAACCAGGCCCATTGAGGTCTACAGTGTGAGGTTCATGTGTGTTTTGACTCTCAACTATGGCTGCCAAGTCATTCAGAATAAAATCATGTGATATCCTGGCTGAAATTTCCAATGCTCTGTGGAAAGCCACCCTGGGCCTAGATCTCAGTTTCCAAGGGCAACTCTCATGTGTGGCCTCTTATAATCCCAACACAATTCATGACACCTCTTCTCTGAGTTCAGTTCCAGAACTCAGTGTCTAAGGGGAATCACACCAGAGTTCACACCCAGGTGGACCCAGTCTGTTAGGGTAAAAGAAATTGAAGTTAATGTGTAAAATAGCGGGTGTTGTAGAGTTTCTAAGCTGCAAAGCCTGAGTTAAAATGTAAAGGACCAGGTATTGTTAAGTTCCCATGCTAAACCTAAAACCTGAAATTCCTGTAGCTGTTAGGACAATTCCTTTCACTGCCCATTAAATATTCCCCCTGACCATCCAGTTGTTTAATAATCTAGGACCCTGTGCAGCTTGGCACCTAAGCATATCAGGGCCCAAACCAATCAGTTTGAATGTACCCCCCTCCTTAGGATCAACCTATCACCCCCGCCCGACCTGATTCCACCAATGAATGTGCAAATCAAGTTTGAGAGTTGTTGTTCGATTTTCCGGCTGATCAAGATGATTTCCTCTGATATATATAAAGCCTCTGCCTACCCAAAAAGTGTACTGAAGCACTGCTTAACCTCGTCTCGGGGATCTGGGCCGCTGTGTCTTGTTGAGTGAGCACAGAGCCCCAGCGAACTGAATTGGATCCTCAATAAATCCCCATTGCTGTTGCATGAGCCAGTCTCTTGGTAGTCTCTTCCTCCAACGTCTGCTGGAATCTTACAAGTCATCTCTTCCAACTGCCACACAAATGACCACAATTAAAACCAAAACACTCCCACATGGCCCTCATATTCTTCCATATAGACACTCATCATATCCTCTGGCTAAAGGTTTCCATGAGGGGCGCAGCCCAAGACAGTGTCCAAAATAAGCTCCCTTGCCTCTGGTTTGCCTAAAGTCAGGGTGGCCTGGACAACCTTCCTGTGAACCAGGAGTGGTCAAATAGGCCTGCCATTAATACTACTTCGGTTCACCAATTTGAGGCCTACTGACTGTGGGGTTTAGATTCTTTATGTGAATTGGAGTAATCAGAAAACCCAAGCACCTATGGGCTAGCCTCTGCAGGGCTTTTAAGAACTCAATTTAGCCAAAGGATCCCTATTCTCACTTGATGGAGGTCAGGAACCTTACAAAGGAAGGTGAGAGACTTTATCCATAATGACTGCTCTTTTGGCCAGTTTGGTTTGAATGCACACATGGGATCATTCTTTAGATCCATCAGGTGCTGATAATCTAAGCCACAGACTCACAAAGGGCCAAAAGGCTGAATCAGACACATCTCCTTCCAAAGAAATTAAGAAAAGAGCCACAGGGGATGTCCATTCATTTCCATTTGAAAACTGTTTTCTTCAGGTTTCAAAAAGAGATGGCCTGAGGCAAAGACCTTGCTGACATTCAGGTCAACAGAACAATAGGTAAGCAAAAGGCCCAAAGCAGGGTTTCTCCAATGAGACTTAAATGGTCACTCTGATATCTGAGTATTCTGAGATGCTCTCCATTCCCTTCAGCTATCCAGTACATGGCCATGGCACAGAGCTTGGAGGTGGTACATATCTTGGAGAGAAAACCATGAGCCTATTCTGGATATTGGCCAGAATTCAGGAAGAAAACAGGAACTTAGAAAGATAGCAGGTGTTGCCCATCGATAAGGAAAGCCTCAGACCATTAATAAATTTGGCAGGATACATGCTGGGATGCGTTCTACTAGACAACACAAATCCATTGATCCATTCTCTTTTCAACTGTCTACAACCACGGACACAGTGGGATTCAGAGACATAGAAACACTCGCCATGTCAAATGACTTACTAGAAACAGTTCACTCAAAACCAAACAAACCGCCGCTACTACCTATTCTCAGAACATGAGACAAAACCACAAACACACACACACATACAAAGGCACCTCCTTCACCCAAGTAGGACTGTGACTATCCAGAGTGTCCTATAACTGGTGGGTCATACTATGTTCCACTGAAATTGCCTGTCCTTTCTCAGATCTGGTCTCCTTGTCCAACTCTGTGAAGTTGTCAGGAGCCAGTGGTGAGCCACTACCTGCTTTCTCAGAAAAGGCTCCTCTTCAGAGCTTTCCTGGCATTTGGCCATCCACACATCAGTAGTTACCAAGAAACTCTGACTCTCTCCTTGGTAAATCAAAAAAATTGAGACCCCTGGGACTGGGACTGTGACTGGCTCTGAGTGCCTGGCTTCCTGGATACCAAGTTCAGACAGTTCCATCACCAAAGAAGTGTGATGAGGTCACTTCCTTCAGGAACTGAATGAGGTCACTATCTTGGCAACCTCTTTGCCTTCACAGTTGCTTCCAAATGTCCCATGATATGGAGGCTGCCCCTACTTCCTGTGATACTTTCACAGGTTAGAATGGTATATCAACCATAGGCACCTAGGGACAGCTCTCCACATAGGCCTGTTTTGGTCCATCTTATCTATATGAAAAAAAGAGAGGCTGATTCAGACACAACCCTTTATCCTGACCAGGTTATTCACCATGGAAGATGTCTTTTGCTCTCTCAGGTCCTTCATAGCTGCCTACATCTTCTCCATGGATCATTTCTGCATGGGCCTTTTAGGTTCTCAGCAGGTGGAGAATCCCCTACATGCCTGTATTTTGAGACCAACTCTGTCCCTGCTCTTCTGAAAAGTTAGATTGAGGGATCAGTGTATGGTTAAGGTTAATAACATGTTTGATTTGGGTTAGGAATCATTCCGCTCAATTAATAATGGTATTGGGAACCTGTGACATTTTTAAGAATATATAGGTGAAATATAAGTATGAAAACAGAAATCTAGGTAAGATTTGAAGCCCAGAAGGGCATTGGGCCTTTGATTGGGATACTTAGCATTGAATTATGTTATGCACAGATGTCTCAGATAAATCGATATACAATGAAATAGGACCTTGTACCTTGGATGATTGAATGTAGAAGAGAACATCCAATCAAACGGGGATAGTCTGTAGGATCAGGAAGATAGTCGGTAGGTGTTGAAATGAGGGCGAGTATAGACTTTGGACCCAAAGTTCTTTAACAATAGGGTTTCGGTTAGAGAGTGAATGTCAATATCAGCAAATGTGTAGGGTCACTCACAATGATGAACTGGGGAAAATATGTAGCAAAGCAGATATCAATAGAGACATTAGGAAATCAGGTATAGTACAAAGTGAGTGATAATATTAGACATTTTCAACAGGGTTGAACTTGACTGTATAATCTTAGGGAAAAATAAATATGGAGTCACAAATAGATTGACATTTGAGAGCATTAGGCAATTTAGACATAGATGTTTTAGTAATCCATGGTCAATTTCCATTTAGGCTTTGGTACAATCATAAAGGTGAACTTTGCATTTTGTGTCCAGATTATTACAGTGATAAAATGTATATGTAGATCAGGTGGAGTATTTCTTCCACTGTTTCTGGGAGCAATATTTTGAAGATGCATAAATTAGTATTGGGGGTACAAATGGGTGTACCATGTGTTTATGAATATTGAGATAATGCATGAAGAGACCATACTGAGAATTAAAAATATAACTGGTTCCAACTTTAAATAATGGAATGAATTGATATCTGAAAATATACATGAAATCTTATATTGATACACATACATTCATTACAACCATTTATACATCTAATGGAAATATTAGGGTTATGGATAATCATGAAAATTTTGTATATTTTGCTTCAAAAATCATTATGAAAATCAAAAATAATGTGTTTGGAAAGAAGTTTCATGATAAGACCAGTCAAGTAACCTGCAGGAATACGTGTGTTCTGAAGCAGGAAGTGATTGAAAGTGAAACAAATACCTGTAAATTTGAGAACTTTTGGATTAAATATATATCCTATGATGTGCAAAAAAAGAAGAAATAGTAATTTACCAGTGTTGAATAGAAATAAACGTCAAAATACATAACATGTCCCATAGGAATCAACTTGCTTTGATATTAAACTGGGTCAGTTACTATAAAATATTAGGATTTGTGTGCACCGTTCACTGAAGTTAGCTTTCAGTACTAGGTAACAAATATGAATTTCAGGTGGATGAATATTTCTGGAATAATCTTCTGAAAAGTTGATTATAAATCCAAGTACATGAACATGAATAAATTTATGGAGTGTATAAAAGACACATATATTTCATGTTTTGAAGAACCTGGAGAATATATATATATATATATATATATATATATATATATATATATATATATATATATACAAAAAACACACACAGAGACATTAAAAACTGGCAATATATATGCCAATAGAAATTCATCATGAAATATATATCATCCATTGAAGCAAAAATATTTATTTTACTAAACATGGATTTTAGTAAAATGTTGTTCAACTAGGAAGCTCACCCATAGGTTGAATTTTCAGTTCCAACAGTGTTTAGGAGGAGTGATCTCTTCTCACAATTTGTATCTGCCATGTCATCCACCTCACAAAAATATAAGTGTGATACCAGGTAGGATTCAATATGTGCATTAAAAATACATGTTCTGAATAGGCTTCAGAGAAAGGGAAACAAAAATTCACATATTTGTTAACTTTAAAAACACATGGAGAACTTTTTCATTTAAAAATTGACTAGATTTGTAACACCTACCCTTTATCATGCAAAAGGCAAGTCCAACTATACAACAGGCCTCCTCTGAACTGGTTGTATTTCTATTTTGTTTGGGTTATTTTTCTCCATCATATTAGGATTAGTAGTGAGAGTCTAGTAGGGTATGGGTAAGTGTCAGGGATTCAGAATTTCGAATGGAAAATAGGAAAATTAATCTCATGTGTATTCAAATATGTGCTACACAAAAATCTCCCCACTCTGATCCAGAACAATGCCTTGACATTTCCTTCACCACAAGTAAGACACAATTAGAGGAGAAGAGTTAGAAAATTTGTGAATACATATCCGGAATGGAAAATGCTCAGGAGTTCACAACCTTGGAGTTGGGAGAGGAGTATCCAAAAGTAAGGGATAGGGTAAACACTCCACAAACATGAAGTTCTTTTGGCCTAAAGACTTCTTGACAAACTGCCTCTGAGTTTGGGCACTTAAAGTATATGTTGTTGTCAGGAGATTTAGCTTCCTTTGTAGTGAGACCATCAAATCTGGAATGGCATCTATGTGACCTGGAGGACATGGTTTCTTGTTTTCCAATGAACATTAGGCAGCAGTGATGAATTCTATCTTTGTCGGCAAACTTTGGCCACCTGGGTCTAAGTGTCTGCCCGCGTGGACTGTGAAGTCATTTGGTCATCCTCCACTTTTCGTGGTGTTTCTGGCTGCTGCACTCGTAGTTTGGTGTTGCTTCAAAAAATACAAGGAGTTCATCAGGGACACAGTGCTGGAGGGAGTTCTGTCAGGTGTGGTGGGTCAGGGTTTACAGGAGAATGCACCAACCAGGCTTCTATCCCACATAGCTTGCCCCCTTGACAAGAGCAACCTGATTCTGAACATTGCCCTGAAACCCCTCTATATAATAAGATGCCTTTACATATAAGGGTCTGCTGGCAGCAGCATGTCAGTCACAAGCCATTTGGAAGTCAAAGACATATTCATATGGCCCCACCACAGATGTTTATCACACACCTTCACACCACAGCTCTAGGCCCACTACTCAGCAGGCTCCAACTTACAGGCATCTCTGTTCTACTGCATTTTCATGAAACCCAGTCAATCAAGGCATTGTCTGGTACACTCATGATCAGGAACCAGATATCCAAAGGTTCTCCAGTGCCACCTGGTCATGGGAATTTCAAAACTTGCATGATATTTATCTAGCCATTTTTCAAAAATGAATTTGAGACACTCTGGGTTTCAATTAATTCAGAAACCATTAAATGGTGAGGAAGCTCATTTCAATGAAAGCTCTAGAGAACTCTCATAGGCAAGGCTACAGAAACAGAGGCCAAATGGTAACATAAGCAAGGCCCATTGAGGTCTACAATGTTAGGTCCATGTGTGTTTTGACTCTCAACGATGGCTGCCAAGTCTTTCAGAATAAAATCATGTGATATCCTTGCAAAGATTCCCAGTTTTCTGTGCAAAGCCACCCTGGGCCTAGATCACAGATGCCAAGAGCAAATCTCATGCGTGGCCTCCTAAAATCTCAAAACAATTCATGGCAATACTTCACTGAGGTCAGTTCCAGAAAGCAGTCTCTAAGTGGAATCACACAAGAGTTCAAGCCCAGGTGAACACAGTTATGTCTTCCAACTGACACACAAATGACCACAATTAAAACCAAAACACTTCGACATGGCCCTCATTTTCTTCCATATAGACACTCACCATAACCTCTGACTGGAGGTTTTCATGTGGAGCGCAGTCCAAGACAGTGTCCAAAATAAGCTCCCTTGCCACTCATTTGCTAAAGTCAGGGTGGCCTGGACATACTTTCTGTGAACCAGGCGTGATGAAATAGGCATGCTGTGAAGACTACACCGCTTCTCTACTTTGAGGCCAACTGACTCAGAGGTTAAGATTCTTTATGTGAATTGGAGTCATGAGAAAACCCAAGCACCTCTGCAGGGCTTTTGAGAACTCCTCTGACCCAAAGGATCCCTATTGATGGAAGTCAGGAAAATCACAGAGGAAGGCGAGACGTCATCCACAAGGACTGCTCTTTTGGCCATTTTGGTTTTGGATGCACACATGGGATCTTTCTTTAGATCCATCAGGTGCTGAGAATCTAAGCCACAGCCTCACACAGGGCCAAGAGGCTAAATCACACACATCCCTTTCCAAAGCAATAAAGCAAAGGGCCACAGGTGATGCCCATTCATTTCCATTTGAAAACTGTTTTCCTCAGGCTTCACAAAGGGGTGGCCTGAGGCAAAGAACTTCTTGAAATTAAGGGCAACAGAACATTATGTAAGCAAAAGGCCCAAAGCAGGGTTTCTCCACTGATACTTTACTGGTCACACAGATATCTGAGTTTTCTGAGATGCTCGCCATTCCCTGCAGATATCCAGTACATGGCCATGTCACAGAACTTGGAGGTGGTACATATCTTGGACAAAAAAACATGAGCCAATTCTGGAGATTGGAAAGAATTCAGGAAGAAAATTGGTAATTAGGAAGATAGTAGGTGTTGCCCATTCTTAAGGAAAGCCGCAACCCATTCATAAATTGGGCAGGTTGAATGCTGGGAAGCTTTCTACTAGACAGGACAAATACATTGATGCATTCTCGTTTCTAATGTATACAACCACGGACACAGTGGAATACACAGACATAGAAACACTCGCCTTGTCAAACGACTTACTAGAAACAGTACACTCCAAAAAAAAAAAAAAAACTAACCGCCTTTCCTACCTATTCTCAGAAGATGAGACAAAATCATAAACCCACAACCACACCCACAAAGTCACCTCCTTCCCCCAAGTAGGTCTGTGACTCTACAGAGTGTCCTCTGACTGGTGGGCCATACAATGTTCCCACGAAATGTCCTGTCCTGTCTCAGATCTGGTCTACTTGGCCAACTCTTTTAAGTTGTCAGAAGGGAATTTTGAGCCACTACCTGCTTTCTCAGGAAAGGTCCCTCTTCAGAGCTCTCCTTGCTTTTGGCATCATAATATCAGTAGGAACAAAGAAAGACTGACTCTGTCTTTGGTAAATCCAAGCAAGTGAGCCCACTGGGACTGGGACTGGGACTGGCTCTGTGTGCCTGGCTTCCAGGATCCCAAGTTCAGAGAGATCCATCACCAAGGAAGTGAGGTGAGGTCACTTCCTTCAGGAACTGAATGAATTCACTGTCTTGTAAACCATTTTGTCCTAATAGTTGCTTCCAAGTGTCCCATTAGATGGAGGGTTCCCCTACTTCCTCTGAAATGTTCACAAGTTAGAAAGGTATGTCAACCTTAGGAACCCGGGAATAGCTATCCACACAGGCCTGGTTTGGTCCTTCTCCTCTACATTAAGAAGAGAGAGGATGATTCAGACACATCCCTTCATCCTGACCAGGGTGTTTGACATGGAAGATGACTTTTGCTCTCTCAGGTCCTTCATAGATGACTATATCTTCTCCAGGGTTCATTTCTACATGGATCTTTGAAGTTCTCAGCAGGTGGAAGATCCCCTACATTCCTGTATTGTAAGACCAACTCTGTCCCTGCTTTTCATCAAATTTATATTGAGGGAACAGTGTATTCTTAGGGTTAATAAAATGTTTGAATTGGGTTAGGAATCATTCTGCGGGATGAATAATGGTATTGGGAACCTGCGATATTTATAAAAATATAGAGGTTAAATATATGAATAAAAACAGAAATCTAGGTAATTTTGAAGCCTAGAGGGCATTGGGCCCTTGATTGGGATACTTAACTTTGATTTACATTGTGCACAGATGTCTCAGAAAAATAGATATATAATGGCATAGAACCTTGTACCTTGGATGATTGAATGTCGAAGAGAACATCCAGTCAAAAACGGATAGTCGGTAGGATTAGGTAGATAGTAGGTTTAGGAAGAAGTGTCAATATAGGATTTGGAATATATGTTCTATCGCAATAGTGTTTTGGTTAGAGAGTGAAAGTAAACATAACTTCATGTGAAGGGTCAGTCACAATGATGAACTGGGGAAAATATGTAGGAAACCACATATCAATAGAGACATAATGAAATCAGGCAAAGTATAAAGTGAGTGATATGATTAGGCATTTTCAACAGGGTAGAGTTTGAATATATAATCTTTGGAAGAAACAAATATGTAGTAACCAACAGGATTGATAATTGAGAGGATTAGGCAACATGGACAGGAATGTTTTTAGTTATCCATGTTCACTTTCCATTCAGACTCCGGTACAATCATAAGTGTGACATTTACTTTTTGTGTCCCGAATATTACTGTGATAAAATGTGTATGTAGATCTGGTGACATGAGTATTTCTTACACCATTTCTGGCAGTAATATTTAGAAGACATATACATAAGTATTGGTTGTACAAAGAGGTGTGCCCTGTGTCTATGAATATAGAGATAATGCATGAATTGACCACACTGTGAATAAATAATATAGCTGATTCCACTTTAAATAATGGATGGAATTGATATCTGAAAATATTTAAGATATCTTATATTGATATAAAATCATTCATTCCAACCAGTTATACATCTATTGTTAATATTAGTGTTATTGTTTATCATGAACGGTGTCTGAGTTTCGCTTCAAAAATGATTATGAAAATTGAAAATAATGTGTTTTGTAAAGAAGTCTCATGAAAAGACCAGTCAAGAAACATGGATGAATACATGTGTTCTGAAGAAGGAATTGATTGAAAGTGAAACAAATGCCTATAAGTTTGCGAAACTGTGGATGAAAAATATATCCTATGATGTGCATAAACTGAAGAAATCATAATGTACCAGTGTTGAATAAAAATGAACGTCAAAACACACAGCATGTCCCATTGGAATCTACTCGCATTGATGTTAAACTGGGTCAGTTACTGTAGAAATATTAGGATTTGTATGCAACATTCACTGAAGTTAGTTTTCACTAGTAGGAAAAAATATGTATTTCAGGTGGATGAATATTTCTGAGAATAATCATGTGAAAATTTGATTATAAATCCACATACATGAATATGAATGAATTTAGGAAGTGTGTAATAAGACACATATATTTCATATTTTGAAAAATCTGGAGACTGTATATATATATATATATATATATATATATATATATATATATATATACACACAGACATTAAAAAGTAGCAATATATATGCCAATCGAAATTCACCATGAAATATAAATCATCCACAGATGCAAAAATATTCATTTTACTGAACATGGATTTATGTATAATGTTGTTCATCTAGGAAGCTCACCCATAGGTTTAATTTTCTGTTCCAACAGTGTTTAGGAGCTGTGATGTCTTCTCGCAATTTGAATCTGCCAAGTAAGCCACCTCACAAGATTGTACGAGTGGTACCAGGTAGGATTCTGTATGTGCATATAAAAATACATGTGCTGAATATGCTACGGAGAAAGGGAGAAACGAATTCATACATTTGTTTACTTTAAAAACACATGGAGAACTCTTTCAATAAAAAAAATTAACTAGTTTATACCTTCTACCCAATATAATGCAAAAGACAATTCCAACTACACACCATGCCTTCTCTGAAATGCTTGTATTTCTATTCCGTTTGGGTTATTTTACTCCACCATATTAGGATTAGTAGTCAGAGTCTAATAGGGTATATGTTAGTGTCAGGGATTTAGTATTCTGAATGGAAAATTGGAAAATGAATAAAATGTGTATGCAAATATGTGCTACACAAAATTTTTCCCACTCTCATCCAGAACAATGTCTTGACAATACTTTCACCCCAAGTAAGACACAATTAGGGAAAAAGAATTAGGAATTCTGAGAATACAAATCTGGAATGGAATATGATCAGGAGTTCACAAACTTGGAGGTGGTAGAGGAGTTTCCAAAAGTAAGGGACAGGGTCAAAACTCTCCATATAACAAGATGCCTTTACAAATAAGGGTGTGCTGGCTGCATCCTGTCAGTCACAAGGCATTTGGAAGCCAATGGCAGATCGAAATGGCCCCAGCGCATATTTTGTGTCACACACCTGCCCAACATTGCTCTAGGCCCACTGCTCAGCAGGCTCCAACTTACTGGCATATCTGATCTACACCATTTTCATGAAACCCAGTCAATCAAGGCACCGTCTGGTATACTCATGATCAGCAACAGGACATCCAAAGTTTCTCCAGTGCCACCTGGTCATGGGAATTTCAAAAATTTCATGGTATTTATCTAGCCATTTTTCAAGGATGAAGTTGGAGGCACTATGGGTTTCAATTAATTCAGGAACCATTAAATGGTGAGGAAGCTCATTTCAATGAATGCTCTGAAGAACTCTCACAGGTAAGTCTTCCCAAAGAGTGGCCAAAAGGTCACATGAAGCCAGACCCATTGAGGTCTACAATGTGAGTTCCATGTGTGTTTGGACTCTCAACTATGGCTGCCAAGTCTTTAAAAATAAAATCATGTTATATCCTGGCTGAGATTCCCAGTGCTCTGTGGAAATCCACACTGGCCTTAGATCTCAGTTTCCAAGGGTCACTCTCATGCGTGGCCTAATAAAATCCCGACAAAATTCATGGCAATACTGCTCTGAGGTCAGTTCCAGAACTCAGTCTCTAATGGGAGTCACACCAGAGTTCAAGCCCAGGTGGACCCAGTCATCTCTTCCAACCACGATACAAATGTCCACAATTAAAACCAAAACACTCCCACATGGCCCTCATCTTCTTCCATATAGACACTAATCATTACCTCTGGTAGCAGGTTTCCATGAGGGGCGCAGCCCACAACAGTGTCCAAAATAAGCTCCCTTTTTCCCTCATTTTCCTAAAGTCTGTGTGGCCTAGACACCCTTCCTGTTAACCAAGAGTGATCAAATAGGCATGCCGTTAATGCTGCTTTGCTTCTCCAATTTGAGGCCTAATTACTGTGCGGTTTAGATTCTTTATGTGAATTGGAATCATGAGAAAACCCATGCACCTATAGGCTAGCCTCTACAGGGCTTTAAATATCTCATTTGACCCAAAGTATCACTATTCTCACTTAATGGAGGTCAGGAACTTTACAAAGGAAGGCGAGAGACTTCATCTACAATATCTGCTCTTTTAGCCATTTTTGTATTGGATGCACACATGAGATATTTCTTTGGATCCATCTAGTGCTGAGAATCTAAGCCACAGCCTCACACAGTTCCAAGAGGCTGATTCACACACATCCCTTTCCAAAGCAATTAAGCACAGAGCCACAGGTGATGCCCATTCATTTCAATTTGAGAACTCTTTTCTTCAGGCTTCACAAAGGGGAGGCCTGAGGCAGAGACCTTCCTGACATTCAGGGCAATAAAACAATAGGTAAGCAAAAGGCACAAAGCAGGCTTTCTCCACTGAGACTTTCCTGGTCATACTGATATCTGAGTTTTCTAAGAAGCTCGTCATTCCCTTCAGGTATCCAGTACATGTCCATGTCACAGAGCTTGGAGGTGGTACATATCTTGGACACCAAAGATGAGCCTATTCTTTAGAGAGGCCAGAATTCAGGAAGAAAACAGGAACTTTGGAGGATAGCAGATGTTGCCCATCCATAAGTCAAGCAGCAGTCCATTCATAAATTGGGCAGTATGAAGGCTGGCAAGCTTTCTACTAGACAGGACACATCCATTGATGCATTCTCTCTTCTTATGTCTACAACCACGAACACCGTTTTATATACAGACATAAAAACACTCGGCTTGTCAAAGTACTTACCAGAAAGAGTTCACTCAATCCAAACAAACCGCCTTTGATACCTATTCACAGAACAAGTGAAAACCACAAACCTACACCTACACCCATAAAGGCACCTCCTTTCCCTAAGTAATTCTGAGACTATTTGGAGTGTCCTCTGACTAGTGGGCCACAGTATGTTCCCTTTTAATGGCATGTTCTCTCTCAGATCTGTACTCCTTTGCCAACTCTGTAAAGTTGTCAGGAGCCAGCATTGAGCAACTACCTTTTTCTCAGGAAATGCCCCTCTTCAGAGCTCTCTTGGCATTTTGCCATCCTCACATCAGTAGGTACCAAGAAAGACTGACTCTGTCTTTGGTAAATCCAAACAAGTGAGACCACTGGGACTGGGACTGGGACTGGCTCTGTGTGCCTGGCTTCCTGGATCCCAAGTTCAGATAGTTCCATCAACAAGGAAGTGAGGTGAGGTCAATTCCTTCAGGAACTGAATGAGGTCACTGCCTTGGCAACCACTTTGTCCTAACATTTGCTTCCAAGGGTCCCATGAGATGCAGGCTGCCCCTACTACCTGTGACAGTTTCACAAGTTAGAATGGTATATCAACCATAGGCACCCGGGAATAACTCTCCAAACAGGCCTGGTTTGGTCCATCTTCTCTACATTAAAATTTGAGAGCCTGATTCAGACACAACCCTTCATACTGACCAGGTTGTTTTCCATGGAAGATGACTTTTGCTCTCTCAGGTCCTTCATAGCTGCCTACGTCTTCTCCAGTGATCATATCTGCATGGATCTTTGAGGTTCTCAGCAGATGAACAATCCCCTACATTCCTGTATTGTAATACCAACTCTGTGCCTGCTCTTCTGTAAAGTTAGATTGAGGGAAGAGTGTATGGTTATGTTTAATAACATGTTTGATATGGGTTAGGAATTATTCTGCTGGATGAATAATGGTATTGGGAACCTGAGATATTTATAAGAATATAGAGTTGGAATATTGTAATGGTCGGGCAGGCATCGGAGGAAGAGACCACCAAGAGACTGTCTCATGCAACAACAAAGGGTTTATTGAGGGTCCAGCATGCTGGGGCTCAGAGCTCACTTGAATAGAGCAGAGAGTCCTGAGAACATCTTAAACAGAGCTTATATACTTTCCTTGGAGAGGGCAGGGAGGGAAATTTATTGATGCGTCAGGGAGAGTGGGCAGTTTGCTTTCAACGGGATGATGGAGTACATTCTGCAGTTTGGCAGTTGGGGACAGCACATTCTGGGAACAAGATTAGCAAACAGTTCTCAAGATTTCAACAGTGTTTTATTAAGCATACAGAAAAATAGGAAGTGACAAGTACCTATTTTATTAACTTTTTATTCCCCAATTCTTCTTCTGGTTACTTTTAATCATGAAAGTGATCATTGAAGGGTGTCACATTTTATGTCTCCTAGTGGGGTATATTGTTGTCTGATTACCATAAGTTTAAATTGTCCAATTTGAGCTTCGAGAAAGGAAACTACATGGTTGAGCCAACAGGGTCCTACAGTTAGCAATAATATGAGGATTATTAATGGACAGGCCTGGGCTGATGAAAGCATAGTTAACCAGAGGGACTGTGTGAACCAAGACTCAAACCACCCTTTTTGGGCCTCTCTCTCTCGTTGACACTCTTAAAGGCATTTTCTTAATATACTCATAGGTTCTTATACAACTCCAGTATGGTCGGCATAAAAACAACCTTCTTCCCTCAATGCAGCACAAAGTCCCCCTTCTCTCATGAAGAGAAGGTTTAACCCTCGCCTGTTCTGTAAAACAACTTCAGAGAGAGAGGTTAAACATTCCTGTAAAGCTGTGATGGAGGTTTTATTATCTTTAATTTTTGGTCTACTGCTGCTTCTAATTGGGTCATTTGTTGTGTCCCATGGACTAGGGTTCCTGTGCTCACTCCTGCAGCAACTCCTATTCCTAATAGGATGGCTAAAGTGAGAGATACAGGTTCCCGGTGGAAACAGGTTGTATGCCCTCCGATTTGATCTTTAAATGAACATGCATCATCCTAGAACACTCTGGGAAACATCTGCACCATTACATAATTAATCACATCTGTTGACCATTTCATGAAAACATAAACAATGTTTAAGTATATAGAATTATACTGTTGTAGGTACGGAAAAGGAAAGGAATCTAAGATAGCACCGAAGACAGGGAAACAGCCCTATTTGGTTGCAAACGGATTTAGAGGGTATTGCTTCTGTTGTAATCAATTAATCTTCTGAACCCCAAGTTTAGGTAGTTTCAGAATTTGTACCCAACATGTAAGGGAAGGGGCTCAGAAGTTCACAGTCTGCAGAAGTTCACAAAAAGCAGTTTTTGTTTCTGTTATTTTTTCCTCTGTTCTCGGCAAGTTAACTTTTCAAGGACACTTGGGACAGGGAGAGCTTTTTATTTTCTCTTTTTTTTCTCTCTGCCAGCTGTTACCATGGAGCCTAGTTGGTAACTTCTTTACTTAGAATTGTAGCCATCTCTGTGAATCCCCAGCTCAAGGCCAGAGGCCTTGTTCACTTATTTTGTGAAAAACTCGTAAGGGGGTGTCTAGCTTAGGAGTGCTGATTTTTCCAGCCACTGGCCAAGTAGAACAGGGCGACATGAAAACACGGAGTTTATCTACATTGAATTCTTTTATAGGGACTCTTTTGCTGAAAGTCCTAAAGTCAGCAATGGTGAAGACTTCTGGAGAAGGTCATATAAGACTTTTCTGTGGGCCTGGTAAAGAGGGGCAAGACGTGGAAAGCAAGGCTGAGAGCACCTCCGTTTATCTGAGAATTAGGAAGGAGAGATGTAAAAAAATATTGGGAAAGGGGTTTGTGAGTTTCCTGGCAACAAAAACTTGAGCAGTAGAACAGGTAGAGCAGAGGGGACGACAGGAGTGAGTATCCCAAAAAGCCTGTGAGGGACTTTAAATTCTTAGTCACCTGTTTTCAGTGATGACAAGGCAACTTTAAAGGTCACTTTCATTACATCTTGGATAGTGGTCTGAGGGACCTCCTCAGCTGGTTTGAGCTTTGGGTTAGCTGGTAAGAGGACCTGATGGGACCTGCTCAGGGCACTTACTGGAGAAAAGAGGACTGAGTGGGTGGAGGGGTAACTCAGTACCTGATAACTCAGCAAGGGCACAATGGTCTGAGAACCGGCCGAGGTTTGGTTTTTTGATCTAGTAAATGGAGGGGAGAAATCAGGTTGCTGAGGTGGGAGTGAAAGCAGAGAGTCTGGAGCAGAAGGCTGAGGGTTAGGATCTATTGCAGAAGCATCGTTCAGGACGTGAGTGAAGGAGGGAAAAGGTCTTCACATAGGGGAATCTCCTTCCACCCTTTTGATCACTTGTAGAAGTTAAAAATGTCATGCATAATTTGAGGATCTAGAGAGCCTTCTGGGGTTCATCGGTTTTGGTTGTCTAATTGGTAATATGGCCAATGCTGTGTACTGAATTTGATGGGGAGTTTGGGTTCCACCAGGCAGTCCCTGTATGCTACCATCCCCATGACTTACAGAAGAAGTTGGCTTTTTCCCCTCACAGCCGTGGCTCTTTGTGGCTTTGATAGTCTGCCATGCAAACATAGTCATCTGGGCTAGCCAACCTGCATCTTGCTCGCGTGTCCCTACATCCATAATGTTTGTTTCCATTATCGATGATACAGAAGGTATTTAATAGAATTTTAGTGGGATCCACTTTATCAGATATATCCCAATAGGAAAAACCTATAGCCAGCTGACAAATGTCTGGGTGGAGAGATGGCCACCAGGTCCCTATGGGGGCTGTAAGTGAGATAGACCATACTTCTTCTCTAGTAGGATTTGTGATCAGCCATCGCTGATGAACCACCTGATGAGGTTTAGGACTACTGGTGGCCAAGGGGAGAGTCTATAGCCTTATTCATACGGTGAATACACAATTTGAAAGGGTTACTAGTCATTTCCAGTTTCCAGCAAGAGTCTAGACAGAGCGCAGGCTTGAGATGAGAGGCATGGATCCAGGAATTGATTCCGTATACATTTACTGATGTAGGTGTTATAAGTAGTACCTGGTATGTTCCTTTCCATCGGGGTTCCAGGAATGAAACCTGATGTCTTCTTATGTAGATGAAGTCTCTTACATTATATTGAAGTGGAGTCCCCTTGTCCCCAGTTTGGTAGGCCGTGGTCAGCTGTTTGAACAGATATCAATGAGTTCTTTCAAGAGCTTTAGGTCTGTCAAGCTAGGGGGTGTGGAAGGGATCCTTAGGTCTTAGAGTTGGGGTTAGGTCCCTTACTGGAGGAAGGGCACCATAGAGAATTTCACAGGTGGTGAGGTTACACAAAGAAACAGAGGGAGTATTTCTTGCATGAAACAGTGCATAAGGCAGGAGCATAGTCCAATCTTTTATGCAGGTCTCTAAGATTAATTTCGTAAAGGTCTATTTAATGGTTCTATTTATTTTTTCTACCTGTCCTGAGTTCTGGGGTCTAAAAGCATAATGTAACTACCAATTAATAAGAAGGGTACTGGTTAACCTATTCTCAGAACATGAGACAAAACCAGAATCCCACACCCACACCCACAAAGGCACCTGCTTCCCCCAAGTACATCTGTGACTATCTGGAGTATTCTCTGACTGGTGGGTCATACTATGTTCCCCAAAAATAGCCTGTCTTGTCTCAGATCTGGTCTTCGTGTCCAACTCTGTGAAGATTTCAGTAGCCAGCATGAGCCACTACCTGCTTTCTCAGGAAAGGCCCCTCTTCAGAGCTCTTCTGGCATATGGCCATCCCCACATCAGTAGGTACCATGAAAGACTGACTCTGTCCCTGGTAAATCCAAAGAAGTGAGCCCACTAGGAGTAGGACTGGGACTGGCAATGGGTGCCTGGCTTCCTGGATCCCAAGTTCAGAGAGTTCCAACACCAAGGAAGTGACGTGAGGTCACTTCCTTCAGAAACTGAAAGAGGTCACTCCCTTGGCAACCACTTTGTCCTAACAGTTGCTTCCTATGGTCTCTTGAGATGGAGGATGCCCCTACTTCCTGTGACACTTTCACAAGTTAGAATGGTATATAAACCATAGGCACTGAGGAATAGCTCTCCACACAGGCCTGGTTTGATCCATTTTCTCTACATTAATAAGAGAGAGGCTGATTCAGATACAATCCTTTATCCTGACCAGGTTGTATGCCATGGAAGATGACTTTTGCTCTCTCAAGTCCTTCATAGCTGCCTACATCTTCTCCAGGAATGATTTCTGCATGGACCTTTGAGTTTCTAAGCAGGTGGAAGATCCCCTACATTCCTGTATTGTAAGACCAACACTGTCCCCGCTCTTCTGTAAAGTTAGATTGAGGGAACAGTGTATGTTAGGGTTAATAACATGTTCAATTTGGGTTAGGAATCATTCTTCGGGATGAATAATAGTATTGGGAAACTCTCTCAGATCTGGTCTCCTTGGCCAACTCAGTGAAGTTTTCAGGAGCCAGTGGTGAGACACTGCCTGCTTTCTCATGAACTGGCCCTCTTCAGAGCTCTCCTGGCATTTGGCCATCCTCACATCAGTAGGTACCAAGAAAGTCTGACTCTGTCCTTGGTAAATACAAACATGTGAGCCCACTGGGACTGGGACTGGGACTGACTCTGGGTGCCTGGCTTCTTGGATCCCCAGTTCAGAGAGTTCCATCACCAAAGAAGTGAGGTAGGTCACTTCATTCAGAAACTGAATGAGGTCACTGCCTTGGCAAACACTTTGTCCTAAAAGTTGCTTCCTAGGTTCCCATGAGATTGAGCCTGCCCCTACTTACTGTGACACTTCAAGCTAAGAATTGTATATCAAAAATAGGCACCCGGGAACAGCTCTCCACACATGCCTGATTTGGTCCAACTACTCTTCATTAAGAAGAGAGAGGCTGATTCAGACACATCCCTTCATTTTGACCTGGTTGTTTTCCATGGAAAATGAATTTTTCTCTCTCAGGTCCTCCATAGCTGTCAACATCTTCTCCAGGGATCATTTCTGTAAGGACCTTTGAGGTTCTCAGCAGGTGGAAGATCCCCTAATTTCCAGTATTGTAAGACAAACTGTGTCCCTACTCTTTTGTAAATTTAGATTGATGGAAGAGTGTATGGTTAGGATTAATAACATATTCGATTTGAGTTAGGAATCATTCTGCAGGATGAATAATGGTATTGGGAATCTGCGATATTTACAAGAATAAATAGGTGAAATGTAAGTATGAAAACAGAAATCTAGGTAAGATTTGAAGCCCAGAAGGGAATTGGGCCTTTGATTGTGACACTTAGCTTTGAATTATGTTCTGCACAGATGTCTCAGATAAATCGATATAAAATGGCATAGGACCTTGTACCTTGGATGATTGAATGTCCAAGAGAATATCCAGTCAAAAGGGGACAGTAGGTGGATTAGGAAGATAGTAAGTAAGTTTAGAAAAAAGAGTGAGTATAGGAATTGGACCAAAAGTTCTTTAGCAACAGGGTTTCGGTTAGTGAGTGAATGTCAATGTCAGCACATGTGAAGAATGAGTCACAATGATGAACTGGGGAAAATATGTAGGAAAGCAGATATCTATAGAGACATTATGAAATCAGACAAAGTATAAAGTGAGTGATAGTATTAGATATTTTCAACAGGGTTGAATTTGAATATATAATCTTAGGAAGAAACAAATATGTAATCATTAATAGGATTGACATTTGAGAGCATTAGCCAAATTGGACATGGATTTTTTTAGTAATCCATGTTTACATTCCATTTAGTCTTTGGTACAATCATAAGTGTGAACTTTGCATTTTGTGTCCAGAATATTACTGTGATAAAATGTATATGTAGATCAGCTGACAGAGTATTTCTTCCACCATTTCTGGGAGCAATATTTTGAAGACATATAAATTAATATTGGGGGTACAAAGAGGTGTACCCTGTGTCTATGTATGTAGAGATAATGCATGAAGAGACCATACTGTGAATAAATAATATAACTGATTACACTTTAAATAATCGATTGAATTTATATCTGAAAATATGCAGAAAATCTTATATTGATATACAATCATTAATTCCAACCAATTATACATATAATGGTAATATTACTTTAATGGTTTATCAAGACGGGTGTGTGAGATTTGCTTCAAAGCGATAATGGAAATTGAAAATAATGTGTTTGGAAAGAAGTCTCATGAAACGAGCAGTCAAGAAACATTAAGGAATACATGTGTTCTGAATCAGGAAGTGATTGAAAGTGAAACAAATGCCTATCAATTTGATAAATTGTGGATGAAGTATTTTCCCTATGATGTGCATTAACTGAAGAAATAGTAATGTACCAGAGTTGAATAAAAATGAACGTCAAAATACACTTCATGTCCCATAGGAATCTATACGCATTGATGTTAAACTGGGTGAGTTACTGTAGAAATATTAGGATTGGTGTGCACCATTCACTGAAGTTTGTTTTCAGTACTAGGAAACAAATATGTATTTCATGTGGATGAATATTTCTGATAATAATCTTGTGAAAAGTTGATCATAAATCCACATATATGAATATGAATGAATTTAGGGAGTGTATAATAAGACACATATATTTCATATTTTGAAAAATCTGGAGAGTATATATATAAAACACACACACACAGACATTAAAAAGTAGCAATATATATGGCAATCTAAATTAATCATGAAATTTATATCATCCACAGATCCAAAAATATTCATTTTACTGAACATGGGTTTATGTATAATGTTGTGCAACTAGGAAGCTCACCCATAGGTTGAATTTTCAGTTCCAACAGCGTTTAGAATGAGTGATCTATTCTCACAAATTGTATCTGCCAATTCATCCACCTCACAAGAATGTACGTGTGGTACCAGGTAGGATTTGATATGTGCATATAAAAATACATGTGCTGAATAGGCTACAGAGAAAGGGAGACAGGAATTCAAATATTTGTTAACTTTCAAAACACATGGAGAACTATTTAAATTGAAAATTTGCTAGATTTATAACTCCTACACTACATAATGCAAAAGGCAAGTCCAACTATGCACCATGCCTCCTCTGAACTGCTTGTATTTCTATTTTTTTGGGGTAATTTATCTCCATCATATTTGCATTAGTAGTCAGAGTCCAGTAGGGTAGGTTTTAGTGTCAGGGATTAAGTATTTCGAATGAAAAATTAGATAATGAATCCAATGTGTATGCAAAAAATCTTCCCATTCTCATCCAGAACAATGCCTTGACATTACATTCGCCCCAAGTAATACACAATTAGAGGAGAAGAGTTAGAAAATCTGTGAATACATATCTGGAATGGAAAATGCTCAGGACTTCACAAGCTTGGATGTGGAAGGGGAGTTTCCAAAAGTAAGGGACAGGGTTGATAGACCCAACCTGATCATTTATTAAAATTGGGAGCCCACTTGCCAGAAAGCCATGAAAAGATAATTTTGGCTTTATTATAAATTACTGCAAATTCTGAACCTGCTTGGAATGTTTGCCCATGCCTTAAACTCACCCATGCCTGGCTCTCTGACCAGATTGCAGCCCTCTCTGAAACTTTAGTGACACCTCATAAATATTTTCTTTCCCTGGCCAGACAACGAGTCTCTGAGGCTCTAATGGTCCTCATAATTTCTGATGTTGGGATGAGCTTAAAAAAAAATGTAAACTACCGTTAGTGTGATGCTTGTTAAAGTTCTGTTATCTGTAACCCCCTTTTTGTGTATCTTTCTGGGCTATATAGCTGGGCTATAGGAAAGGTGGGTTTGCTGTCTTGCTCCCGCCATTTTGGGAGGGAGAGGTAGCCTTTCCCTTTGAAATAATTAGCTTGCCTTAATTTGATTTTACTAGGAGTCAGTGGTCTTTACATGCGTTCCTGGTCTAATATTTTGGAGTTCCCCAGTGAGATGACCCTGCCGGACAAGATCACAAGACCAGACTGCTGTAAATTCTGAAGTTGGCCTTCCTTCCAGGGCTCCAAGCTTGAGAGCAACTCTAGGGTTTGTGCAACTTGAGATGGTCCAAGGCCTTGGAGTTAGCCTTCAGTTCAGGGAGCACTGCAGTGAACCACCGCATTTAAACTATTAGCAAGCACCTGGTGGAGGAGGCATCCATAGGTAATTGGTGCCTTTATAACATCTGATATCCGGTTAAGGGAGATCTCTTCTGATGACAGAGAGGTGGACTGAGGAGGCTCACATATACTCCTGTCTGGGACAGTAACAAGAATCATTCTGTCATCTGTTCTGTTCTCTAGGGAATTCATCTGGAAGGGTAGAGAGGTGCCAACGGGCACGCATGCGCTCCTACGGGGAGCTTTAGGAAGACATTGCATTGCTCCTCTGTTTTCCTGTTTCGGCGCCGGATTTCTGTTTTTTTTTTTTTTTTGTTTGTTTTTTTTGTTGTTGTTTTGTTCTGTGTTCTATATGTTTTTTGTTTGTTTGTTTTTGTGCATTTTGTTGTGTGATTTCTGTGGTGAAAACTTAAGGATATCGGACATGAAAATAAAGCAAGTAAGCCTGACACCCTTTGGACTGAGTTTAAAGGAACTGCAATGAACTTTACACCCGTTTGTTAAGCAGTATGAGAGAAGCCCCTCGCTGGCTGCCTGGAGCACACTCACTTCAGAGGGCAGTGCCTGTGGGGGACCTAAGAACTGAGTATCTCCCAGGTTAATAAGTGAAACTGCTTTAAAATCCCTTGTCCCTCCAGATAAAGAGAGTCACAACCTTTTGGCAGAGTCCCTGTGTTTATCTTTGTTAGCAAAGCAATAAACCTTCGTTTTTCTTTTTCTCAAAACCCTGTCCTCATTTTTAAATTGGCATTAATTGGCTTCAAGTTCAGGAACCCAACTTTAAGTTACAAATTTTGATAACCCACCTGCACCCTGGAACTTTTTGAGAGCTGACTACAGAAATGTTAGGAGATGGAGCATGCTTGTGGTGGAACTGAACCAGAGGAGCAAATCCTGTAAGTAAAAGGAGGGACTGAGGGACTCCCAGCAGCTGCTGAAGCCTTATTTTTTCAGAGAATTCCCTAGGTCTTTCCCTGCAATTTAACGATAATGCCACCTCTGTCATCTTAAAAAAGAGGGAAAAAAAGGGGACACTAAATGCAGGAAAGTCACTATGGAGACCCTTGATTTTACATTTCAGGATGCTCCTCTGTGAAAACATCTGGTCCCCTTGTGGGGACATCTGTGGTGCAACTGGTGTAGGAGATTTTTCTCTTATCTGCTCTGTTTTAAAGGCTTCTGTCTGTCAGTCATAGTCTGAAGCTCCTTTCTGTCTGTCGTGTGTCTTTGTTTCTGGCACTTTAAGACATGTGCAATAATGTGTTGATATTATATATTGTTTCTTGGGAATGATTTTACCTGAATGTGTGTCTAAATGATGATGTTTTATTGTAACAATCTGGTAGCTTATTGGGTTTTTGAAGCATTGCAGAATCTTGCCGTTAAAAGTCAGATTCAGATAATTGTTTAGTTTATGATTTCAGATAATTCATGCCAGAGAACTTAAATACTTAGGATGGAAAACTAAAGAACTCTACTTCCAAGTTGGCAAGAAATTTTCCAATCATTCAGTCTTTTTTTTTCACCAATTTTTAATTGGGTAGCCTGGGAAAATGTCACTGTGTGTACCAGTGCATTAATTTGGACAAGGATAGTAAATCATAGTATGGTATCTGTTGACAACACAAGATGTAAAGATATAAAATTTTGTAAATTTTGTCTTAAACTTGTATCAAAATTTTCAACATCCTATCTGGAAAATTATGGTTAAAATGCATTAGGCCTGAGGTGTCTGCTCAGAATAGCAGTTTTTTCCTGCTCCTTCCAGACCTCAGCCAGGACTTAGATTGAAATGCAAATGAAAGAAGCCTGCAAGATCAGTAGGAGACTGATATGAGGCTTAAGGAAAAAAAAAAGTAAATAGTATGGTATTTACTAATTACTGGTCAGTTATTTTTTGTAGGACTCTTATTTTTTTCCTTAGATCCTTTAATTTTTCTAACTCATAATTTTGATCCTACAGACCTAGGTTAATGTTTTTCTGATCTGTTCTATCTTTGACCAACTGTGGATTTTTTAAAACATGGCAATGGAGATTTCACCTGCTAAAAGCTACAAGGCCTTTACTATTATTATGTGTGCACACGTTTGTTATTTGTTGTATGTCTATATATATATATATATATATATATATATATATATATATATATATATATATATATATTCTTAATCATATATATGATACAGAAATTAACATATATAAGGAGCGCTCATAATAAAAAAAGCACTCATAAAAACAAATTTTAAGGGATGCCCTCTCTCACCACTTCGGTTCAACATAGTTCTTGAATCACTGGCCAGAGCAATTAGACAGACGAAGAAATTAAAGGCATAAAAATAGGAAAAGAACTCAAATTATCACTATTTGCAGATGACATGATTCTATACCTAGCAGACCCAAAAGTGTCTACAAAGAAACTACTAGAGCTAATAAATGAATTCAGCAAAGTGGCAGGATATAATATCAACACACATAAATCAAAGACATTCCTGTATATCAGCCACAAATCCTCTGAAATGGAAATGAGGACAACCACCCCATTCACAATATCCTCAAATAAAATAAAATACTTGGGAATCAATCTAACAAAAGAGGTGAAAGACTTATACAATGAAAACTACAGAAACCTAAAGAGAGAAATAGAAGAAGATCTTAGAAGATGGAAAAATATACCCTGTTCATGGATAGGTAGAACTAACATCATCAAAATGGCGATATTACCAAAAGTTCTCTATAGGTTTAATGCAATGCCAATCAAAATCCCAACGGCATTTCTTGTAGAAATAGAGAAAGCAATCATGAAATTCATATGGAAAAATAAAAGACCCAGAATAGCAAAAACAATGCTAAGCAGGAAGTGTGAATCAGGCGGGATAGCTATACCAGACTTCAAACTATACTACAGAGCAATAGTAACAAAAACAGCAGGGTACTGGTCCCAAAACAGGTGGGTGGACCAATGGTACAGAATAGAGGACACAGAAACCAATCCACAAAACTACAACTATCTTATATTCGATAAAGGGGCTAAAAGCATGCAATTGAAGAAGGATAGCATCTTCAACAAATGGTGTTGGAAAAACTGGAAATCCATATGCAACAAAATGAAACTGAATCCCTTTCTCTTGCCATGCACAAAAGTTAACTCAAAGTGGATCAAGGAACTTGATATCAAATCAGAGACATGGCGTCTGATAGAAGAAAAAGTTGGCTATGATCTACATACTGTGGGGTTGGGCTCCAAATTCCTCAATAGGACACCCATAGCACAAGTGTTAATAACTAGAATCAACAAATGGGACTTACTCAAACTAAAAAGTTTTTTCTCAGCAAAAGAAAGAATAAGAGAGGTAAATAGGGATCCTACGTCCTGGGAACAAATCTTTACTCCTCACACTTCACACAGAGCCCTAATATCCAGAATATACAAAGAACTCAAAAAATTAGACAATAAGATAACAAATAACCCAATCAACAAATGGGCCAAGGGCCTGAATAGAAATTTCTCAGAGGAGGACATACAATCAATCAACAAGTATATGAAAAAATGCTCACCATCTCTAGCAGTCAGAGAAATGCAAATCAAAACCACCCTAAGATACCATCTCACTCAGTAAGATTAGCAGCCATTAGGAAGTCAAACAACAACAAGTTCTGGCGAGGATGTGGGGAAAAGGGTACTCTTGTACATTGCTGGTGGGACTGCAAATTGGTGCGGCCAATTTGGAAAGCAGTATGGAGATTTCTTGGAAAGCTGGGAATAAAACCACCATTTGATCCAGCTATTCCCCTACTCGGTCTATTCCCTAAAGGCCTAAAAAGAGCACACTATAGGGACACTGCTACATCCATGTTCATAGCAGCACAATTCACAATAGCAAGAATGTGCAACCAACCTAGATGCCATTCAATAGACGAATGGATAAAAAATATGTGGCATTTTTACACAATGGAGTATTACTCTGCATTAAGAAATGACAAAATCATAGAATTTGGAGAGAAATGGATGGCATTAGAGCAGATTATGCTAAGTGAAGCTAGCCAATCCCTCAAAAACAAATGCCAAATGTCTTCTTTGATATAAGGAGAGTAACTAAGAACAGAGTAGGGACGAAGAGCATGAGAAGAAGATTAACATTAAACAGGGATGAGAGGTGGGTGGGAAAGGGAGAGAGAAGGGAAATTTCCTGTAAATGGAAGAAGACCCTCAGGGGTATATAAAATTACATACAAGAGGAAGTGAGGGGAAAGGAGGAAAAATATGAGGGGGGAGAAATGAATTACAGTAGAGGGGGTAGAGAGAGAAGAGGGGAGGGGATGGGGGAGTGGGGATAGTAGAGGATAGGAAAGGCAGCAGAATACAACAGACACCAGAATGGCAATATGTAAATCAATGGTTGTGCAACTGATGTAATTCTGCAATCTGTATATGGGGTAAAAACGGGAGTTCATATCCCACTTGAATCAAGTGTGAAATATAATATATCAAGAACTATGTAATGTTTTGAACAACCTACAATAAAAATTAAATTAAAAAAAGTGGATCCAAAGATCTTTAATTCACGTGATTAAAATTGTTCAATTTAAATTGGATAAACAGATAAAAATAAATGTTTTTAAATTTAAGCTTACAAGTTTTTATAGGTGTTCAAAAATCTAGTAAAATATTAATATCTACAAAATGTCTAAAATGCCTTGATTCTAGGACTTTTCCTTCAACAAAAAAATGGTTTACACTGTTCAATACATTTGTCTAATATTTTAATAAATAAGTAAAGTAAATTTGATGTGGAATTTCTCATTCTTGAGTACATTCGTTAGATACCCGATTGATTTACTAAGGTCTGTATCAGATTGTAAAAATCAGTCATGTGTTAAAGAGACAAAAATTTCTGAAAACATAAGTTTACCCATAACATTGTGTTTATTAAGTTTTATTTTTTCTAGAGCAAGCAACCATAAAAATTAAACAACTGATTAAATAAGAACTGTTATTTTAGAGCACTCTACTGCCATTTCTTTAAAAGCTAAACTTGGTTAATCTAGAAATATCAATGTAATATTGATGCTATTAATGTGCTCGTATCTTCCAGGTATACAAGTCTGTAAGTTAGAAACATTTAAAGAGCATTATATCAAGCTGGTATTCTGAAGTTGTATGGTAAAAAAAATGTACTGGGGATTTATTTACCTGTTATCAATAAGATATGTAAAGTTTTATGTTACTTTTTTCATTGGGGAACAATTTAAATGTATTTTTAAGTTAATCAGAGCCTAATATATGTAAAGGTTAAAATCTTTCAGCCTTTCTTTAATCCATGTTTTAAATGTGATGTCATATGATGTTAGATAATGTTCATGTGACCTCAAACAATTTATGTAAACTTTGTAAAATGATATTTAAAAAACAATGATGAGCTTTAGAACTAAAACACTTAATATTTATAAAGAGGCCTGCCTTACCTGAGATAAGGCTCTGTGTCCCATCTTACTACATGTGAGAATGACTACAAAAGGAGTAGGTCAGATTTTATTTCATTTAAAGTTATGTTCAAAAGTTCTTTTGTTTTTCTGTGAAGATTACTAGGATCTCAAACAGGGCATATAATGTATAACTCAGCCAAAAAATTCAGGGTAGCTATTACAGAAACTAAGTATTTTTACTCTTGTTAAAAAATTTTATTTTTAATTTGCTTATAAGTGATCTAAAGATTCCCTGTTAGTCTTTTACAGAAGTGTTGCTTTAATAACACAACATGGGTTAATTTAAGATAATAAGTCATCACCTACAAGACAGACAGAATAATACATATCCCAATTAATGAAAAGATAAATAATAATTAAGTTATAGATATTAAAGCCCAGTACTCTCAATATAAGGCTGTTAAAATTTATTTGCTGGATGTTTAAGATTAGGATTTAAAATTAAAGTTAAATGAATCGGCCAAGAAAACAAATATTAATATTTTAAGGTATACACTTTATGTTAGCCTCCCAAAATAAGTAAGACTGGAGGTTACAAAGAAGGATTCTCAGACAGGAATGCCTGATAACTATAAAAAGAGACTATTAAGAGGAGCTGCCAGAGGCAGAAAATTTAGTTTAGGGCCTACAGATATTCCTAACCTACAGAGGTAGGCTTGGTGTTTGCTAGTACGATTATCCAGCCCTGAGTAACAGAATTAAAGGTTTCTCTATTAGACACAGAGGTCATACTAGAAAAAGGATTTTGCAAGATCAGATGACATTAAATTAATAAACTGTATCTTATGGGGAGGGACAACTGTAAAACAAAAAATTAAATATTAAGTTGACAGTCCTAATAACTGAGGATATTAAAGAATGGTGAGGGAACTTCTATACAGTGACATGTTCCAGCTGCTGCAACATTTATTCATTACTCATGGTTTTTGTTACTCTCATAGAAGAACCCATTCCCAGATGACTTTACAACCTGTTCTTCCCCAACCAGACTTCAAACCAAGCTGAAATCTAAAAGGCAACTCATGTCCCTCAACTAAATTCTAAAAGGCAACTCATGTCCCTCATGCCATGACCCTTATGTCACCCTCTCTCAGCGCAGAAGAATCCAAAATGCGTGAGGCCTCCCTTCTTACAACAATGGAGCCAAAAATAAATAGACTATCAATATACGTAATTAATTAAGTCAGGTAAAATCAGGGAGACCCGTTTTGGGTGAGTTCTAGAAATTTGGAGACTGTTACCTGAGGGATTTAAATTTCCTGAGTGCACTTCCCTTAATCTATCAAAGATTTGAAAGGAACACATAAGAAAAGGGGGGAATGATAGGCCCAACCTGATCTTTTATTAAAATTGGGAGCCATCTTGCCACAAAGCCATGATAAGATAATTTTGGCTTTACTATAAATTACTGCAAATTCTGAACCTGCTTGGAATGCCTGCCCATGCCTTGAACTCACCCATGTCTGGCTCTCTGACCAGATAGCAGCACTCTGCGAAACATTAGCGACACATCATAAATATTGGCCTTCCCTGGACAGACAATGACCATCTCTGAGGGTCTAATGGTCCTCACAAATTCTGATGTTGGGGCCAGCAAAAAAAAAAAAAAAAAAAAAATAAATAAATAAATAAATATATATATATATATATATATATATATATATATATATATATATATATATATATAAACTACCATTAGTGTGATGCTTGTCCGAGTTCTGTTATCTCTAACCCCCCTTTTGTGTAACTTTCTGGGCTTTAAAGCTGGGCTGTAGGTAAGTTGGGGTTGCTGTCTTGTTCCGGCCGTTTTGGGAGGGAGAGTTAGCCTGGCTGGTGAAAATAATAAGCTTAGTTTAATTTGATTTTAATTGGAGTCAGTGGTCTTTTCTTGCATCCTTGTCTAACAGGTAAACACTCCACAAACATGGAGCTCTACTGGCCTAACGACTTTTTGAGAAACTGCCTCTGAGGTTGGGCACTTGAAATATATGTTGTTTTCAGGAGCTTTAGCTTCCTTTGTTGTGAGACCATCAAAGCTGGCTCTGCATCTATGTGACCTGAAGAAATTGGTTTCTTATTTTCCAATGAAAATGAGGCAAAGTGCTGAATTCTCTCTTTGTAGGTAAACTGTGGCCACTGAAGGCTAAGTGTCTCCCTGTGTGGACTGTGTACCCATTTAGTCATCCTCCACTATTCATGGTGTTTCTTGCTGCTGCACTGAGAGTTTGGTATTTGCTCTACGAAATACAAGAAGTTCAACTGGGACACAGTGCTGAAGGTAGTTCTGTCACGTGTGGTCGGTCAGAGTCTGCAGGAGAATGCACCAACCAGGATTCTATCCCACATAGCTTGCCCACTTGAAGATAGCAACCTGATTCGGAACATTGCCCTGAAACCTCTCCATATAACAAGATGCCTTTACATATAAGGGTCTGCTGGCTGCACCATGTCAGTCACAAGCCATTTGGAAGTCAATGGTAGATCCAAATGGCCCCAACACAAATGTTTTATCCCACACCTGCACACCACAGTTCTGGGCCCAATACTCAGCAGGCTCCAACATACTGGCATTTCAGTTCTACACCATTTTCATGAAACCCAGTCAATCAAACCACTGTCTGGAACACTCCTGATCAGCAACAGGACATCCAAATGTTCTCCTCTGACACCTGGTTATGGGAATTTCAAAAATTTCTTGGTATTTATCTAGCATTTTTCACGGATGAAGTTGGAGGCACTGTAGGTTTCAATTCTTTCAAGAACCATTAAATGGTATGGAAGCTCATTTCAATGAAAGCTCTGGAGAATTCTCACAGTCAAGGCTTCCCAAAGAGTGGCCAAAAGATCACATGAACCCAGGCCCATTGAGGTCTAGAGTGTGAGGTCCATGTTTGTTTTGAATCTCATCTATGGCTGCCAAGTCTTTCATAATAAAATCATGTGATATCCTGGCTGAGATTCCCGATGCTCTGTGGAAAGCCACCCTGGGACTTGATCTCAGTTTCCAAGGGCGACTCTAATGCGTGGCCCCTTAAAATCCCAAGAGAACTCATGGCAATATTTCTCTGAGGTCAGTTTCAGAACTCAGTCTGTAAGGAGAATCACACCAGACTTCAAGCCCAGGTGGACCCAGTCATCTATTTCAACCACCACACAAATGACCACAATTAAAACCAAAACACTCCCACATGGCCCTCATCTTCTTCCATATAGACACTCATCATAACCTCTGGCTGGGGTTTTCCATGAGGGGCAAAGCTCATGACAGTGTCCAAAATAAGCTCCCTTACCCCTCATTTGCCTAAAATCAGGGTGGCCTGGACACCCTTCCTGTGAACCAGTAGTGATCAAATATGCCTGCCATTTGTACTGCCCAGCTTCTCCACTATGAGGCCTATTGACTGTTTGGTATAGATTTTTTATGTGAATAGGAGTCATGAGAAAACCCAAGCAATTACGGGCTAGACTCTGCAGGGTTTTGAAGAACTCATTTGACCCAATGGATCCCTCTTCTCACTTGATGTAGGTCAGAAACCTTACAGAGGAAGGTGAGGGACTTCAACCACAATGACTGCCCTTTTGGCCATTTTGGTTTTGGAAGCACAAAAGGAATCTTTCTTTAGATCCATCAGGTGCTGAGAATCTAAGCCACAGCCTCACACAGGGCCAAGAGGCTGATTCAGACACATCCCTTTTGGAAGAAATTAAGCAAAGAGCCACAGGTGATGCCCATTCATTTCCATTTGAAAACTGTTTTCTTCAGGCTTCACAAAGGGTTGGCCTGAGGCAAAGACCTTCCTGACATTCAGGGCAACAGAACATTATGTAAGAAAAGGCCCAAAGCAGGGTTTCTCCACTGAGATTTTACTGGTCACACTGATATCTGAGTTTTCTGAGATGCTTGCCATTCCCTTCAGCTATCCAGTACATGGCCATGTCACAGAGCTTGGAAGTGGTACATATCTTGGACTCAAAACCATGAGCCTGTTGTGGAGAGTGGCCAGAATTCAGGAAGAGTACAGGAACTTAGGAATATTGTAGGTGTTGCCCATCCATAAGGCAAGCCACAGTCCTTTCATAAATTGGGCAGGATGAATGCTGTTAAACTTTCTCCTGGAGAGGACAAATCCATTGATGCATTATCTTTTCTAATGTCTACAACCAGAGATACAGTGGGATACACAGATATAGAAACACTTGCCTTCTCAAACAACTTACTAGAAACAGTCCACTCAATACCAAACAAATAGCCTTTCCTACCTATCACGCCTTTCCTACTGTATCAACATACACTAGTTATTCATCACCCCCTGCCCCGGTTATTTTGCTGCAGTGGGACTGCTGCAGATGGTGGCCCATACAGGGAGCCCTGGGACACTTTGGGGTAAGTGACGAATAAAAGCTGCCCATCCATAGATAGGATGGGAGCAAATCTGCTCATCCCTAGGCAGATAGGGGGAGAGGAAAAACGGTCATTTCAAAAAATTGAGAAGATTGATACAGTATGATTGTGTCTTGTTTTATCTCAGTGTATTGTATTGTCTTTGTGATGAAAATAAGGAAGAGTTGAGAAGTAAATTGATAATGGAAAGAGGCACCCCAGTGGAAACAAGAGCAATTAGGGCATGTGTTGATGGAAGCCCAGGAAGTCTAATCAGAAAGAAAAAGAAAGTTAAGAAGAAGAAGGATTATCAGGAAAAAAGTTTCAGCAGAAGGCTGTTACTGAATACTTTTCGTTTCTGGAGTGTGTGTGAATAGGCGCCTCGGCTGCCACATGCTCAAGCCAGTCACTGTGCAGCAAGGGCTTTTCAAGCAGTGGCAGCTGGCAATTCCCCGCCCCCAGCCTGGGGAGCAGGGCCCCGTGGCAGTTTGAGTCCTGGAAACTCCCCAGGGCCATCTGTGGCTGCCCAGGATGCTACAGCCAGCCATTGATGCTACTGGCTCCCTGATGTTTGGTCATTTTCAATGCCAATAACTAAGCTACAATGGTTCTCCCACACCCGGAAGATAATAAATAATAAGCACTATTAAGGCTTTTTTCAAATGTAAAAAACCTTGAGATAATGTACTAAATTTTTCAGAAGGTTGTTTTCTTAGCACCTGGTGGAATACTATAGGATTTTCTTTAGCCAGTGGTAGGAGTTCCTGCCTTCATCCCAGTGCCGGTGAGGACAAGGGTGGAAGAATTTCCAGTGTTGCTGAAAACCGGAGGAGACTTCGGCTGAGAAACGGAGGAGACTTTGGATCAAGCTAGCTGCCTTCAGAACTTTCCTGGGCTGTGATTTAAGCTAGCTGCCTGCAGAATTTACATGGACTGTGATTTAAGCTAGCTGCCTGCAGAACTTTCCAGGACTGTGATTTAAGCTAGCTGCCTGCAGAACATACCTGGACTGTGGTTTACCTGAACTGTGAGTTAATCTATTGAGACACTGCTTTACCTGGACTGAGACAACAAACTGTAATCTATAACAAATTTTAACTCGGTGTCTTTGCTCACAGTGTCATTGCTGGTATTATTTCTCCAAGTGCTTCATCAATTGGCTTGTATTGTGACATTTTGTATCCTCCCTTTCTGTTTGTAGCAGGTTATTTATGGTGTTTCTGTAAAAACCACTGTGGTCTTTATTTAAATTAAATAAAAGGGGGAAATGTTAGAGTCTGTAAACATGTCAAAATAACACCTGGCATTTTGCCAGGGGAATGTTAGAGTGTGTAAACAAGTCTGGATGATGCCTGGAAAAATGGCAGAGGGAGTGGTTTGAGATGTAACAAAAGCGAGCCATTAAGTGTGGAGATTCCTGATTGGTTGACTGCAGTATCTAGTTTATGTTAATTAGATAAGCTTGGTGGAATGTATAAATACCTCTATTGTCCTACAATAAATGGCTTCCACTCCTGCTATATCAACATACACATGTTATTCATAACCCCCAACCCCCGGTTATTTTGCTCCAACCGGACCGCGGCAGTATCTGCCAAGTCAGAAACCTCTCAAGTATGAACATGTGATACCAGGTAGGATTCTATATGTGCATATAAAAATACATGTGCTGAATAGGCTACACAAAAAGGGAGAGAGGAATTCACATATTTGTTAACTTTAAAAACACATGGAGAACTATTTTAATTAAAAATTGACTAGATTTATAACTCCTACCCTATATAATGCAAAAGGCAAGTCCAACTATACAACATGAATCCTCTGAACTGCTTGTATTTCTATTTTGTTTGGGTTATTAATCTCCATCATATTAGGATTAGTAGTCAGAGTCTACTAGGGTATGGGTTAGTGTCCAAAATAAGCTCCCTTGCCCCTCATTTGCCTAAAGTCATGGTGGCCTGGACACCCTGCATGTGAACCAGGAGTGATAAAATAGGACTGCAGTTAATACGGCTCTTCTTCTCCAATTTGAGGCCTACTGACTGTCAGGTAACGATTCTTTATGTGATTTGGAGTCATGAGAAAACACAACCATTTCTTCAGGGCATTGAAGAATTCATTTGAACCAAAGGATTCCTATTCTCACTTGATGTAGGTCAGAAACCTAACAAAGGAACGCAAGAGACTTCATTCACCATAACAGATCTTTTTGCCATTTTGGTTATGGATGCACACATGGGATCTTTCTTTAGATCCATGAGGTGCTGAGAATCTAAGCCACAACTCCACACAGGGCCAAGAGGCTGATTCAGACACAACCCTTTCCAAAGAAATTAAGCAAAGAGCCACAGGTGATGCCCTTTCATTTCCATTTGAAAACTGTTTTCTTCAGGCTTAACAAAGGGGTGGGCTGAGGGAAAGAACTTCCTGACATTCAGGGCAACAGAAATATAGGTAAGAGAATGGCCAAAGCAGGATTTCTCCACTGAGACTTTCCTGGTCACACTGATATCTGAGTTTTCTGTGATTCTCCCATTCCATTCAGCTGTCCAGTACATGGCCATGGCACAGAGCTTGGAGGTGGTATATATCTTGGACACAAAACCATGAGCCTATTCTGGAGAGTGGCCAGAATTCAGGAAGAAAACAGGAACTTAGGAAGATAGTAGGTGTTCCCCATCCATAAGACACACCGCAGTCCATCCATCAGTTGAGCAGGATGAATGCTGGGAAGCTTTCTACTAGACAGGATACATCCATTGGTGCATTCTGTTTTTTAATGTCCAAAACCACGTACACAGTGGGATACACCGAACTAGAATCACTCACCTTGTCAAACGATTTACTAGAAACAGTCCATTCCAAACCAAACAAACCTCCTTTCCTACCTATTTTCAGAACATGAGACAAAACCACAAACTCACACCCACACCCACAAAGGCATTTCCTTCCCACAAGTAAGTCTCTGACTCTCCAGTGTGTCCTCTGTCTGTTGAGCCAAACTATGTTCCCCGAAATGGCCAGTCCTGTCTCAGTTCTGGTTGCCTTGGCCAACTCTGTGAAGTTGTCAGGATCCAGTGGTGAGCCACTACCTGCTTTCTCAGGAAAGACCCTCTTCATATCTGTCCTGGCATTTGGCCATTCTCTCAGCAGTAGGTACCAAGAAAGACTGACTCTGTCCTTGGTAAATCCAAACAACTGAGCCCAGTGGGAGTGGGACTGGGACTGGCTCTGGGTGTCTGGCATCTTGGATCCCAATTTCAGAGAGTTCCAATACCAAGGAAGTGAGGTAGGACACTTCCTTCAAGAACTGAATGAGGTCACTCCCTTGGCAACCACTTTGTCCTAACAGTTGCTTCCAAGGGTCCCATGAGATAGAGGCTGCACCTACTTCCTGTGACACTTTCGCAAGTTAGAATGGTATATCAACCATAGGCACCCGGGAACATCTCTCAACAAAGGCCTGGTTTGGTCCACCTTCTCTACATTTAGAATAGAGAGACTGATTCAGACACGACCCTTCATCCTGACCAGGTGGTTTGCCATGCAAGGTGACTTTTGCTCTCTCAACTCCTTCACAGCTGCCTACATCTTCTCCAGGTATCATTTCTGCATGGACCTTTGAGGTTCTCAGCAGGTTTAAGATGACCTACATTCCTGTATTGTAAAAACAATTCTGTCCCTGCTCTTCTGTAAACTTAGATTGAGGGAAGAGTGTATGGTTAAGGTTAATAAAAGGTTCGATTTGGGTTAAGAATCATTCTGCAGGATGAATAATTGTATTGGGAACCTGTAATATTTACAAGAATGTAAAAGTGAAATATTAGAATGAAAACAGAAATCTAGGTAAGATTTGAAGCCCAGAAGGCTATTGGGCCCTTGATTGGGATACTTAGCTTTGAATTATGTTCTGCAGAGATGTCTCAGATAAATCGATGTACAATGGCATAGGACCTTGTACCTTGGATGATGGAATGTCGAAGAGAACTTCTAGTCAAAAAGGGATACTCGGTATTATTTGAAAGATAGTCAGTAGGTTTAGAAAGCAGAGAGAGTATAGGATTTAAACCAAAAGTTCTTTAGCAATAGGGTTTCGGGTAGAGAGTGAATAAAAATGTGAGCACATGTGAAGAGTCAGTCACAATGATAAACTGTGGAAAATATGTAGGAAAGCAGATATTAATAGAGACATTAGTAAATCAGGCAAATGATAAAGTGATTGATAGGATTAGACATTTTCAACAGGCTTGAGGTAAAATATATAATCTTAGGAAGAAACAAATATGTAGTGACCAATAGGATTGACATTTGAGAGCGTTAGGCAACCTGGACATGGATGTTTTTAGTAATGCATACTCACTTTCCATTAAGGCTTTGGTAAAATCATAAGTGTGAACTTTGCTTTTTGTGTCCAGAAAATTACTGTGATAAAATGTATATGTAGATCAGATGACATAAGTATTTATTCCACCGTTTCTTGGAGCAATATTTTGAAGATATATAAATTAGTACTGGGGTTACAAATGGGTGTACCCTGTGTCTAGGAATATAGAGATAATGCATGAATAGACAAAACTTTGATTAAACAATGTAACAAGTTCTAAATTTAAATAATGGATTGAATTGATATCTGAAAATATACAGGAAATCTTATATTGATATGCAATCATTCAATCCAACCAGGTATCCATCTTATTTTAATATTAGGCTTATGGATTATCATAAAGAGTGTGTGAATTTTGTTTCAAAGGTGATTATGGATTTCAGAAATAATGAGTTTGGAAAGAAGTCTCATGAAGAGACCAGACAAGAAACCTGGAGGAATACAAGAGTTTTGAATAAGGAAGTTATTGAAAGCGAAACAAATGCCTATAAATTTGTGAACTTGTTAATGAAATATATATCCTATGATGTGCATAAACTGAAGAAATAATAATGTACCAGTTTTGTTAAAAAATGAACGTCAAAATACACATCATGTCCCATAGGAATCTACAAGCATTGATGTTAAACTGGGACAGTTACTGTAGAAATATTTGGATTTGTATGCACCATTCACTGAAGTTTGTTTTTAGTACTAGGAAACAAATATGTATTTCAGGTGGATGAATATTTTTGAAAATAATCTTGTGAAAAGTTGATTATAAATCCACATACATGTACATGAATGAATTTAGGGAGTATATAATAAGACACATATGTTTCATATTTTCAAAATCTGGAGAGTGTATATCTATCTATCTATCTATCTATACACACACACACACACACACACACACTCACACACACTCAAACAGACATTAAAATGTAGCAATATATATATATATATATATATATATATATATATATATATATATATATATATATATATATCATGAAATATATATAATCCACAGATCCAAAAATATTAATTTTACTAAAAGTGGATTTATGTATAATGTTGTTCAACTAGGAAGTCACCCATAGTTTGAATTTTCACTTCCAACAGCATTCAGAGGAGTGATCTCTTCTGACAATTTGTATCTGCTAAGTCAGCAACCTCTCAAGAATGTACATGTGATACCAGGTAGGATTCTAAATGTGCATATAAAAATACATGTTCTGAATAGGCTACAGAGAAAGGGAGAGAGGAATTCACATGGTTGTGAACTTTAAAAACACATGGAGAACTATTTCAATTAAAAATTGACTAAATTTATAACTCCTACCCTATATAATGCAAAAGGCAAGTACAACTATACAACATGAATCCTCAAAACTTCTTGTATTTCTATTCTGTTGGGGTTATTATTCTCCATCATGTTAGGATTACTAGTCAGAGTCTAGTAGGGTATGGGTTAGTGTCCAAAATAAGCTCCCTTGCCGCTCATTTGCCTAAAGTCATGGTGGCCTGGACACCCTGCATGTGAACCAGGAGTGATAAAATAAGACCGCAGTTAATACTGATCTGCTTCTCCAATTTGAGGCCTACTGACTGTCAGGTATAGATTCTTTATGTGAATTGGAGTCATAAGAAAACCCAAGCACTTCTTCAGGGCTTTCAAAAATTTATTTGAACCAAAGGATCCCTATTCTCACTTGATGTAGTTCAGGAACCTAACAAAGAAAGGCAAGAGACTTCATCCATCATAACTGATCTTTTTGAAATTTTGGTTTTGGATGCACACATCGGATCTTTCTTTAGATCCATCAGGGGCTGAGAATCTAAGCCACAACCGCACACAGGGCCAAAGGGTGATTCAGACACATCCCTTTGCAAAGAAATTAAGCAAAGAGCCACAGGTGATGCCCATTCATTTTCATTTGAAAACTCTTTTTTTCAGGCTTCACATGAGGGTGGCCTGAGGCAAAGAACTTCCTGACATTCAGGGAAACAGATACATAGTAAGAGAATGGCCCATAGCAGGGTTTCTCCACTGAGACTTTCCTGGTCACACTGATATCTGAGTTTTCTGAGATTCTCCCATTCCCTTCAGCTGTCCAGTACATGGCCATTTAACAGAGCTTGAGGTGGTACATATCTTAAACACAAAACTATGTGCCTATTCGGGAGAGTGGCCAGAATTCAGGAAGAAAACAGGAACTTAGGCAGATAGTAGGTGTTGCCCATCCATGAGGCAAGCCGCAGTCCATTCATCAATTGGGCAGGATGAATGCTGCGAAGCTTTCTACTAGACAGAACACATCAACTGATGCATTCTCTTTTCTAATGTCGACAACCACGGACACAGTGGGATACACAGACATAGAAAGACTCGCCTTGTCAAACGACTTACTAGAAACAGTTCACTACAATCCAATCAAACCGCCTTTCTTTCGTATTCTCAGAACATGAGACAAAACCACAAACCCACACCCACACCCGCAAAGGCACCTCCTTCCCCCAAGTAGGTCTGTCATATCCGGAGTGTCCTCTGACTGGTGGGCCATACTATGTTCTCCCAAAATGGCCTGTCCTGTCTCAGATCTGCTCTACTTTGCCAACTCTGTGAAGTAGTCAGGAGCCAGCGGTGATCCATTACCTGCTTTATCAGGATAGGACCCTCTTCAGAGGTTTCCTGGCATTTGGCCATCCTCAAATCAGTAGGTACCAAGAAATATTGACTCAGTCCTTCGTAAATCCAAACAAGTTAGACCACTGGGACTTGGACGGGTTATGGCTCTGGGTGCCTGGCTTCCTGGATCCCAAGTTCAGAGACTTCCATCACCAAGGAAATGAGGTGAAGTCACTTCCTTGAGGAACTGAATGAGGTCACTGCCTTGGAAACCACGTTGTCCTAACATTTGCCTCCAAGGTTCCCATGAGATGGAGGATGCCCCTACATCCTGTGACACTTTCACAAGTTCGAATCGTATATCAAACATAGGGACCAGGGAACAGCTCTCCACACAGGCATGGTTTGGTCTATCTTCTCTGTATTAAGAAGAATGAGGCTGATTCAGACACATTCCTTAATTCTACCAGGTTGTTTGCCATTGAGATGACTTTTGCTCTCTCAGGTCCTTCATCGCTGCCTACATCTTCTCCAGGGATCATTTCTGCATGTACCTTTGAGGTTCTCAGCAGGTGGAAGATCCCATGCATTCCTGTATTGTAAGACCAACACTGTCACTGCTCTTCTGTAAAGTTAGATTGAGGGAACAGTGTATGGTTAGGGTTAATAACATTTTCATTTTCGGTTAGGAACCATTCTGCTGGATGAATAATGTTATTGGAACCTGTGATATTTATTAGAATACAGACGTGAAATATATGTACATAAACAGAAATCTAAGTAAGATTCGAAGCCCAGAAATCATTGGGCCCTTGATTGGGATACCTATCGTTGAATTACATTCTGCAAAAATGTCTCAGAGAAATCGATATACAATGGCATAAGACCTTGTAACTGGATGATTGAATGTAGAAGAGAACCTCCAGTCAAAAAGTGATAGTCGGTAGGATTAGGAAGATAGTAGGTAGGTTTTAAGAAGAAGAGTGAATATAGGATTTGGACCAAAAGTTCTTTAGCAATAGGATTTCGATTCGAGTGTGAATGTAAGTTTCAGAACATGTGAAGATTTAGTCACAATGATGAACTGTGGAAAAGCAGATACCAATAGAGACATTACAAAACCAGGCAAAGTATAAAGTGAGTGAGAGGATTAGACATTTTCAACAGGGTTGAGTTTGAATATATAATCTTTGGAAGAAACTAATTTGTAGTTACCAATAGGATTTTCATTTGAGAGCATTAGGCAACCTGGACATGGATGTTTTTAGTAATCCATGTTCACTTTTCATTTAGCTTTGATACAATCATAAGTGTGACCTTTGCTTTTTGTGTCCAGAATATTTCAGTGATAAAATGCATATGTAGATCAGGTGACATGGGTATTTCTTCCAACATTTCTGGGAGCAATATTTTGAAGACGTATAAATTAGTGTTGGGGGTACAAAGAGGTGTACCCTGTGTCTATGAATATAGAGATAATGCATGAAAATACCACATTGTGAATAAATAATATAACTGGTTCCACTTTAAATAATGGATTGAATTGATATCTGAAACTAAGTAAGAAATCTTATATTGATATACAATCATTCATTCCAACCAGTTGTACATCTAATGGTAATATTACGGTTATGGTTTATTATGAGGGGTGTGTGAGTTTTGCTTCAAATGTGATAATGGAAATCAAAAATAATGTGTTTGGAAAGAAGTTTCAAGAAAAGACCAGTCAGAAACGGAGGAATACATGTTTTCTGAATCAGGAAGTGATTGAAAGTGAAATAAATGCCTATAAATTTGTGAACGTGTGGATGAAATATATATCCTATAATGTGCATAAACTCAAGAAATAGAAATGTACCAGTGTTGAATAAAAATAAACTTCAAAGTACATATCACGTCCCATAGGAATCTACTTGCATTGATGTTAAACTGGGTCAGTTACTGTAGAAATATTAGGATTTTTTTTTTTGGTGTTATACTACAATTTATTTTAGCACTAGAATGCCACAGAATGTAGAGGAAAGAGCAATGGATTTTTAGTTATAGCACTAATAATCTAACATTTAATGACTCTTTTGGGGAGTCTAGAAATTACATAAGGCTATGTAACATATATTTTATTATTTAACATTCATAAATGCTTGGGATTTTAGTAATATTTCTAGTTTTTTATTTTTTAAGTTGTTGATGGATCTTCATTTTGTTTATTTGTTTATGTGGTGCTGAGAATAGAACCCAGTTCTATTCTCATACTAGGCAAACATGTTAACACTGAATCACAAACCCAGCCGCTCCACTTTTGTCTTAACATCGAACACGCCTCTCCCTCTTCTTTACTCACTTTCTTCCTCATTATTCCCCTTCTCTCTCTTCCTTTTTCGTTTTTCCTCCATATCTATTTTTCTCTCATGGCATTACAAACAGTTGTATGCTATGAAATTTAAATTTGAGACTGTTTTTTATAGTCACTATTTTTTTTTTAAATTTAATAATTATAATCACCTGATAGATATATTACAATACATTTATTATACATATGTGTCTATATTCATGCATTTGCATTACATATATTATGTATATATATATATATATATATATATATATATATATATATATATATACATATATATTTAAAAGTACTTTGATTAGCCTGTTAGAAATAATATACACCAAGACTTTCTTAATTCTGAAGTCTTCCAGAATTAACATCTTACAATGAAAATCAAATAAACATATTTAAGAAAAAAGGTATCATTCTTTATTATCAATATTGATAATTTAATGTTTTTTATCACGTTACGCTGTAATATGGCATATTATATCTTATGAATTAGAGAAATTTTTTTGAACAACCTATTATTTAAGGACCATATGCACTGACATTTTAAATGGCTTTCTTATGATTTCAATTTCTATCAATTATGTATTAATTGCCAAATACTTATTTTAGTACTTTTCATATTCATAATTGATATAAAGTGAATTGTTTAATTTTTCTGGTAATTAGTTACTTATTACAGTAGGGACATTATTAATAGTTCTAAATTTTTATAAGTAAATGGTACAAAGATATTTTCATGCAAAATTAAGAATAATTGCATGCTCTAAATGTTTGATTGTTGATACATATAATACAGAGCTTTTGATGAGTCTCTTCCCAGTGAAACATAAAATGCAAAGATATCGTTGGGTATGTATGTCCAAATAAAGATAATGAAAAATACACATTATCAGCTAGAAACTATTAAATAAAAGATGAAAAGAACAATCCAACACATTGTACCAACTTATCAGATGAGGCAGTATTCTGAAAGAATAGCCTAAGACTAGACCTGGTCCATGACAAAATATTTACCAAAAAATGAAATATGAAAAATATAGGAAATGCTATGAATTTTTCATGAAGGTAGGTGGATTATCCTTTAATCTCAATTAAGTGTATTTTCAAAAGCCAGTTTTCTGGTAAAATAAATTTGTGATAGATACAACTACACAAAACAAAGTTTCTGCTTAGCAAAATGAATGCATCTCAACACTTTTTTAGCTGATTTCTTGCCACTCAATTTTAAACCTTTATTTATTTATTTATTTATTTTTATTGATTGTTCAAAACATTACAAAACTCATCATATATTATCTTTCATACATTTGACTCAATTGGGTTATGAACTCCCATTTTTCCCCAAATACGAATTGTAGAAGCACATTGGTTACACATTCACATTTGTACATAATGGCATAATAGTGATGTTGTATTCTGCTACCTTTTCTATCCCCTACTATCCCCCCTCCCCTCCCCTCCCATCTTTCCTCTCTACCTCATCTGCTGTTGTTCAATTCTCTCCATTGTTTTCCCCCCATTTCCCCTCACAACCTCTTATATGTAATTTTGTGTAACATTGAGGGTCTCCTACCATTTCCATATGCTTTCCCTTCTCTCCCCCTTTCTATCCCCCCACTCGTCTTTGTTTAATGTTAATCTTTTTCTCATGCTCTTCCTCCCTGTTCTGTTCTTAGGTGCTCTCTTTATATCAAAGAAGACATTTGGCATTTTTTTTAAGGATTGGTTAGCTTAGCTTAGCATAATCTGCTCTAATGCCATCCATTTCCTTGCAAAGTCTATGATTTTGCCATTTTTTTAGTGCTGAGTAATACTCCATTGTGTATAGATGCCACAGTTTTTTAACCATTCATCTATTGAAGGACATCTAGGTTGGTTCCACAGTCTAGCTATTGTGAATTGTGGCGCTATGATCATTGATGTGGCAGTATCCCTATAGTACGCTCTGTTAAGACCCTCTAGTCCCAGAAGGGTGATAGCTGGGTCAAATGGTGCATTCATTCCCAGCTTTCCAAGAAATCTCCATACTGCTTTACAAATTGGCCTTATCAATTTTCAGTACCACCAGTAGTGTACAAGTGTACCCTTTTCTCCACATCCTCGCCAACACTTATTGTTGTTTGACTTCATAATGGCTGCTAATCTTACTGGAGTGAGATGGTATCTTAGGGTGGTTTTCATTTGCATTTCTCTGACTGATAGAGATGGTGAGCATTTTTTTATGTACTTGTTGATTGATTGTATGTCCTCCTCTCTGAAGTGTCTGTTCAGGTCCTTGGCCCATTTGTTGATTGGGTTATTTGTTATCTTATTGTTTAATTTTTTAAGTTCTTTGTATATTCTGGATATTAGGGCTCTATCTGAATTGTGAGGGGTAAAAAATTGTTCCCAGGATGTAGACTCTCTATTTACCTCTCTTATTGTTTCTCTTGCAGAGAAAAAACTTTTTAGTTTAAGTAAGTCCCATTTGTTTATTGTTGTTATTAACTCTTGGGCTATGGGTGTCCTATTAATGAATTTGGAGCCCGACCCCACAGTATGTAGATCATAGCCATCTTTTTCTTCTATCACATGCAGTGTCTCTGATTTCATCACTAGCTCCTTGATCCATTTTGAGTTAACTTTTGTGCATGGCGAGAGAAAGGGATTCAGTTTCATTTTGGTGCATATGGATTTCCAATTTTCCCAGCACCATTTGTTGAAGATGCTATCCATCTCCCAATATGCTTTTAGCCTCTTTATCATATATAAGAATGTTGTAACTTTGTGGATTGATTTCTGTGTCCTCTATTCTCTACCACTGATCCACCTGCCTGTTTTGGTACCAGTACCACGCTGCTTTTATAACTATTGCTTTGTAGTACAGTTTGAACTCTGGTATCGCTATACCTCCAGATTCAAATTCCTGCTTAGAATTGCTTTTGCTATTCTGGGTCTTTTGTTTTTCCATATGAATTTCATGATTGCTTTATCATTTCTACAAGAAATGCCGTTGGGATTTTGATTGGCATCCATTTTAACCTGTAGAGAACTTTGGGTAATATCACCATTTTGATGATGTTAGTTCTGCCTATCCATGAACAGGGTACATTTTTCCATCTTCTAAGATCTTCTTCTATCTCTCTCTTTAGGGTTCTGTAGTTTTCATTATATAAATCTTTCACCTCTTTTGTTAGGTTGATTTCCAAGTATCTTATTTTCTTTGAGGATATTGTGAATGGAGTGGTTTTCCTTCTTTCCATTTCAGAAGTTTTGCTCCTGATATACATAAATGCCTTTGATTTATGCGTGTTGATTTTATATCCTGCCACTTTGCTTAATTTATTTATTATCTCTAGCAGTTTCTTTGTAGACCCTTTTGGGTCTGTTATATATATTATCATGTCATCCACAAATAGTGATAATTTAAGTTCTTGTTTTCGTATTTTTATGCCTTTAATTTCTATTGTCTAATTGCTCTGGCTACAATTTCAAGAACTAAATTGAATAGAAATGGTGATAGAGGGCATCCCTGTCTTGTTCCAGATTTTAGAGGCAATCCCTTCAGTTTTTCTCCATTTAGGATGATGCTAGCCTGAGGTTTAGCATATATAGCTTTTACAATGTTGAGGTAAGTTCCTGTTATCCCTAGTTTTTCTAGTGTTTTGAACATAAAGGGATGCTGTACTTTGTCAAATGTTTTTTTCTGCATCTATCGAGATGATCATATGGTTCTTGTCTTTAAGTCTATTGATGTGGTGAATAGTATTTATTGATTTCCGTATATTGAACCAGCCTTGCATCCCAGGGGTGAATCCTACTTGATCATGGTGCACAATTTTTTTTTATATGCTTTTGTATTCGATTCATCAGGATTTTATTGAGAATTTTTGTATCCAAGTTCATTAGAGATATTGGTCTGTAGTTTTGTTTCATTGAAGTGTCTTAGTCTGATTTCAAGATCAGGGTGATTTTGGCCTCATAGAATGAATTTGAAAGAGCTCCTTCTTTTTCTATTTCTTGAAAGAGCTTGAAAAGAATCAGTATTAATTCTTCTTTGAAGGTTTTGTAGAACTCCGCTGTTTACCCATCCGGTCCAGGGCTTTTTTTCGTTGGTTATCTTTTGATGGCTTCTTCTATTTCTTCCTTTGTCATTGGTCTGTTTAAATTGTGTGTGTCTTCCTGACTCAATCTGGGCAGATCGTATGACTTAAGAAATTTATTGATATCTTCACTATCTTCTATTTTATTGGAATATAGGGTTTCAAAATACTTTCTAATTATCTTCTATATTTCTGTAGTGTCTGTTGTGGTATTGCATTTTTCACCCCCTATGTTAATAATTTGAGTTCTCTCTCTTCTTCTCTTCGTTATCATGGCTAAGGGCCTGTCAATCTTATTTATTTTTTCAAAGAACCAACTTTTAGTTTTTCAATTTTTTCAATGATTTTTTGTTTCAATTTCGTTGATTTCTGCTCTTATTTTAATGTCGTCTACTACATTTGCTGTTGTTTTGCTCTTCCTTTTCTAGGTTTTTGAGGTGTAGTGTGAGTTCATTTATTTGTTGTTTTTTTTTTCTTTTTTTGAGGAAAGAACTCCAAGAAATGAATTTTCCTCTTAAAACTGCTTTCATTGTGTCCCATAGATTACAGTAGGTTGTGTCTGTATGGTCATTTGTCTCTAAGAATTTTTTTGTCTCCTCCTTAATGTCTTCTGTAACCCATTGATCATTCAGTAGAATATTGTTCATTTTCCATGTGATGTAGGATTTTTCCTTCCTTCTTTTATCATTGATTTCCAGTTTCATTTCATTATGATCTGATATGGTGCATGGTATTATCTCCACGCCTTTATATTTACTAAGAGTTGCCCTATGACCTAATATATGGTCTATTTTTGAGTAGGATCCATCTGCTGCTGATAAGAAGGTGTATCCACTTGATGATGGTTGATATATTCTATACATGTCGGTTAAGTCTAGGTTATTGATTGTGCTGTTGAGTTCTATAGTTTCTTTATTCAGTTTTTGTCTAGAGGATGTGTCTAATGGTGAGAGCGGTCTGTTGACGTCACCTATAATTATTATGTTGTAGTCTATTTGACTCTTGAACTTGAGAAGAGTTTGTTTTATGAGTGTGGCAGCTCATTTGTTTGCTGCATACAAATTGGTAATTGTTATGTTATGTTGTGGATGGTTCCTTTTAACGTTATGTAGTGTCCTTCTTTATCCCTTTTGATTAACGTAGGTTTGAAGTTGATTATATTTGATATGAGTTTGGCCACTCCTGCTTGCTTCCGTGTGCCCTGTGAGTGGTATGATTTTTCCCAACCTTTTACTTTCAGCCTGTGTATGTCTTTACCTATCATATGAGTCTCCTGAAGGCAGCATATTGTTGGATTTGTTTTTTTGATCCAGGTTACTACCCTATGTCTCTTGAATGGTGAGTTTAGGCCATTAACATTTAAGGTTACAATGGAAATATGATTTGTACATCCATTCATGTTAATTTATTTATTTATTTTAGTTTGGCTAGTTTTTACTTTTTGGTTATTTTCCTCCCCCTTTACTGAGATACCTCCCACTGTTAGTTTGGGGCACTATTTTTCAATTCTTCTTCTTGTAGTATTTTGCCCAAAATCCTTTGCAGTGCTGGTGTTATGGGTGTGAATACTTTTAGTTTTTATTCATTGTGAAAGACTTTAATTTTATTGTCAAATCTGAAGCTTAATTTTGCTGGATACAGTATTCTTTGTTGGAATTCATTATTTTTCAGTGTTTGAAATACATTGTTCCAGGATCTTCTCAGTTTCAAAGTTTGTGATGAAAAATCAGTCGTTAATCTAATTGGTTTACCCCTGAATGTAATCCGCCTCCTTTCTCTCGTAGCTTTTAATATTCTCTCCTTGTTCTGTATGTTGGCTATCTTCATAATTATATGTCTTGGAGTTGGTCTATTATGGTTTTGAATGTTTGGGGTCCTGTAGGCTTCAAGGATTTGGCAATCCATTCCATCTTTCATCTCTGGGAAGTTTTCTAGAATTATTTCATTTAATATGTTGTCCATTCTTTCGGTTTGAATCTCTATGGCTTCTTCTATCCCGATGACTGTGAAATTTGTTTTTTTTATGACATCCCATACCTTTTGAATAGACTGCTCTTGGGACTTAAGCATCTTTTCTGTGTTGACTATATTCTTTTCAAGTTGATAAACGTTGTCGTCATTATCTGATGTTCTGACTTCTATTTGATCTAGTCTATTTGTAATATTCTCATTTGAGTTTTAATTAATAGTTTCCTGCATTTCTAGGATTACTGTTTGATTTTTTTTAAGATCTCTATCTCCTCGTAAAGCTTGTTCTTTGCCATTTGAATTTGTTTAATTCATTTTCCAAATATACTTTTATTACTAGGAATTGCTGATTCATGTATTCTCTAATATCCCTTTCCATCTGAGTTAGGTAAGCCTTGAGTTTTTTTCCCTATCCCTGTTTCTGATGATTCTAGGTCCTCCTGTAGAATTAAGTTGTCCTGCATTGTTTGTACACATTTTTATCCTTTGTTTTTTCATGATGTTCACGTTGTTTTCCATCTCTATTTGATTGCTGTTTTTCTGCTCTATTCTATAGATTTGTTTTGGTTTAATATATCTGTTGTCTCTCCTTTGTGTTGGTAGACTATGCCTGCTAAAGTGAATTCTGCTTGGAAGGAATTGCGATGGCCGAGCTCCAGTGATGTCACCTGTCTGCTATGGCGGGCCCCAGGCTCCTTGCCAGGGTGTTCAAATGGGAGTGGGCTGGGACTGATCTGTCTCTGTTTGTTTTCAACTCCCGGTCGCCGGCGGGCGGGCAGTCTCCAGCTGTCCAGTCACACAGTCAGCGGGTGGGCTGTCACTGGTGGGCGGGAGATCTCTAGCCACCCAGTTGCACGTGCAGCCAGCGGGCGATTGGTCGCTGGTAGGCAGGCGGGCACCAGCCACCCAGTCGCACCAGCAGCGGGCTGTTTGTGACCAGTGGGCGGGCGTTCTCCAGCCCCCCAGTCACGCGGGCCTGGCCTCTAGTCCCCTGTTATCTCCTGCTAGTCCTGGTTTCTCGTGCTAGACCAGATTTCCCCTGAGTGATGCCTCTCGGCAGCTCATACTGTCCTCTGGGCCTGCCGTTTCTTGGGTGTGGATGGTGTCTATGGGGAACCCCGGCACTCTATTGTTTTGATTTTTTCCTCTTGCCCCTCTCCCAGCTCTGGCTAGACAGGTTTCGTTTTCGCCGCTGATGGGAGGGGAAGTTGAAGGTCAGGTGCCTCTAGTTTTCCCGACGTCTTTATGCAGGCTCTCTCTGATAATCTCTCCAATGGAAAGCCTAAGAGAGATTTTATGTGAATTCCCTGCTGTATGGGAGATGAGCTGAGTAACACAAACCTGTTTTATTGTTGCAATCTGTTGGAGAGTGGCGGTGGTTACTTCTGCTCTCCAAGATGGTGGCCGTTGGTTTCCTTGGTGGAGTTTTTATTGTGGGGGGATAGAACTGTAGCACTTCCTTCCCCGTCTGAAATCCCAAACTCAGCCCGGGGCTCAGTTGGAGGTCAGCCAGCAGGATTCCACAGAATCTGCAGCAATGTTTCTCCCTGCCGGCTGGTCGCTTCTAGGTGGTGCCCTGCTGTCTCTAGCCACGGGGCAGGCCACACAGATTTGTCAGCCCGGATCTCCGGTCGCACATTTGGCTCGTGTTTGAGAGTCAATTACCGGACCTCATTGGTGGAAATCATTCTTCTAGGTTTCGGTGCACACCCATTTTTCTGTAAGATCCTAACAAGATAATTTTTTGTCGTTCTAACTCGTTATTCACCTGTGAAGTGGCGCAGTTCACAGGGTGTGAGTGGCAGATTCAGAGACATCCCTTCATCCTGACCAGGTTGTTTGCCATGGAAGATGACTTTTGCTGTCTCAGGTCCTTCATAGCTGCCTACATCTTCTCCATGGCTTATTTCTCCATGGACCTTTGAGGTTCTCAGCAGGTGAAAGATCCCCTACATTCCTGTATTATAAGACCAACTCTGTCCGTGCTCTTCTTTAAAGTTAGATTGAGGGAACACTGTAGGGTTAGGGTTAATAACATGTTTGATTTGGGTTAGGAATCATTCTGTTTATGAATAATTCTATTGAGAAGCTGCGATATGTATAAGAATATATAGTTGAAATATATGTAGGAAAACAGAAATCTAAGTAAGATTTGAATCCCAGAATGGCATTGGGCCCTTAATTGGGATACTTAGCCTTGAATTACGTTCTGCACAGATGTCTCAGGTAAATTGATATACAATGTCATAGGACCCTGTACCTTGGAAGATTGAATGTAGATGAGAACATCCATTTAAAAAGGTATAGTTGTTATTGAATGGTTAATTAAATAGGTACTTGTCACTTCCTGTTTTTCTCTATGCTTAACAAAACACTGTTGAAATCTTGAGAACTGTTTGCTAATCTTGTTCCCAGAATGTGCTGTCCCCAGTTTTCAAACTGCAGAATTTACTCTCTCACCTGGTTGCATGCAAACTGCCCACTCCCACTGACCCATCAATAAACTTCCCTCCTTGCCCTCGGCAAGGAAAGTATATAAGCTCTGCTCAAGCTCTTCTCAGGGCTCTCTGCTGTATTCAAGTGAGCTCTGAGCCCCAGCATGCTGGAACTCCTATAAACCCTTTGCTGTTTCATGAGTCAGTTTCTTGGTGGTCTCTTCCTCCAATGCACGCCCGACCTTTACACATGAAGTTTCCACTGATATCTGGCAGCGGCGGATGAGAGAACCCAACGGGCTACTCTTGGGGTAAGTAAGTCTCCTATTCCTGGTTTCAGGTTTCAGGTTAGGACTTGGAAAAATGGCTATTGATGAAGAGTGTGAGCTCTCTCCGACAGTGGCTGACAGACGTGTCACAGAGCCACAGGCCACGTTCCTGGAGGACGCCCCAGAGGACTTGGGAAATTTAGTTATAATAGATTCCTCGACTCAGTGATATTTTGTTTTGGATTCGGTATTGCCAGCCCATTGGTTATTGCCGGCTACTCAGTCCTGATCTCAGTGTTGGACGTCCATTGCCTGTCTTTATTGTCTTGTCTTGTCTGTTTCATGTGTCGTTGCTTTCACTGTTTGTGGATCTTTCATTATGGGACAGAGCACTTCAATGCTAGATCTCAGTTTAAAGGGCGACTCTTATGCGTGGTCTCATAAAATCCCAACACAATTAATGGCAATACTTCTCTGAGCTCAGTTCCAGAACTCAGTCTCTAAGGGGAATAACACCAGAGTTCAAGCCCAGGTGGACCCAGTCATCTCTTCCAAATGCCACACAAATGACCACAATTAAAACCAAAACACTCCCCAATGGCCCTCATCTTCTTCCATATAGACACTCATCATAACCTCTGGCTGGACGTTTCCATGAGGGGCATAGCCCAAGACAGTGTCCAAAACATGCTCCCTTGCCGCTAATTTGCCTAAAGTCAGGGGGGCCTGGAAACCCTTCCAGTGAACCAGGATTGATCAAATACGCCTGCCATTAATACTGATCTTCTTCTGCAATTTGAGGCCTACTGACTGTCAGGTGTAGATTCTTTATGTGAATTTCAGTCATAAGAAAACCCAACCACATCTGCAGTGCTTTGAAAAACTCATTTGACCCAAAGGATCCCAATTCTCACTTGATGGACGTCAAGAACCTAACAGAGGAAGGAGAGAAACTTCACCCACAATGACTGCTCTTTTGGCCATTTTGGTTTTGGATGCACACATGGGATCTTTCTTTAGATCTATCAGTTGCAGAGAATCTAAGACACAGCCTCACACAGGGCATAGAGTTGGATTCAGACACATCCATTTCCAAAGCAATTAAGCAAAGAGCCACAGGTAATGCCCATTCATTTCCATCTGAAAACTGTTTTCTTCAGGCTTCACAAAGGGGTGGTCCGAAACAAAGAACTTCTTGACATTCAAGGCAACAGAACATTATGTAAGCAAAAGGCTCAAAGAAGGGTTTCTCCACTGAGAGTTTACTGGTCACACTGATATCTGTGTTTTCTGAGATGCTCGCCATTCCCTTCATCTATCCAGTACATGGCCATGTCACAGAGCTTGGAGGTGGTACATATCTTGGACAAAAAACCATGAGCCTATTCTGGAGATTGGCCAGAATTCAGAAAGAAAATTGGAAATTACTAAGATCGTTGGTGTTGCCCATCCTTAAGGAAAGCTGCAATCCATTCATTAATTGGGCAGGATGAATGCTGGGAAGCTTTCTACAAGACAGGACAAATACATTGATGCATTCTCTTTTCTAATGTCTACAACCACGGACATAGTGGGATACACAGACATAGAAACACTCGCCTTGTCAAACGTCTTACTAGAAACAGTTCAACCCCCCAAAAAAACCACCTTTCCTACCTATTCTCAGAACATGAGACAAAATCATAAACCCAAAACCACACCCATATTGGCACCTCCTTCCCCCAAGTAGGTCTGTGACTCTAGGGAATGTCTTCTGACTGGTGGGCCATACAATTTTCCCCTGAAAAGTCCTGTCCTGTCTCAGGTCTGTTCTCCTTGACCAACTCTGTTAAGTTGTCAGAAGCTAGTGTTTAGCCACTACCTGCTTTCTCAGGAAAGGCCCTTCTTCAGAGCTCTCCTTGCTTTTGCCATCCTAACATCAGTAGGTACAAAGAAAGACTGACTCTGTCCTTGGTAAATCCAAACAAGTGAGCCCATTGGGACTGGGACTGGGACTGGCTCTATGTGCCTGGTTTCCAGTATCCCAAATTCAGAGAGATCCATCACCAAGAAAGTGAGGTGAGGTCACTCCCTTCAGGAACTGAATAAATTCACTACCTTGTAAACCATTTTGTCCTAATAGTTGCTTCCAAGTGTCCCATTAGATGGAGGCTTCCCCTACTTCCTTTGAAACTTTCACAAGTTAGAATGGTATGTCAACCTTAGGAACCCGGGAATAGCTATCCACACAGGCCTGGTTTGGTCAATCTCCTCTACATTAAGAAGAGAGAGGCTGATTCAGACACATCCCTTCATCCTGACCAGGGTGATTGCCATGGAAGATGACTTTTGCTCTCGCAGATCCTTCATAGCTGACTATATCTTCTCCAGGATTCATTTCTGCATGGACTTTGGAGGTTCTCAGCAGGTGGAAGATCCCCTACATTCCTGTATTGTAAGACCAAGTCTGTCCCTGCTTTTCTTTAAATTTAGGTTGATAGAACAGTGTATTCTTAGGGCTAATAAAATGTTTGATTTGAGTTAGGAATAATCCTGTGGGATGAATAATGGTATTGGGAACCTGAGATATTTATAAAAATATAGAGGTTAAATATATGAATGAAAACCGAAATCTAGGTAATTTTGAAGCCCAGAAGGGCATTGGGCCCTTGATTGGGATACTTAACTTTGATTTACTTTGTGTACAGATGTCTCAGATAAATAGATATACAATGGCATCGGACCTTGTAGCTTGGATGATTGAATGTTGAAGAGAACATCCAGTCAAAAACGGATAGTAGGTAGAATTAGGTACAGAGTTGGTTTAGGAAGAAGAGTGAGTATAGGATTTGGAACAAAAGTTCTGGAGCATTAGGGTTGTGGTTAGAGAGTGAAAGTGAACATAAGTTCATGTGAAGGGTCAGTCACAATGGTGAACTGGTGAAAATATGCAGGAAACCACATATCTTTAGAGACATTATGAAATCAGGCAAAGTATAAAGTGAGTGATATGATTATGCATTTTCAACAGGGTTGAGTTTGAATATATAATCTTAGGAAGAAACAAATTTCCCCTTCCTCTCCTGTTTTCTCTTTTCTTTCCACTATACAAAGTCTAATCTGGGACAGAAAAGATCCGTCCTTTATAGGGCATATCAGGACATATACAGGATTGCCTGGAGCCCTTAGTTTGGGTAATGATTTAGCAGATAAAACTACGCATGACATACATATTTTCTCTACAGTAGAAGAAGCTACAAATTTTCATAAAAAATTCCATGTCAATGCTAATAACATACATAAGCGCTTTAAAATAACTAAGGAACAAGCTAGACAAATAATAAAACAATGTCAAAATTGTGTGACCATTTTACCACAAGTTAATCTTGGAGTCAATCCTAGAGGATTGATACCTAACCATATTTGGCAGATGGACGTCACAAACTTGCCAGAATTTGGAAAATTAAAATATTTGCATGTTACAGTTGATACTTCTTCTGAATTTTTGATGGACTCCCTTCATGCCGGAGAAAAAAAACTAAAGATGTTATAGCTCATTGCTTACAAAATTTTGCCACTGTGGGCATTCCAAAACAGTTAAAAACAGATGTTGCCCCTGGTTATACTTTTACCTCTTTTAAAGAATTTTGCTCATCATTTTGCATTACTCATATAACAGGAATCCCATACAATCCGCAGGGACAAGGCATAGTTAAATGAGCTCATCAAACTATTAAAACGTACTAATTAAACGAAAAAAAAAGGAATTGGGAAGGGGTATATATTCCCCAAAGATTAACTTAAAATAACCCTTTTTACTCTAAACTTTGGAAATTTGGATTCATCAGGGCTTAGTCCTGTGGAAAGGCATATGTGTCCAAAAAATGTACATAAGCCCAAGGTACTTTGGAAGGATATTCTATCAGGACAATGGAAATGTCCTGACCCAGTAATTGTCTGGAGTTGGAGGTCTGTTTGTGTGTTTCCACAGGGAGAACAGCAGCCGATTTGGATTCCAGAGAGACTAACTAAAGCGATTTCTACAGATTAAAAGAATATGATTTGGCTCAAATCCATAACAGCTGATATCCAGAACTCCAGTTTGGCTATTCTTACATCTGTGACAAATCCAGGATGCTTTTTTCAATATCTATTTTATTATTACCCTTTCCCATGTCATGAAGTTCTATTTTGTTTTTTGAGCTCATACAAACCTAGGTTAATGTTTTGCTGATCAGTTCTATTTTTGGACTATAGAGTTTTTAGACATTGCAATGGAGATTTCACCTGTAAAATGTTATAAGGCCTTTACTCTTATGTTATGTGTTGTATGTATTATATTACGTGTGCACACTTGTGTTTTTTGTTATATGTTTGAATGTACGTATGTCCATATATCATATATGATGAGCGCTCATGAAAAAATGGATCCAAATATATTTTTATACACTTGATGTAAATGTTTTAATTTAAATTGGGTAAACACCTGTTGAGGATTGTTTTAAAATGTGTACAAAAAAGGAGGTTAACAGATCTGTTTGTTTACTTTCACCTTTACTTTTCATTATATTTAATAATTCTCTTCAAGACAATGTAAATTGTTAAGAAAATTGTTTTCTTTTAGTACCTTCTGGAATGTTACATAATTTTTCTTTGGCCATTATTGCCAAAATTCCTATCTTCATCCCAGTGCCTGTAAAGACAAAGATAAAACCAATCTACAGCTTCTGCAATAGCCATCACTGAACTGCTTGCAGAACTTGCCTGGACTATGTATCACCTGTATGCATTGTGAACTCACCTGCATGCATTGTGAACAATATGTTGGTGAATTGACTTGTGGTAGTGTTGGGGTATTTTTGCTGATGATGTCATCGGTGGTACAATTTTTCCAAAAGGAGCCGTCAATTGGCTTGGTGTATCTTCCTCCCTTCTGCTGTCATGGTCGTTCAGCTAAAATTTGGGTGCCAACAGAGGTGAGACAAAGAACCTCACCCCCCGCTGGTACAAAGACCTCTCCACAGGTGTGACTGTATACTGGACCTGTAGCTAGTGACGGGTAAGATCCAATTGCAATGGTACCAATCTAAGACTGGAGGCTGATACCTTGAGGTCAGCTCATTCGATAATGGGTAAGCACCATATGTACTATTGGACAACCTAAGGCAGGCATGGTCCCTAAGCCACATGCTTGTTGTTTAAACAGAGAGGGGGAGGTGTTGAGAGGCACAGCCCAAGGGGCCAAACAAACTTTCAGACTGCCAGCTGATGATTGGCTAACAGCGGCCCCAGCAACATCAAGCTAATTGGCTCCTCTGTGGTAATGCCATTGGGCTGTTTCCCCACCCTTTCAGACAACGGAGCTGCTCATTGTGGGACTTTTTGGGCTCTGCCCACACGACCCAGCCAATCGACCTCAAGAGAAGGAGTGTGGAGGTTGAGAGCTTGTGGGAAGCCAGTAGTGGCAGTTGGGCTCTGAGGGTTTTTCCCGAGGAGCTAATTTTTAGTCATGTGTGGTTCTAAAAGTAAGGTTAGTTTCTTTTGACAAGTGGCTCCTGAATTGTGCCCAGCCAGATTGCAGCAATCCTAAAGTGATGGAGAAAAGAACCCAAACAGAATAGAAATACAAGCAGTTTAGAGAGGCATGGTGTATAGTTGGATTTACCTTTTGCATGATAAAGGGTAGGTGTTATAAATCTAGTCAATTTTAAATTGAAATAGTTCTCCATGTGTTTTATAGTTAACAAATATGTGAATTCCTATCTCCCTTTATCTGTAGCCTATTCAGCACATGTATTTTTGTATGTACATATAGAATCCTACCTGGTATCACATGTACATTTTTGTTAGATGGCTGACTTGGCAGATACAAATTTTTAGAAGAGGTCACTCCTCCTAAACGTTGTTGGAATTGAAAATTAAAACTATGGGTGAGCTTCCTAGTTGAACAATATAATACATAAATCCATGTTCAGTAAAATGAATAGTATTGGATCTGTGGATATTATATATTTCATGATGAATTTCGATTGGCATATATATTGCTACCTTTTAATGCCTCTCTCTCTCTCTCTCTCTCTCTCTCTCTCTCTCTCTCTATATATATATATATATATATATATATATATATACATACACACACACACTCTCCAGATTTTTCAGAATGTAAAATATATGTGTCTTATTATACAATCCCTAAATGCATTCATATTCATGAATGTGGATTTATAACCAAATGTTCACAAAGTTATTTTCAGAAATATTCATCCACCTTAAATACATATTGTATCCTAGTACTGAAATCAAAATTCAGTGAATGGTGCATAGAAGTCCTAATTTTTCTACAGTAACTGACCCAGTTTAACAGCAATGCAAGTAGATTCCTATGGGACATGATGTGTATTTTGACCTTCATTTTTATTCAACACTGTTACATGACTATTTCTTCAGTTTATGCACATCATAGGATATATATTTCATTCACAATTTTGCAAATTGATAGGCTTTTGTTTCACTTTTAATCACTTCTTGCTTCAGTACACAAGTATTCCTCTATGTTTTTTGACTGGTCTTTTCATGATACTTCATTTTATTTTAGATTTCAATAATCACTTTTAAAGCAAAACTCACACACTCTTCATGATAAACCATAAACCTAATATTACCATTAGATGTATAAATGGTTGTAATGAATGTATGTATCTCAATATAAGATTTCCTGTAAATTTGTAAATATCAATTCAATCCAATATTTAAAGTTGGAACCAGTAATATTATTTATTCACAGTATGGTCTATTCATTCATTTTATCTATATTCCTAGACACAGGGAACACCTATTTGTACACCCTATACTAATTTATACACCTTCAAAATATTGCCCACAGAAATGGTGGAAGAAATACTCATGTCACCTGATCTACATATGCACTTTATCACAGTAATATTCCGGAAACAAAATGCAAAGTTCACACTTATGACTGTGCCAAAGCCTAAATGGAAAGTGTGCATGGATTACTAACAATATCCATGTCCAGATTGCCTAATTCTCTCAAATGTCAATCCTATTGGTGACTAAATATTTGATTCTTTCTAAGATTTTATACTCAACCTCTACCCTGTTGAAAATGTCTAATCCTATCACTCAATTTATACTTTGCCTGATTTCTTAATATCTCCATTGATATCTGCTTCCCCATATATTTTCCCCAGTTCATCATTGTGTCTGACTCTTCACATGTGGTGACATTTACATTCACTCTCTACCACAAACCCTATTGCTAAAGAACTTTTTGTCCAAATCCTATACTCACTTTTCTTCCTAAACCTACTGACTATCTTCCTAATCCTACCAACTATGCCTATATGAGTGGATGTTTTCTTCTACATTCAATCATCCAATTTTCAAGGTCCTATGCCATTGTATATCGATTTATCTGAGACATCTGTTTAGAAGATATTTAAAAGCTAAGTATCCCAATCAAGGGCCCAATGCTCTTCTGGGCTTCAAATCTTACCTAGATTTCTGTTTTTATACTTATATTTCACCTATATATTCTTGTAAATATCACAGGTTCCCAATACCATTATTCATCCAGCAGAATGATTCCTATCCCAAATAAAACCTGTTATTACCCTAACCATACACTGTTCCCTCAATGTAACTTTACAGAATAGCAGGGAAAAAGTTGGTCTTACACTACAGGAATGTAGGGGATCTTCAACCTGCTGAGATCCTCAAAGGACCATGCAGAAATGATTTCTGGAGAAGTTGTAGGCAGCTATGAAGGACCTCAGGGAGGAAAACTTAACTTCCATGGTAAACAACCTGGTCAGAATGAAGGGATGTGTCTTTATCAGCCTCTTTCATCTTAATGTAGAGAAGATTGACCAAACCAGGCCTGTGTGGAGAGTTGTTCTCGGGTGCCTATGGTTGATATACCATTCCAACGTGTGAAAATGTCACAGGAAGTAGGGCCACCCTCCATCTCATGGGACCCTTGGAAGCAACTCTTAGGACAAAGTGGTTGCCAAGGCAGTGACTTCATTCACTTCCTGATTGAGGTTACCTCACATAACGTCCTGGGTGATGGAACTCTCTAAACGTGGGATTCAGAAAGCCAGGCAAGCACAACCAGTCCCAGTCCCAGTCCCAGTGGTCTCACTTTTTTTGGATTTACCAAAGACAGAGTCTGTCTTTCTTGGTACCTACTGATGTGAGGATGGCCAAAAGACAGGAAAGCTAAGAAGAGGGGCCTTTCCTGATAAAGCAGGTAGTAGCTCACCACTGGCTTCTGACAACTTCACACAACATTCTTCCCTCAATGCAGCACAAAGGTCCCTTTCACTCATGAAGAGGAGGTCCAACCCTCAACTGTTCTGTAAAAGAACTTCAGAGAGAGAGGTTAAAGATTCCTGCAAAGCTGTTATGGAGGTTTCTAATATATTTAAGTTTTGGTCTATTTCTGCTTCTAACTGGGTCATTTGTTGTTTCCCATGGACCAGGGCAGTGGTTCCTGTGCCCACCCTTGTGGCAACTCCTATTCTTTATAGGATGGCTAAAGTGAGGGACATATGTTCCCAGTGAAACCGGGTTGTATGTCCCACCTATTCGATCTTCAAATGAACCTGCGTCATGATAGAGCATTCTGGGTAACATATGCACCATTACACAATTAATCACATCCGTTTTTCATTTCATGAAAACATCAACAATGTTTTAGTATATAGAATTATACTGTTGTAGGGACGGACAAGGCAAGGCACCTAAGATAGCACCAAAGACCGTGAAACAGTCCTATTTGGTTGCACCCAGATTCAGAGGGCATTGCTTCGGTTGTAATCAATTAATCTTCTGAATTCCAACTTTAGGTAGTTTCAGAATTTTGTACCCAACATGTAAGAGAAGTGGCTCAGAAGATCACACTCTGCAGAAGTTCACAAAAAGCTGTTTTTGTTTCTGTTTTTTTTCTCTGTTCTGGGCAAGTTAACTTTTCAAGGACAACTGGGTGGGGGAGAGCTTTTACTTCCCTTTCTTTTTTTCCCCCTGCCAGCTGTTACCATGGAGCCCAGATGGTAACTTCTTTATCTTAGAAATGTTGCCATCTCTGTGAAGCCCCAGTTCAAGGCCAGAGGAATTGTTCACATATTTTATGAAAAACTAGTAAGGGGGTGTCTAGCTTAGGAGTGCTGATTATTTTTAGCCAGTGGCCAAGTGGAACAGGGCAACATTAAAAGAGGAAGGTTATCTACACTGAAATCGTTTATAGGGACTTTTTTGCTGAAAGTCCTAAAGTCAGCCATGGTGAAGACTCCTGGAGAAGGTCAGTGAAAACTTTTATGTGGGCCTGGTACAGAGAGGGGAGACAGAGAAGTCGGGGCTTAGAGCAGCTTCATGGATCTGAGAATGAGAAAGGAGAGATGTAAAAGAATAATGGGAAAGGGGTTTGGGATATTCCTAGCAACAAAACTTGAGCAGTAGAACAGATAGAGCAGAGGGGAAGAAGGGAGTGAGTATCCACAAAGCCTGTGAGGGAGTTTAAATTTTTAGTAACCTGTTTTCAGTGATGAAAGAGCAACTTTAAAGGCCATTTTCATTACATTTGGATAAGGGTCTGAGGGCTCTCCTCAGCTGGTTTGAGCTATGGGTTAGCTGGAAAGAGGACCTGGTGGGACCCAGTGCGGGCAGTGACAAGAGAAGAGAGGAGTGAGTCGATGGAGGGGTACCTCAGTACCTGCTTCTCAGCCAGGGGGCAATGGTCTGAGAACCGGTGTTAGTTTGGGTTTTTGATCTAGTAATTGAAGGGAAGAAATCAGGTTGCTGAGTTTGGAGTGACAGAAGATAGTCTGGAGAAGAAGGCTGAGGGTGAGGATCTATTGGAGAAGCATAGTTCAGGATGTGAGCGAAGGAGGGAAAAGGCCTCCACATAGGGGAATCTCCTTTTACCCTTTTGAGCACTTGCAGAAGTTAAAAAGGTCACACAGTATTTGAGGATCTAGAGACCCCTCTGGGGGCCATGGGTTTTGGTTATCTAATTGGTCATATGGCCAATGCTGTGTACAGAATTTGATGAGGAGTTCGGGTTCCATCAGGAAGCCCCTGTATGCTCACATCCCCATGACTTACAGAAGAAATTGTCTTTTCCTCCACACAGCTGTTGCTGTTTGTGGCTTTGATTGTCTGCCGGGCAAACATAGTAATCTAGGCTAGCCAACCTGCACCTGGCTTACCTGTCCCGACATCCATAATGTTTGTTTCCATTATTTATGGTACAAAAGGTATTTAATGGAATTTTAGTGGGATCCTCTTCATCAGGGATATCCTAAAAGGAAAGACCTATAGCCAGCTAACAAATGTCTGGGTGGAGAAATGGCCACCAGGTCCCAAAATGGGCTATATGTGAGATAGATTATACTTCTTCTCCAGTAGGATTTGTGATCAGCCATCGCTGCTGAAAGGGCTGATGAGGGTTAGAACTACTGGTGGTCAAGGAGAGACTCTATAGCTTCATCCACCTGGCGAATACACAATTTGAAAGGGTTACCAGTCTCTTCCAGTTTCCAGGCAGAGTCTGGACAGGGTGCAGGCTTGAGATGAGAGGCCAGGATCCAGGAAGTGATTCTGTCTACCTTTACCACTGTAGGTGTTATAAGTAGAACCTGGTATGGTCCTTTCCAGTGGGGTTCCAGGGATGACACCTGATGTTGTCTTACATAGACAAAGTCTCCTACTTGATATTGATGTGGAGTCCCCTCATCTCCAGGTTGGTAGGCAGTGGCCAGCTGTTTTCACAGGTATCGCTGAGTTCTTTCAACAGCTGTAAGTCTGTCAAGCATGGTGGTGTGGAAGGGATCGTTAGGTCTTAGAGTTGGGGTTAGGTCCCTTACTGGAATTGGGGCCCCATAGGGAATTTCATAGTGGGTGAGGTTACACAAAGAAACAGAGAGAGAATTTCTTGCATGAAACATTGCGTAAGGCAGAAGCATTGTCCAATCTTTTATGTCGGTCTCTAAGATTAATTTCATTAAGGTCTCTTTAATGGTTCTATTCATTCATTCTACCTGTCCTGCACTCTGTGGTCTATAAGCACAATGTAATCCCCAGGGTACTGGCTAACCCCTAACGTACCTGGGTCATGAATGCAGGTCCATTATCAGACTCTGTTACCTTAGGCAGGTCGTATCTTGGAAAAAAATCTTCCAGGATCTTCTTGACCACCATTTGTGCTGTTTCTTTCTTTCTTTCTTTCTTTCTTTCTTTCTTTCTTTCTTTCTTTCTTTCTTTCTTTTTTTTTTTGGTGGGGAAGGCTTTAATCCATCCTGAAAATGTATCTACAAAGACTAGGAGATATTTAAGTCCATACCTTGCATGCTTAATTTCAGTAAAGTTCACTTCCCAGAATTATCCTGGTCTTTTTCCTCCTAGGTGCTTTCCTCCAGGAAGCTTGGAAGGGTAAGCATAAACCAATTGATGGACCCGACAGGCTTTTGTTACCCATTCAGTCCTTTTGCTGTGATTTGGTTAGTGGAAAACTCTGTTCTTGATCCTTCAGGAATGCCTGCAGTTTCTTTGAACAAAGTTGAGTGAGTTGATGTACATTTTCTACTGACATAGTTAGAGCCATGACTATAGGAGTTTTTACTGAAGGATTTAGAAATCCCACTTGGTTGCCTTCAGGGTTAAAAGTTATTTTGGCCCAGAGCTTGGTGAGCAGATCTCTGCCCATCAATGGGGCCAGGCATTCTGTGATTACTAGGAAGGATTGATGGATTTTCCTTTTCCCAGGTCCATGGTCCTTTTAGTTGTCCAAGCCCGATACTTACTGCCATTTGCCCCTTGAACTAGAGACCTTTTATTTGATAGATGGCCCAATGGGGCCTTAAGGGCTGAGTATATTGCCCCTGTATCCACTTCAAAGTTTACTGGGGTCCCCTACACTTCAAAAGTTACCCTGAGCTCCGGGAGGGGATGTTAGCCCCGACTTTTGGAGTCATCCTCAAGAGTCAGAATGGCTGGCAGGAGTGGCTGTCTCTTTCTAGGGAACTCTTTGGCCCAGTGTCCTTTTTTTTACAGTAGGCACAGTGATCTGAGTCAAGGAGTGGCCTCTGGCGTGGGCCCAGGTATCCCTTCCTGTCTCCCTGTTTCTTAATTTCTGGCCTATTTGTTGTTGTGACCAGGACCTTAGTCAGCGCCTTAGTCTGTCTTTTGTTTCTTTTATCCTCCCTTTGTTCCCTTCTCTTCCTCAGTTTCTCTCTTAAAGTATACCTTCTCGGCTTCTCTGACTAAATCTCTCAAAGTCATATCTTGTAATCCATCTAAGCATTTTAACTTTCTTTTAATATCCGGGGCAGCTTGCCCAATAAAGGCCATTGTGACAGATGAATGTTGATCCTCTGCCTGAGGATTGAAAGGAGTATATCTTCTATATGCCTCCATAATTCTCTCTAGAAACATAGAGAGAGGTTCTTCAGGCTCTTGAATAATCTCTCTTACCTTGGCCTAATTAGTTGGTCGCCTAGCGGCCGCACGGAAACCCACTATTAGAGCCCGGTGATAAGTGAACAGATGCTCCCTACCTTCAAAGATTTGGGGGCCACAGTTGGGTTGATTCAAAGGAAAGCTGGCTTTGATTATCTTGGGAAGTTGTGTCAGTCACGCATCTGGTCAGAGGATATTTTTTTCCAGCTTCCAGGAGTATTCTATTTTGATCCCCTGTCATGAAGACAGTCCCTATGAGTTGTTGGCAGTCATCTCAAGTAGGCTAGTGTGAAAACATCAATGACTCAACCAGACCTGTGTGCCAGGTGGGGTGCTCAGAAAAAGGGGGATTGTTATATTTCCAATTATGTACGTCTGAAGAGGAGAATGGCCAAAACTGGTAGGCTTGCATTTTTTCCCCCATGGCCGTCGTCAATCTTTTGCCCATAGGGATGGAGGGGGAGCATCATGGGAGTTCCAGTGTTTTCAACTATTCACTGCTGGCGAGTTTCTATAGCCGGGCCAGCTTCCTCAAGGGAAGGAAGGGCTGTGTGTGCCACTGGGGAACTATCTGGAGGGTGCTGTGCTCCTCCAATTGCAGAGAGGCTGAGTCAGCAGCAGAGGAATCACTTAGAGGGTGTTGGGGATTGGGGGAAGAGGGCAGGGGATAAGGAGGGGGAGGAGAATCCAGTAGAGTCAAATCTTGTGACTCAGGGAGAACAGAGGGTGGAGAAGGAAGAAGAGCAGAGGGTTTGAGAGATGATGGGGGAAGGAGTAGGAGCAGGGGCAGCGGTAAGGAAAGGCTTCACCCATGGAGGAGGAGATTTGCAGAGGTCCTGCAAAGTTAAGATATATGGCGGAATGATCCAGATGGCTATGTGGCACTGGCTAAAAGACAATATCTCTAACTTTTAAAATTAGTGGGAAGTAGAAAGATCCTTCTAGAGGCCATCCGACTCGAAAGCTGGGTCATTCTGAGGCACAGAGCGTCTTCCAGGTCTGGTGTTTTACTAAATAAAAAAGATTCTGAGCCCTTATGTGGACTTTGGGCCAGTGATCAATGGTCAGGGACAGAGGCATTGAAGTGCTCTGTCCCATAATGAAAGATACACAAATAGTGAAAGCCACGACACATGGGGTCTCACATTCGCCGCTGCTGGATTTCAGTGGAACCTCCATATGAAAAGGTCGGGCAAGCCTTGGAGGAAGAGACCACAAAGAGATTGTCACATGCAACAGCAAAGGGTTTATTGGGGGTCCAGCATGCTGGGGCTCAGAGCTCAATTGAAAAGAGATGAGAGCCCTGAGAACACCTTAAGCAGAGTTTATATAATTTTCTTGGAGAGGGCAGGGAGGAAAGTTTATTGATGGGTCCGGGTGAGTGGGCAGTGTGCGTGCACACGGGTGAGGGAGTACATTCTGCAGTTTGGCAGTTGGGGAGAGCACATTCTGGGAACAAGATTAGCAAAGAGTTCTCAAGATTTCAAAAGTGTTTTGTTAAGCATACAGAGAAACAGGAAGTGACAAGTACCTATTTTATTAACCTTTCACTACCGACTATCCCTTTTTGACTGGATGTTCTCTTCTATATTCAATCATCCAAGGTACAAGGTCCTAGGCCATTGAATATTGATTAATCTGACACATCTGTGCAGAACCTAATTGAAAGCTAAGTATCCCAATCAAGGGCCAAATTCTCTTCTGGGCTTCAAAACTTACCTAGATTTCTGTTTTCATACATGTATTTCACCTATATATTCTCATACATATCACAGGTTCCCAATACCATTATTCATCCAGCAGAATGATTCCTAACCCAAATCGAAAATGTTATTAACACTAACCGTACACTTTCCCCTCAATCTAACATTACAGAGAGGAGGGACAGAGTTAGTCTTACAATACAGGAATGTAGTGGATCTTCCACCTGCTGAGAACCTCAAAGGTCCATGCAGAAATGTCCTCTGGAGAAGACGTAGGCAGCTATGAAGGACCTGGGAGAGTAAAAGTCATCTTACATGACAAACAACCTGGCCAGGATGAAGGGTTGTGTCCAAATCAGCCTCTCTCGTCCTAATGTAGAGAAGGTGGACCAAACCAGGCCTCTGTGGAGAGCTGTTCCCAGGTTCCTATGGTTGATATACCAATGTAACTTGTGAAAGTGTCACAGGAAGTTGGGGCAGCCACCATCTCGTGTGACCCTTGGAAGCAATTGTTAGGACAAAGTGGTTGCCAAGCCAGTGAACTCATTCAGTTCCTGAAGGAAGTGACCTCACCTCACTTCCGTGGTGATGGAACTCTCTGAACATGGGATCCAGGAAGCCAGGCATCCAAGCCAGTCTCAGTCACAGTCCCTGTGGGCTCACTTGTTTGGATTTACCAAGGACAGAGTCAATCTTTCTTGGTACCTACTGATGTGAGAATGGCCAAATACCAGAAAAGCTCTGAAGACGGGCCATTACTGAGAAAGCAGGTAGTGGCTCACCACTAGCTCCTGACAACTTCACAGAGTTGACCAAGGAGACCAGATCTGATAAAGGACAGGCCATTTTGGGAGAACATAGTATGGTCCAGAAGTCAGAGGACACTCTGGATAGTCACAGACCTACTTGAGGGAAGCAGGTGCCTTTTTGGGTGTTGGTGTGGGTTTGTGGTTTTGTCTCATGTTCTGAGAATAGGTAGGAAAGACGGTTTTGTGGTTTGGAGTGAAATGTTTCTACTAAGTCGTTTCACAGGGCGTGTGTTTCTATGTCTGTGTATCTCACTGTGTCCGTGGTTGTAGACATTAGAAAAAAAGAATGCATCAATGGATGTGTCCTGTCTATTAGAAAGCTTCCGAGCATTCATCCTGCCCAATTAATGAATGGACCAGGGCTTGCATAATCAATGGGTAACACCTGCTATCTTCCTAAGTTCCAGTTTTCTTCCTGAATTCTGGCCACTCTCCAGAATTGGCTCATGGTTTTGTGTCCAAGATATGTACCACCACCAAGCTCTCTCACATGGCCATATACTGGATAGCTGAAGGGAATGGCGAGCATCTTAGAAAACTCAGATATCAGTGTGACTACTAACATCTCAGTGGAGAAACCGTTGTTGGGCCTTTTGCTTAACAATTGTTCTTTTCCCCTGAGTCAGGAAGGACTTTGCCTCAGGCCAACCCGTTTGTGAAGCCTGAAGAAAACCGTTTTCAAATGGAAATGAATGGGCATCACCTGTGTCTCTTTGCTTAATTGCTTTGGAAAGGGATGTGTCTGAATCAGGCTCTTGGCCCAGTGTGAGGCTGTGGCTTAGATTGTCAGCACCTGATGGATGTAAAGAAAGATCCCATGTATGCATCCAACACCAAAATGGCCAAAAGAGCAGTCATTGTGGGTGAATTCTCTTGTCTTTCTCTGTAAGTTTCCTGACGTCCATCAAGTGAGAATCAGGATCCTTTGGGTCTAATGAGTTCTTTAAAGCCCTGCAGAGGCTAGCCCATTGGTGCTTGGGTTTTATCATGACTCCAATACACATAAATAATCTAAATCCCACAGTCAGTAGGCCTCAAATTGGAGAAGTGGAGCAGTATTAAATGCAGGCCTATTGGATCACTCCTGTTTCACAGGAAGGGTGTCCAGGCCACTCAAACTTTAGGCAAACGAGGGGCAAGGGAGCTTATTTTGGATACTGCCTTGTACTGTGCTCCTCATGGAAACCTCTAGCAAGAGGTTATGTTCAGTTTCTATATGAAATAAAATGAGGGCCATGTGGGATTTTTTTTGGTTTCAATTGTTTTCATTTGTGTGGCGGTTGGAAGAGGTGACTGGGTCCAACTGGGCTTGAACAGTGGCGTGATTCCCCTTAGAGAGTGAGTTCTGAAACTGACCTCAGAGAAGTATTGCCATGACTTGTGTTGGGATTTTAGGAGGACACGCATGAGAGTCGCCCATGGAAACTGAGATATAGGCCCAGGGTACCTTTCCACAGAGCACTGGGAATCTCAGCCAGGATATCACATGATTTTATTCTTAAAGGCATGTCAGCCATAGTTGAGAATCAAAACAAACATGGACCTCACATTGTAGACCTCAATGAGCCTGGCTTCATGTGACCTTTTGGCCACTCTTTGGAAAGTCTTGCCTGTGAGAGTTCTCGATAGCGTTCATTGAAATGAGCATCCTCACCATTCAATGGTTCCCGAATGAATTAAAACCCACAGTGCCTCCAACTTCATCCTTGAAAAATGCCTAGATAAATACCATGAAATTTTTGAATTTCCCATGACCTGGTCGCACTGGGAACATTTGGATGTCCTACATCATTCATGAATCTATCAGGCAGTGCCTTGATTGACTGGGATTCATAAAAATGGTGTAGAACAGAGATACCAGTAAGTTGGAGCCTACTGAGTGGTGGGCCTAGAGCAGAGGTGGGAAGGTGTATGATAAAACATCTTTGTGAGGCCATGTCAATCTGCCATTAGCTTCCAAATTGCTTGTGACTGACATGGTGCAGCCAGCAGAATGTTCAATGAAATGGCATATTGTTATATGGAGAGGTTTCAGGGCAATGTTCAGAACCAGGTTTCTATGGACAAGGGGGCAAGCTATGAGGGATAGAAGCCTGCTTGGTGCATTCTCCTGAGAACCCTGACCCACCGCACAAGACAGAACTCCCTCCACCACTGTGTCCCATTTGAACTCCTTGTATATCGTGAAGCAAATACCAAAGTCCCAGTGCAGCAGCAAGAAACACCATGAAAATTGGAGGATGACCAAATGGCTTCACAGTCCCCCAGGGAGACACTTAGCCCACAATGGCCACAGTTTACCTACAAAGAGAGAATTCAGCACTGCTACCTCATGTACATTGGAAAATAAGAATCCATGTCCTCCAGGTCACATAGATGCAGACCCAGCTTTGATGGTCTCACTAGAAAGAAATCAAAAGCTCCTGAAAACAATATATATTTCAAGTGCCCAACCACATAGGCAGTTTCCAAAGAAGTCTTTAGGACACCAGAGCTCCACATTTGAGAAATGTTTACCATGTCCCTTACTTTGGGAAACTCCTCTAACACCTCCAAGGTTGTGAACTCCTGAGCATATTCCATTCCAGATATGTATTCACAGATTTTCTAACTCTTCTTCTCTAATTCTGTATTACTTGGGGCGGAGTTAATTACAATAAATTTTTCTGGAAGAGAATGGGAAGATTTTTGTGTAGCACATATTTGCATACACATTGTGTTCATTTTCCCATTTTCCATTCGAAATACTGATTCCCTGACACTAACCCATAGCTTGCTAGACTCTGACTACTAATCCTAATGTGATGGAGAAAAATAACTCAAACAGAATAGAAATACAAGCAGTTCAGAGGAGGGGTGGTGTATAGTTGGGCTTGCCTTTTGCAATATATAGGTTTGGAGTCATAAATCTACTCAATTTTTAATTGAAGTAGTTCTCCGTGTGTTTTTAAAGTTAACAAATATGTGAATTCCTGTCTCCCTTTCTCTGTAGCCTATAAAGCACATGTATTTGTATATGCACATATTGAATCCTACCTGGCATCACACGTACATACTTGTGAGGTGGCCAACTTGACAGATACAAATTGTGGAACAGAAAATTCAACCTATGGGGGAGCTTCCTAGTTGAACAACATTATATATAAATCCATGTTCAGTAAAATAAATATTTTTGGATATGTGGATCATATAAATTTCACGATGAATTTTGATTGGCATATATATTGCTACTTTTTAATTGCTCTGTGTGGGTTTTGTGTGTGTGTGTATATATATATATATTCTCCAGATTTTTCAAAATGTAAAATATATGTGTCTTATTATACACTCCTAAATTCATTAATGTTCATATATTTGGATTTCTAATCAACTTTTCACAAGATTATTCTCAGAAATATTCATCCACCTAAACTACATATCTGTTTCCTAGTACTGAAAACTAAATTCAGTGAATGGTATATACAAATGCTTATATTTCTACAGTAACTTACCCAGTTTAACATCGGTGCAAGTAGATTCCTATGTTCCATGATGTCTATTTTGACGTTCATTTTTATTCAACACTGGTATATTAGTTTTCTTCATTTTATGCACATCATACGATGTATATTTCTTCCACAATTTAGCAAATTTATAGGCATTTGTTTCACTTTCAATCACTTCCTGCTTCAGAACACATGTATTCCTCCAGCTTTCTTGACTGGTTTTTTCATGAGACTTCTTTCTGAACACATTGTTTTCGATTTCCATAATCACTTTTGGGGCAAACTCACACACCCATCATGGTAAACCATAACTCTATTATTACCATTAGATGTATAACTGTTTGGAATGAATGATTGTATATCAACATAAAATTTCTTATGTATTTTCAGATATCAATTCAATCCAATATTAAAAGTGGAACCTGTTATATTATTTATTCACAGTATGGTCTATTAAGGCATCATCTCTATATTCATAGACCCAGGGTCTATGTATTTGTATCCCCAATACTAATTTATAAGTCTTTAAAATATTGCTTTCAGAAATGGTGGAAAAAATACTCTAGTCACCTGATATATATATACATTTCATCACAGTAATATTCCTGACACAAAATGCAAGGGTCACACTTATGACTGTACCAAAGCCTAAATTGAATGTGAGCATGTATTACTAACAACATCCATGTCCTGGTTCCATAATGCTCTCAAATATTATTCCTATTGGTGACTACATATCTGTTTCTTCCTAAGATTGTATATTCAAACTCAACCCTGTTAATAATGTCTTATCCTACCACTCACTTTGTACTTTGCCTGATTTCCTAATGTCTCCATTGATATCTGCTTTCAAATACCTTTTCTCCAGTTCATCATTGGGAATGACCCTTCAAATGTGCTGACATTTACATTTACTCTCTCACCAAAACCTTATTGCTAAAGAACTTTTGGTCCAACTCCTGGACTCACTCAAATGGGTTCTTCAAAGCCCTGCAGAGGGAAGCCCAGAGATTCTTGGGTTTTCTCATGACTCCAATTCACATAAAGTATCTAAACCCCACAGTCAGTAGGCCTCAAATTCGAGAAGCAGAGCAGCATTAATGGCAGGCCTATTTGATCACTCCTGGTTCACAGGAAGGGTGCCCAGGCCACCCTGACTTTAGGCAAATGAGGGGGAAGGGAGCTTATTTTGGACACTGTCTTGGACTGTGTCCCTCATGGAAACCTCTAGCAAGGGATTATGATGAGTGTCTACATGGAAGAAAATGAGGGCCATGTGGGAGTGTTTTGTTTTTAATTGTGGTCACTTGTGTGGCGGTTGGAAGAGATGAATGGGTCCACCTGGGCTTGAACTCTGGTGTGATTCCCCTTAGAAACGGAGTTTTGGAAATGACCTTAGAGATGTATTGCTATGAATTGTGTTGGGATTTTTGGAGGCCAGGCATGAGAGTCGCCCATGCATGACAATACGCCTCAAATTGGAGAAGCAGAACTTAATGTCCAAATCCTTTACTCAACCTTCTTTTTAATCCTACTGTCTATCTTCCTAATCCCAGATAAATACCATGATATATTTGAAATTCCTATGACCAGGTGGCACTGGAGAATCTTTGGATGTCCTGTTTCTGATCATGAGTGTACCAGACAGTGGCTTAATTGACTTGGTTTTATGAAAATGGTGTAGAAGAGGGATGCCAGTAAGTTGGAGCCTGCTGAGTAGTGGGCCTAGAGCAGTGGTGTGCAGATGTGTGATAAAATATCTGTGGTGGGGTCATGTGGATCTTCCGTTGGATTCCAAATGGCTTGTGACTGAAATAGTGTAGCCAGCAGACCCTTATATGTAAAGGCATCTCGTTATATGGAGAGGTTTAACGTCAATTTTAAGAAACAGGTTGCTATGGTCAAGGGGACAAGCTATGTTGGATAGAAGACTTGTTGGTGCATTCTCCTGGAGAACCTGACCCACCACACATGACAGAACTCACTCTAGCATTTTGTCCCAGTTGAACTCATTGTATTTCGTTAAGTAAATACCATACTCCCAGTGCAGCAGCAAGAAACAACACAAAAAGTGGAGGATGACCAAATGACTTCACAGTCCACATGGGGAGACACTTAGACCCGAGTGGCCACAGTTTACCTACAAAGAGAGAATTCAGCACTGCTCCCTTATGTTCATTAAAAAAAAAGAAACCATGTTCTCCAGGTCACATAGATGCAGACCCATCTTTGATGGTCTCACTACAAATGAAGCTAAAGCTCCTGACAACAACATATATTTCAAGTGCCCGAACTCAGAGACAGTTTCTCAAGAAGTTTTTAGGCCAGCAGAGCTCCATGTTTGTGGAGTGTTTACCCTGACCCTAACTTTTGGAAACTCCTCTACCACCTCCAAGGTTGTGAACTCCTGATTATGTTCCATTCCATATATGTATTCACAGATTTTCTAACTCTTCTCCTCTAATTGTGTCTTATTTGGGGTGAAGGTAATGGCAATTCATTGTTCTGGATGAGAGTGGGAATATTTTTGTGTGGCACATATTTGCATACACATTGGATTCATTTTCTTATTTTCCAATCAAAATACTGAAACCATGACACTAACCCATACCCTACTAGACTCTGACTACTAATCCTAATATGATGGAGGAAAAATAACCAAAACAAAATAGAAATACATGCAGTTCAGTGGAGGCATGGTGTATATTTTGACTTGCCTTTTACATGATAAAGGGTAGGTGTTATAAATCTAGTCAATTTTTGGTTAAAATAATTCTCCATGTGTTTTTAAAATTAACTAATATGTGAATTCCTGTCTCCCTTTCTCTATAGACTATTCAGCACATGTATATTTATATGCACATATAGAATCCTACCTGGTATCACAGGTTAATTTTTTTGTGTTGTCTGACTTGGAAGATACAAATTGTGAGAAGAGATCCCTCCCCCTAAACGCTGTTGAAACTGAAAATTCAACCTATGGGTGAGCTTCCTAATAGAAAAACATTATACAAAAATCCATGTTCAGTAAAATAATTATTTTTGCATATGTGAATTATATATATTTAATGATGAATTTCGATTAGCATATGTATTGCTACTTTTTATAGTCTGTGTGTATGTTTTGTGTGTATATATATATATATATATATATATATATATATATATGCATACTCTCCAGATTTTTCAAAATATGAAATATATGTGTCTTATATATACTCCCTAAATTTATTCATGTTGATGTATTTAGATTTATAATCGATTTTTCACAAGATTATTCTCAGAATTATTCATCAACTTGAAATATATATTTGTTTCCTAGTACTGAAAACTGACTTCAGTGAAAGCTGGACACAAATCCTAATATTTCTAGAGTAACTGACCCAGTTTAATATCAACGCAAGTAGACTCCTATGGGACATGACATATAATTTGACGTTCATTTTTATTCAACAATGGTACATTACTATTTCTGCAGTTTATGCACATCGTAGGATATATATTTTATCCACAAGTTCACAAATTTTTAGACATTTGTTTCAATGTCAATCACTTCCTGCTTCAGAACACAAGTATTCCTCCATGTTTCTTGACTGGTCTTTTCATGAGACTTCTTTCCAAAAATATTATATTTGATTTCCATAATCAGTTTGAAGCAAAACTCACACACATTTCAGGATAAACCACAACCCTAATATTACCATTAGATGTATTACTGGTTGAAATGAATGTATGTATATCAATATAAGATTTCCTGAATATTTTTAGATATCAATTTAATCCATTATTTAAAGTTGGAACAAGTAATATTATTTATTCACACTACGCTCTATTCATGCATTATCTCTATATTCATAGACACAGGGTACATCTATTTTTACCCATAATACTAATTTATACATCTTCAAAATATGGCTCCAAGAAATGGTGGAAGAAATACTCATGTTACCTGATCCACATATACATTTTATCACAGTAATATTCTGGTCAGAAAATGCAAACATCACACTTATGATTGTACCAAAGTCTAAATGGAAAATGAACATGGATTACTAAAAACATCCATGTCCAGGCTGCCTAATGCTCCCACTTGTCAATCTTTTTGGGGACTCCATATTTGTTTTTTCCTAAGATTATATATTGAAACTCAATCATATTGAAAATGTCTAATCCAATCACTCACTTTACACTTTGCATGATTTCCTAATGTCTCTATGGATATCTGCTTTCCTACATATTTTCCCCAGTTCATCATTGTGACTGATTCTTCACACGTTCTGACATTCATATTCACTCTCTACCCGAAACCCTATTGCTAAAGAAATTTTGGTCCAAAACTTATACTCACTCTTCTTTTTAAACTTACAAACTGTCTTCCTAATACTACCAACTATCCCTTTTATCCTGGATGTTCTCTTCGACATTCAATCATCCAAGGTACAAGGTCCTATAACATTGTATATCGATTTATCTGAGACATCTGTGCAGACCATAATTCAAAGCTAAGTATCCAAATGAAGGTCCCAATGTCCTTCTGGGCTTCAAATCATACCTAGATTTCTGTTTCCATACTTATATTTTACCTATATATTCTTGTAAATATCGCAGGTTCCCAATACCATTATTCATCCAACAGAATGACTCCTCACCAAAATCGAACCTGTTATTAACCCTAACCATACACTGTTCCCTCAATCTACCTTTACAGAAGAGCAGGGACAGAGTTTGTCTTACAATACAGGAATGTAGGGGATCTTCCACCTGCTTAGAAACTCAATGGTCCAAGCAGAAATGATCCCTGGAGAAGTATTAGGCAGCTATGTAGGACCTGAGAGAGCAAAAGTCATCTTCCATGGCAAACAACCTTGTCAGGATGAAGGGTTGTGTCTGAATCAGCCTCTCTATTCTTAATGGAGAGAATATGGACCAAACCAAGACAATGTGGAGAGCTGTTTCTGGTTCCATATGGTTGATATACCATTCTAACTAGTGAAAGTGTCAGAGGAAGTAGGGTATCCTCCATCTCATGGGACCCTTGGAAGCAACTGTTATAACAAAGTGGTTGCCAAGGCAGTGAACTCATTAAATTCTTGAAATAAGTGACCTACCTCACTTCCTTGGTGATGGAACTCTCTGAATTTGGGATCCAGGAAGCCAGGCACACAGAGCCAGTCACAGTCTCAGTCCCAGTGGGCTCACATGTTTGGATTTACCAAGGACAGAGTCTGTCTTTTTTGGTACCTACTGATGTGAGGATGGCCAAATGCGAGGAGAGTTCTGAAGACGGGCCTTCCCTGAGAAAGCATGTAGTGGTCAGAACAGGCTCCTGACAACTTCACAGTGTTTGACAAGGAGACCAGATCTAAGACAAGACAGGCCTTTTCGGGGGAACATAAAATGGCCCACCAGTCAAAGGACACTCTGGATAGTCACAGACTTACTTGGGGGAAGGAGGTGCCTTTTTGAGTGTGTGTGTGAGTTTGTGGTTTTGTCTCATGTTCTGAGAATAGGTAGGAAAGGCGGTGTGTTTGGTTTGGAGTGGACTATTTCTAGAAAGAACTTTGACAAGGCAAGTGTTTCTGTGTCTGTGTCTCCCACTGTGTCCATGGTTGTAGACATTAGAAAAGAGAATGCATCAATGGATGTGTCCTGTCTAGTAGAAAGCTTCCCAGCATTCATCCTGTCCATTTTAGTAATGGACTGCAGGTTGCCTTATCGATGGGCAACACCTACTATCTTACTAAGTTTCTGTTTTCTTCCTGAATTTTGGCCACTCTCCAGAATAGGCTCATGGTTTTGTGTCCAAAATATGTACCACCTCCAAACTCTGTGACATGGCTATGTTCTGGATAGCTGGAGGGAATTGGAGCATCTCAGAAAACTCAGATATCAGTGTGACCAGAAAAGCCTCAGTGGAGAAACCCTGTTTTGGGCCTTTTGCTAACCTATTGATCTTTTGCCCTGAATGTCAGGAAGGTCTTTGCCTCAGGCCACCCCTTTGTGAAGCCTGATGGAAACAGTTTTCAAATGGAAATGAATGGGCATCACCTGTGGCTCTTTGCTTAATTGCTTTGTAAAGCCATGTGTATGAATCAGCCTCTTGGCCCTGTGAGAGGCTATGGCTTAGATTTTCAGCGCCTGATGGATCTAAAGAAACATCCAATGTGTGCATCCAAAACCAAAATGGCAAAAACATAAATCATTGTGGATGATGTCTCTTGCCTTCCTCTGTTAGGTTCCTGACCTTCTTCAAGGGAGTATAGGGATTTTTTGGGTCAAATGAGTTCTTCCAAGCTCTTCAGAGGTGCTTGGGTTTAATCATGAATCCAAATCACATAAGGAATTTATACCTGACAGTCAGTAGGCCTCTAATTGGAGAAGTAGAGCAGTATTAGCGGCAGACCTATGTGATCAATCCTAGTTCACAGGAAGGGTGTCCAGGCCATCCTGAGTTTAGGCAAATGAGGGGCAAGGAAGCTTATTTTGGACACTCTCTTGAGCTGCGCCTTTCAAGGAATCCTCCAGCCAGAGGTTATGATGAGTGACTCTATGGAAGAAGATGAGGGCCATGTGGGATTGTTTTGGTTTTAATTGTGGTCATTTATGTGGTGGTTGGAAAAGATGACTGGGTGCACCTAGCCTTGAACACTGGTGTGATTCTCCTAAGAGACTGAGTTCTGTAACTGACCTCAGAGTAGTAATTGCTTTGAAAATGGTTGTGTCTTAATTAGCCTCTTGGCCCTATGTGAGGCTGTGACTTAGATTATCAGCACCAGATGGATCGAAAGAAAGATCCCATGTGTGCATCCAAAACCAAAATGGCCAAAAGAGCAGTCATTGTGGATTAAGTCTCTTGCCTTTCTCTGTAAGGTTCTGAAAGAATAAAAGAAATTGAAATTGAAATTGAAATGTAAAGAACCAGGTTTGTAAACTTTCCAAGCTGCACTTTCCTGTGGCAGTTTAGACAATTCCTGGATCTGCACATTAGATGTGTGTTGAAATCTTCCCTGACTACCTAGTTACTTAACAACCCTTTCCCAGAATCCCTGCGGCTCAGCAAGTATACATCTCAGGTATTCAACCAATCAGTTTAAATGTATACCCCTTCTTAGGGCTGACCAATCACCCCCTGCCCGAATTGTTCCCGCAAATGAAAGTGCTAATCATGCTTTAGAGTTGTTATTTGATTTTCCCATGGTATATGATGAATTGCTAAAGGAGGCTATGATGTATGTAAAGTCCCTGCCCTCTCTAAAGAATGTATATAAACTCTGCTCAAGTTGTTCTCAGGGCTCTTTGTTCTTTGCTCCTCTAAAGTGAGCTCTGAGCCCCAGCATGCTGGACCCCCAATAAAACCTTTGCTGTTGCATGAGAAAGCCTCTTGGTGGTCTTTTTCTCTGACGTTCGCCCCACCTATTCATCTGGAGGCCCCAGGTGAGATATCCGGCAGCGGCGGACGAAAGACCCCAATGGACTCCTCTCGGGGTAAGTAAGGCACCTCTTTCTGGTTTTGGGTTTCAGGTTATGGATTGGCAAAGTGGCTGTCAGTGAAGAGCAATAGCTCTCTCTGATGGTGGTTGACAGATGTGTCACAGAGCTACAGGCCACGTTCCTGGGGGACACTCCAGAGGACTAGAGAAATCAAGGAATACTAATTTCCTCAACTCGTTTATATTTTGCTTCAGGATTCGGTTCGCCAGCCCATCAGGTTTTGCAGGCTACTCAGTTTTGGTCATTGTTCTGAACTCATGTTGAGTTTACGGGCTGTCTTTATTGTCTAACCCATCAGGTTTTGGCAGTTACTCAGTTCTAATCTTTGTCTTGGACTCATGTTAAACGTTTACTGTTTGTCTTTGTCTGTGTTGCGTTTGTGTCTTCACTGTCCCTGTTTGAGTAACTCTCATTATGGGACAAAGCACTTCCACTTCTCTGTCCCTGACACTTGATCATTGGACTGATGTCCGCTCAAGGGCCCAGAATCTTTCTTTTTCAGTAAAATGCCGTACCTGGCAGATTCTCTGTGCTTCAGAATGGCCCATTCTCGGGGTCAGGTGGCCCCCCAGAAGGATCTTTCTACTTCCCTCTAATCCGAAAAGTCAGAGATATTGTCTTTCAGCCGGGGCCACGTGGCCACGCAGATCAACAGCCATATACCCCTTCCCCCAGCATCCTATCATTCAAACCTTCCACTCCTCCCCCTCTTCCTTCCATTCTCCCTGAGTCACAAGACTGGACACTCCTCCCCCTCCTTATCCTCTACCCTCGCTCTCCAACCCCCAACACGTTCCAGATGATATTCTCGCCGCTGACTCAGCCTCTCCGCCGCTAGAGGCAATTCGGCCAGACTCAAGCACTCCAGGGGACTTCTCTGCAGCAGCAGCAACCCCTCCTCCCCTGGAGGAAGCTGGGCCACCTAAAGGAACCCGCCGGTGACGGATAATAGAAAACTCGGTAGCCCCTATGATGCTTCCTCTCCGTCCCTACGGGCCAATGAACCGATCCAACTGGCACCCAAACACATTTAAATGTAGGTAGCATCTGTCCACTTATCGCCAGACTCTAATAGCGGGTCGCCGAGTGGCCGCCAGAGGGCCGACTAATTTGGCCAAGGTAAGAGAGATAATCCAAGGGCCTAATGAGTCTCCCTCTATGTTTCTGGAGAGAATTATGGAAGCATATAGGAAATATACTCCTTTTGATCCTCAGGCAGAGGATGAACAAGCATCTGTTGCAATGGCCTTTATCGAGCAGGCTGCCCTAGATATTAAGAGAAAGTTACAACGTCTAGATGTATTACAAGATAAGACCTTGAGAGATTTAGTAAGAGATGCTGAGAAAGTATATTATAAGAGAGAAAATGAGGAGGAAAGGGAACAGAGGAGAGAGACGGAAAGGGAACAAAAGGAGGATGAAAGGAGCAAAAGGCAGACTAAAGCATTGACTAAGGTTCTGGTCAGAGCACCAAATATGCCAGAAGTTAAAAAGCAGGGAGACAGAAAGGGATACCTGGGCCCCCGCTAATGGCTGCCCCTGGCCTCAGATCAGTGTGCCTACTGTAAAGAAAACAGGACACTAGGCCAAAGAGTGCCCCCGAAAGAAGCAGAGATGCCAGTCCGCCGTGCTGACTCTAGAAGAGGACTAGGAAAGTCGGGGCTCGTATCCCCTCTTCGAGCTCAGGGTAACATTTAAAGTGGAGGGGACCCCAGTGAACTTTGAAGTGGATACAGGAGCAGTATAATCAACCTTTAAGACCCCACTGGGCCCCCTATCAAATAAATGGTCCCCTGTTAAAGGTACTAATGGCAGTAGATATTGGGCTGGGACAACTAAGAGGACTATGGACCTAGGAAATGGAAAAGTCCACCACGCTTTCCAAGTAATCCAAGAATGCCCAGCCCCATTGATGGGCTGGGATCTGCTTACCAAACTCTGAGCTAGAATAACTTTTAACCCTGATGGTCCCCAAGTGGAGTTTCTAAAGCCTTCAGTAAAACCTCCCATAGTCATGGCTTTGACAACATCCGAAGAAGATGAACATCAACACTTCGCGCCTCCTAGGACTGATCAAACAGGCAAACTACCCCAGAAATGGATAAAAGATTATCCTAATGCCTGGGCAGAAACTGCTGGGTTAGGTCTAGCCATATAACAACCTCCAATAGTAGTAGAATTAAAAGCCTCTATCTCTCCAATCAGTGTTAAACAATATCGTCTAATCAAAGAAGCTAAGGATGGGATAAGGGCCCATATTCAGAAATACCTGGCTCTTGGGGTCTTAAGGCCCTGTCATTTGTCCTAGAATATCCCCCTGCTACCAGTAAGAAAGCCAGGAACTGGGGACTACCGGACGCTTCAATACCTAAGAGAGATCAACAACAGAGTGCAGGACATTCACCCCACTGTACCGAATCCATATAATTTGCTGAGCGCTCTGAATCTGGAGCAGGAATGGTACACTGTGCTAGACTTAAAAGATGCTCACTTTTGCTTTCCCGTACATAAGGACAGTCAGTTGCTGTTTGCTTTTGAGTGGATAGACCCCGAAAAAGGAACATCTGTCCAACTAACCTGGACTAGACTCCCACAGCGATTCAAAAACTCTCCCACTCTCTTTGATGAACCCCTCCACAAGGACTTCAATGACTTCAAAACTGCACACCCCGATGTCACCATACTCCAATATGTGGATGGTCTGCTACTGGCAGCCGACACCAAAGAGAACTATGAGTCTGGGACCCAAGCATTATTTTCCAAGCTTGCTCGGCTTGGATATAGGGCTTCTGACAAAAAGGCCCAAATTTGTCAGCAAGAAGTAATCTTCCTGGGTTATTCTCTTAGGGGTGGCAAAGGATGGCTCACTGAGCCCACAAAACGAACCTTTGTGCAGATACTGCCCCAATCTAATAAGAGACAACTGAGGGAGTTTCTTGGGACTGCCGGCTTTTGCAGGTTATGGATTCCTGGGTTCGCGTCTCTGGCTGCCCCTTTATACCCGCTGATAAAGGGGGATGCCCACTTCCAATGGACCCCTGAGCACCAACAAGCTTTTGATAATGTCAGAAAAAAGGTGCTGCTATCTGCTCCGGCCTTAGCACTCCCAGATATAGAAAAACCCTTCACTCTCTACATCGAGGAAAAGAAAGGAATAGCATGGGTTGTGCTCACTGAGACTTTGGGACCTTGGAAAAGGCCGGTAGAATACTTATCAAATAAACTGGACCCAGTGGCTAGTGGGTCGCCCCATTGCTTAAGAGCTATAGCAGTGGCAGCCCTTCTAATAAAAGATGCTGATAAATTAACGTTGGGACAGAAGCTAACGATTATAGTCCCCCATGCCCTGGAGTGCATCATCTGTCAGCCTCCAGAGATGTGGCTATCAAACTCTAGAATAACCCACTACCAGAACCTCTTGCTTGACAAAGACAGAATCACGCTGGGACCCGCTGCTCCACTCAACCCGGCTACACTGCTGCCAGAAGAATCATCAAGACTCGTCGCTCATGAGTGTCAACACATACTGGCAGAGGAAACCAGTATACGACCAGACTTGAAGGATCAGCCACTGCCTTGCCCTGAAGTTGTATGGTTTATGGATGGCAGCAGCTTCCTCCAAGATGGTAAGCGGTGGGCTGGAGAAGCAGTAGTTAGCAAAATTAATGTCATCTGTTCCTCTGGTCTCCCAGAACTGACATCAGCCCAAAAAGCAGAACTGATTGCCCTTACGAAAGTATTGGAACTAGCAACAGGCAAAAGGGCCACCATATACACTGATAGCCGCTATGCATTTGCCACTGCAAATGTGCACGGGGCTATTTACCAGCAAAGGGGGTTATTAACCTCCACCTGGAAAGAAATAAAGAACAAAGATGAGATCCTCCAACTTCTCTCAGCAGTGCAGGGCCCTAAGGAACTAGCTATAGTGCACTGCCCAGGGCACCAGAAGGGAAACGAACCCGTGGCGGTTGGAAAAAGAAGGGCAGATGAGGAAGCTTAATTGGCAGCCCTAAATGGAGTGACTGTGTTAACTTTTTCCACACCAGGGGGAACAACAATCAGGAGACTTGGCCGCACCGGAACATTCAGGCAACTTATCATCTGAGGAGACAGATACAGAACTCTGGGATCCTACAGAGCCAAGTTTACAATTTCAAAAAGCCCACCTTTATGTCAAAGACGTACACCAGCTCACCCACTTAGACTCAGAGAAGATATAGGCACTCTTAAAGGACCGGAGAAAGGACTTATTATTGACTGACTCACAGAGGAAAGAAATAGCTGAGCAGGTGACTAGAGCTTGTCAAGTCTGCCAAGTAGTTAATGCTTACCCATCCAAGCTTCCTGCAGGGAAGTGCTTACGAGGAACCAGACAAGGACAATTCTGGGAATTGAACTTTACTGAAATTAAGCCAGCAAGGTATGAACTTAAATATCTCCTAGTCTTTGTACATACTTTTTCAGGATGGGTTGAAGCCTTCCCCATGAAGAAAGAAACAGCTCAGATGGTAGTCAAAAAGATCGTAGAAGACATTTTTCCAAGGTTCGGCCTGCCTAAGGTAATAGGGTTCGCTAACGGACCGGCATTCATGCCCCAGGAAAGTAAGGGATTTGCCAGGACCCTGGGGACTAATTGGAAGTTACATTGTGCTTATAGACCCTAGAGCTCAGGACAGGTAGAAAGGATGAATAGAACCATCAAAGAGTACTTAACAAAATTAAGCTTGGATACTGGCATAAAAAATTGGACTATGCTCCAACCTTATGCACTGTTTTGTGAAAGAAATACCCCCTCCGCCTCTTTGTGTAACCTCACCTCTTATGAAATTCTCAATGGTGCCCTTCCTCCAGTAGGGGACCTAATCCCAACTATGAGACTTAATGATTCCTTTCACACCCCCTTGCTTGACAGATTTAAAGCCCTTTAACAAACCCAGCACCCAGCGATACCTGTGGAAACATTTGGCCTCTGCTTATCAGACTGGAGACGAGGGAACCCCACATTGATATCAAGTGGGAGGCTTCGTCTACGTGAGATGGCGTCAGGTGTCATCCCTGGAACTCCACTGGAAAGGACCATACCAGGTGCTGCTTATAACACCCACAGTGGTGAAAGTGGATGGGATCACTTCCTGGATTAATGCCTCCCATCTCATGCCTGAGCCCTGTACAGACTCTGGCTGGAAACTTCTACAGACTGGTATCCATCTCAAGTTGCGTGTCCGTCATGTGGGTAGGGCTATGGATTCTTCCCATGACCACCAGCAGCCCTAATCCCCATCAGCGTGCTCAGCAACAAGGGCAAGTAATGAATCCTAATGGGCAAGTAGTGTGATCTTTTTCACAAACACCCACCTTATGGACTTGGTGGCCATCTCTCCACCCGGACATTTGTCAGCTTGCCATAGGCTTCCCTGACTGGAATCTCCCTGACATAGAGGACCCCACACAGATCCCACTCAAACCCTAACCAGGGCAACATAGACCACCTTAACCCATGAATTATGGATGTCATCTCCCCCAGCTCAGGTATAAACTAGCCAGTCTTGACTATTATGTGTGCCCACCTGATTTCCAAAGTCATAAAACAGGCCCAAACCTGTGGAGGACCCAGTGACTTTTATTGTAGATCTTGGGGTTGTGAACAAACGAAAGCTGCATGGTGGAACCCAAACTCCCCAGAAAGGTATGATTCCGGTAGGATGAAATGACACCTGGATTGATCCCAAGAAATGTGCTGCTAGCCCAGTGGTGTCAAAAACTCGCTGTGGAAAGAATACTCTATGTTACCCCCTCAATATAACTTTCACTTCCAAAGGAAGGGGCTACCTCAGAATAACCTGGCCTATGGGAAATACGTGGGGAATGCGATTCTATATTTATGGCCCAGGTGATGAATTTGGTCTCTGGTTCACCGTCTGGCTTAAAAAGAAAGAAAATCCCACAGCAATAGGACCCAATCCCCTCAAGCCAGGAATTAAGCCTCCTAAACCTTCCATGCCTAGATCTACCAGAACACCTCTACCATCTAATACTTCCTGGATTCCGTCTTTGCCTACTTCCCCAGTCCAGAGTACATCTGACTCCTCCCCCTGGGAACTAATTAAAGGAACCTTTATGGTACTGAACTCCACACAGTCAGAACTCCTTGTATTTCAGCCCAGGTCTTTGACAGCCCTGTAAATTATTGTGTAATGGTGCAGATACTCTCCAGGGTACTCTATCATAATGCCTAATCATTTGAAGGTCTACTAGGGGGACAAACAACCCGATATCAAGGGGAACCATTGTCCCTTACTCTAGCCATCCTATTGGGGATAGGAGCTGCTGCAGGAGTGGGTATGGGAACAGCTTCTATGATGCGTGGTTAACAACATATGGCCCAATTAGAAACAGCAATAAATCAAGACTTGAAGACGTTAGAGACCTCCATCACAGCTTTGCAGGAATCCTTAATCTCTCTCTCTGAAGTTGTTTTACAGAACAGGTGAGGATTAGACCTCCTCTTGATGAGGGAGAGGGCCTCTGTGTTGCACTGAGAGAAGAATGTTGTTTTTATGCTGACCATATTGGAGTTGCAAAATAATTCATGAGTAAATTAAGAAAATACCTTGAAGAGCGCCAGAGAGAATGGGAGATTCAACAAGGGTGCTTTGAGTCATGGTTAACCCAGTACCCCTGGTAACTACACTAATATCAGACTTAGCTGGACCCCTGATCATCCTTATGGTGTTGCTAACTGTGGGACCTTGTTTGCTTAACCACATAGTTTCCTTTCTCCAGGCTCAGATTAGGCAGGTGAAACTCATGATAATCAGACAGAAATATGCTGCACTGGTAGGAATAGAATGTGAAACCCCACAATAATTTTGATTCATTACTTTTAAGATTAAAAGTAGTCAGAAAAAGGGGTGGGAAATGAAAGAATAAAAGAAATTGAAATTGAAACGTAAAGAACCAGGTTTTGTACATTTTCCAAGCTGCACTCAGAACCTGAAATTCCTGTGGCACTTAAGACAATTCCCGGATCTTCCCATTAGATGTGTGTTGAAATCTTCCCTGACCACCTCGTTACTTAACCACCCCTTCCCAGAAACCATGCAGATCTGCACGTATACATCTCAGTGCTTCAACCAATCAGTTTAAATGTATACTCCTTCTCACGGCTGACCAATCACCCGCTGCCCAACCTGTTCCCGCCAATGAATGTGCTAATCATGTTTTAGAGTTATTATTTGATTTTCCCGCGGTATATGATGATTTTCTAAAAAAGGCTATGATGTATGTAAAGTCCCTGCCCTCTCTAAAGAATGTATATAAACTCTGCTCAAGTTGTTCTCGGGGCTCTTTGTTCTTTGCTCCTCTGAAGTGAGCTCTGAGCCTCAGCATGCTGGACCCCCAATAAACCCTTTGCTGTGGCATGAGACAGTCTCTTGGTGGTCTTTTCCTCCGAAGTTTGCCCGACCTTTTCAGTTCCTGACTTCCGTCAAGTGAGAATAGGGATCATTTGGGTCCAATGAGTTCTTCAAAGCCCTACAGTGGATAGCCCATAGGTGCTTGGGTTTTCTCATGACTCCAAATCACATAGAAAATCTACACCTGACAGTCATTAGGCCTCAAATTGGAGAAGCAGAGCAGTATTAAAGGCAGGCTTATTTGATCACTCCTGGTTCAAAGGAAGGGTGTTTAGGCCACCCTGACTTTTGGCAAATGAGGGGCAATGGAGCTTATTTTGGACACTGTCTTGGGCTGCACCCCTCATGGAAACTTCCAGCCAGAGGTTATGATGCGTGTCTGTGTAGAAGAAGATGAGGCCCATGTGGGAGTGTTTTGATTTAAATTGTGGTCATATGTGTGGTAGCTGGAAGAGATTACTGGGTCCTCCTGGGCCTGAACTCTGGTGTGACTCCTTTTAGACACTGTGTCCTGGAACTGAGCTTAGTGAAGTATTGCCATGAGTTGTGTTGGGTTTTGAGGAGGCCATGCATGAGAGTTGCCCTTGGAACCTGAGATGTAGGCCCAGGGTAGCTTTCCACAGAGCACTGGGAATCTCAGTCAGGATACCACAAGATTTTATTCTGAAAGACTTGGCAGCCATAGTTGAGATCAAAACACTCATGGATCTCAATTGTAGACCTCAATGAGCCTGGCTTCAGGTGACCTTTTGGACACTCTTTGGGAAGCCTTGCCTGTGAGAGTTCTCCAGAGTTTTCATTGAAATGATCATACTCACCATTTAATGGTTCCTGCATGAATTGAAATCCACTGTGCCTCCAACTTCATCCTTGATAAATGGCTAGATAAATAGTTTAAATTTTTGAAATTCCCATGAACAGGTGGCATACAGAACCTTTGGATGTCCTATTTCTGATCATGAGTGTACCAGACAGTGCCTTGATTGATTGGGTTTAATGAAAATGGTGTAGAACCGAGATGCCAGTAATTTGGAGCCTGATGAGTAGAGGGCCTAGAGCAGCGGTAGGAAGGTGTGCGATAAAACATCTGTGATGGGGCCATGTGGATCTGCCTTTGGATTCCAAATGTCATGAGACGGACATGGTGCAGCCAGGAGACCATTATAAGTAAACACATCTTGTTATATGGAGAGGTTTTAGGGTAATTTACAGAATCAGGTTGCTATGGTCAAGGGAGCAAGCTATGTGGTATAGAGGCCGGTTTCATGAATGCTCATGTGTGAGCCACCACATGTGATAGAACTCCCTCCAGCACTGTGTCCCAGTTGAACTCCTTGTATTTCATGAAGCAAATACAAAACTCGCAGTGCAGCAGCAAGAAACACCAGGAAAAGTGGAGGATTACTAAATGGCTTCACAGTCCACACGGGCAGACACTTAGACCACTGTGTCCCAGTTGAACTCCATGTATTTTATGAAGCAAATACCAAAGTCGCAGTGCAGCAGCAAGAAACACAATGAAGAGTGGAAGAGGAACAAATGAATATACAGTCCACGCGGGGACACACTTAGCCCCAAGTGGCCATAGTATACCTACAAAGAGAGAATTCAGCACTGCTCCCTCATGTTCATTGGAATATTACAATTTATGTCCTCCAGGTCACATAGATGCTGACCCAGCTTTGATCGTCTCACTAGAAGGAAGCAAAAGCTCCTGAAAACAACATATATTTCAAGTGCCCAAACTCAGAGGCAGTTTCTCAAGAAGTCTTTAGGCCAGCAGAGCTCTGTGATTGTGGAGTGCTTACCCTGTCCCTTACTTTTGAAAACTCCTCTACCACCTCCATGGTTGTGAACTCCTGATCAAATTCCATTTCAGATATGTATTCACATATTTTCTATCTCTTTTCCTCTAATTGTGTCTTACTTGGGGCGAAGGTAATGTCAAGGGATTGTTCTGGATGAGAGTGGGAAGATTTTTCTGAAGCACATATTTGCATACACATTGGGTTCATTTTCCTATTTTCCATTCAAAATACTGAATCACTGACATTAACACATACCCTACTAGACTCTGACTACTAATCCTAATATGTTGGAGAAAAATACCCCCAAAAGAATAGAACTACAAGCAGTTCAGAGGAGGCATGGTGGATAGTTGGGCTTTCCTTTTTGAATTATATAGTGTAGGAGTTTTAAATCTTGTCAATTTTTTTTGAAATAGTTCTCCATGTATTTTAAAAGTTAAGAAATATGTGAATTCCTGTCTCCCTTACTCTGAAGCCTATTCAGCACCTGTATTTTTATATGCACATTTAGAATCCTACCTGTTACCACACGTACATTCTTGTGTGGTGGCTGAATTGGCAGATACAAATTGTGAAAAGGGATCACTCCTCCTAAACGCTGTTGGAACTGAAAATTCAACCTGTGGGTGAGCTTCCTAGTTGAACAACATTATACATAAATCGATGTTCAGTAAAATGAATTTATTTGGATCTGTGGATGATATATATTTCATGGTGATTTTAAATTGGCATATAGTGCTACTTTTTAATGTCTGTGAATGTTTGTGTGTGTGTGTGTGTGTGTATATATATATATATATATATATATATATATATATATATATATATATATATTACACACTCTCCAGATTTTTCAAAATATGAAATATATGTGTATTATTTTACACATCCTAAATTTTTCATATTCATGAATGTGGATTTATAATCATCTTTTCACAAGATTATTCTCAGAAATATTCACATACCCTACTAGACTCTGACTACTAATCCTAATATGATGGAGAAAAGTAACGCAAACAGAATAGAAATACAAGCATTTCAGAGGAGGCATGTTGTATATTTGGACTTGCCTTTTGCATGATAAATGGTAGGTGTTATAAATCTGGTCAATTTTCAATTGAAATAATTCTCCATGTGTTTTTAAAATTAACAAATATATGAATTCCTGTCCCTTTCTCTGTAGCCTATTCATCACATGTATTTTTATATGCATTTATAGTATCCTACCTGGTATCACATGTACATTTTTGTGAGTTGGCTGACTTGGTAGATACAAATTGTGAGAAGAGATCACTCCTCCAAATCGTTGTTGGAACTGAAAATTCCACTTATAGGGGAGCTTCCTAGTAGAAAAACATTATACATAAACTCATGTTCAGTGAAATAAATATTTTTGCATCTTTGGATGATATATATTTATAGATGAATTTTGAGTGGCATATATATTGCTACTTTTTAATGTCTGTGTGTGTGTTTTGTGTATATATATATATATATATATATATATATATATATATATATACACTCTCCAGATTTTTGAAAATATGAAATATATGTTTCTTATTTACACTCGCTAAATTTATTCATGTTCATGGACTTGGATTTATAATCAACTTTTCACAAGATTATTCTCAGAAATATTCATCAACCTGAAAAACAGATTTAACTAATATTTCTACAGTAACTGATCAAGTTTAACATCAATGCACCTCGATTCCGATATGACAAGCTGTGCATTTTGACGTTCATTTTTATTAAACCCTGGTACATTAATATTTATTCGTATTATGGACATCATAGGATATATATTTCATCCACAAATTCACAAATTTATGGGCATTTGTTTCACTTTCAATCAATTCCTGCTTCAGAACACATGTATTCCTCCAGGTGTCTTGACTGGTCTTTTCATGTGACTTCTACCCAAACACATTATTTTCGATTTCCATAATCAATTTTGAAGCAAAACTCACACCCTTTATGATAAACCATAACCCTAATATTACAAATAGATGTATAATTGGTTTGAATGAATGTATGTTTATCAATATAAAATTTTCTTTATATTTTCAGATATCACTTCAATCCATTTTTTAAAGTTGAAACCAATTATATTCTTTATTCACACTATTGTCTATTCATACATTATCTCTATATTCAGAGACACAGGGTGCACGTATTTGTACCCCCAATACTAATTTATATGTCTTCAACATATTGCTTCCAGAAATGGTGGAAGAAATACTCATGTCACCTGATATAAATATACATTTTTTCAGTGTAATATTCTGGACACAAAACGCAAATGTCACACTTATGATTGTACCAAATCCTAAATAGGAAGTGAGCATGGATTACTAAAACCATCCATGTCCAGGTTGCCTAATGCTCTCAAATGTCTATCCTGTCGGTGACTACGTATTTGTTTCTTCCTAAGATTATATATTAAATCTCAACCTGTTGAAAACGTCTAATCCTATCACTCACTTTATACTTTGCCTGATTTCCTAATGTTTCTATTGATAAATGCTTTCCTACATATTTTTTCCAGTTCATCACTGTGACCAACTCTTCACATGCGCTGACATTTACATTCACTCTCTAACCAAAACTCTATTGCTAAAGTACTTTTGGTCCAAATCCTATTCTCACTCTTCTATCTAAACCTACACTATCTTCCTAATCCTACCGACTATCCCTTTTTGACTGGATGTTTTCTTACACATTAAATCAACCAAGGTACATGGTCCTTTGCCATTATATATCGATTTATCTGAGATATCTGTGCAGAACATTGTTCAAAGCTAAGTTTCCCACTCCAGTGCCCAGTGCACTTCTGGGCTTCAAATCTTATCTAGAATTTCATTGTCATACTTATATTTCACCTCTATATTCTTATAAATACCACAGGATCCCAATATTCTTATTCATCCAGCAGAATGATTCCTAACACAAATCGAACCTGTTATTAACCCTAACCATATACTGTTCCCTCAATCTATCTTTACAAAAGAGCAGGACTGAGTTGGTCTTACAATACAAAAATGTAGGGAGACTTTCACCTGCTGAGAAGCTCAAAGGTCTATGCAGATATAATCCCTGGAGAAGATATAGGGAACTATGAAGTACCTGAGAGAGAAAAAGTCATCTTCAATTGCAAACAACCTGGTCATGACGAAGGGATGTGTCTGAATTAGCCTCTATCTTCTTAATGTAGAGAAGATGGACCAAACCAGGCCTATGTAGAGAGCTGTTCCCAGGTGCCTATGGTTGATATAACTTTCTATCTTGTGAAATTGTAACAGGAAATAGGGGCAGCCTCCATCTCATGAGACCCTTGGAAGCCACTGTTAGGACAAAGTGGTTGCAAAGGCAGCAAATTCAATCAGTTCCAGAAAGAAGTGACCTCATCTAATTTTCTTGGTGAAGGAACACTCTAAACTTGGAATCCAGGCACCCAGAGGCAGTCCCAGTTCCAGTCCCAGTGGGCTCACTTGTTTAGATTTACAGAGGACAGAGTCCGTCTTTCTTGGTAAATACTGATGTGAGTATGGCCAAATGCCAGGTGAGCTCTGAAGAGGGGCCTTTCCTGAGAAAGCAGGTAGTGTCTCACTGCTGGTCCCGGACAATTTCACAGAGTTAGCCAAAGAGACCTGATCTGAGACAGGACAGGCCGTTTCGGGGGAACATAAAATGGTCCACCAGTCAGAGGGCTCTCCAGATAGTCACATACCTACTTGGAGGAAGGAGGTGCCTTTGTGGTTGTGGGTGTGAGTTTGTGGTTTTGTCTCATGTTCTGAGAATAGGTAGGAAAGGCAGTTTGTTTGGTTTGGAATGGACTGTGTCTACTGAGTCCTTTGACAAGGCAAGTGTTTCTATGTCTGTGTATCCCACCGTGTCTGTGGTTGTAGACATTAGAAAAGAGAATGCATCAATGGATTTGTCATGTCTAGTAGAAAGCTTCTCAGCATTCATCCTGCTTAATTTATGAATGGACTGTGGATTGCCTTATGGATGTGCAACACCTACTATCTTCCAAAGTTCCTGTTTTCTTCGTAGAATTATGGCCACTCTTCAGAATAGGCTTATGATTTTATGTCCACCATATGAACCACCTCCAAGATCTGTGACATGGCTATGTACTGGATAGCTGAAGGGAATGAGAGCATGTCAGAAAACACAGATATCATTGGGACCAGGAGAGTCTCAATGGAGAAACCCTGCTTTGGGTCTTTTGCTTACCTATTTGTCTGTTGCCCTGAATGTCAGGAAGTTCTTTGACTCAGGCCACCCCTTTTTGAAGCCTGAAGAAAACAGTTTTCAAATGAAAATGAATGGGCATCACCTTGGGCTCTTTGCTTAATTGCTTTAGAATGGGATGTGTCTGAATCAGCCTCTTGGCCCTGTGTGAGGCTGTGGCTTTGATTCTCAGCACCTGATGGGTCTAAAGAAGGATCCCATGTGTGCATCCAAAACCAAAATGGCCAAAAGAGCGGTCATTGTGGATGGAGTCTCTCGTCTTCCTCTGTAATGTTCCTGCCTCCATCAAGTGAGAATAGGGATCCTTTGGGTCAAATGAGTTCTTCAAAGCCCTGCAGAGTCTAGCCCATAGGTGCTTGGGTTTTCTCATGACTCCCACTTACAAAAAGAATCTAAACCATACAGTCACTAGGCCACAAATTGCAGAAGTGGAGCAGTATTAACGGCAGGCCTATTTGATCACTCCTGGTTCACAGGAAGGGAATCCGGGCCTTTAGGCATATGAGGGGTAAGGAAGCTTCTTTTGGACATTGTCTTGGGCTGTGCCCCTCATAGAATCCTCCAGCCAGAGGTAATGATGAGTGTCTATATGGAAGAAGATGAGGTCCATGTGGGAGTGTTTTGGTTTTAATTGTGGTCACTTGTGTGGCGGTTGGAAGAGATGAATTGGTCCACGTGGGCTGGAACTCTGGCGTAATTACCCTTAGAGACTGCATTCTGGAACTGATCTTAGAGAAGTATTGCAATGAGTTGTGTTGGGATTTTAGGAGGCCACGCATGAGGGTAGTCCTTGGAAAATGAGTCTTGACCCAGGGTTGCTTTCCACAGAGCACTGGGAATCTCAGCCAGGATATCACATGATTTTATTCTGAAAGACTTGGCAGCAATAGTTGAGAGTCAAAACAAACATGGACCTCATATTGTAGACCTCAATGGGCCTGGCTTCATGTGAACTTTTGGCCACTCTTTTGGAAGCCTTGCCTGTGAGAGTTCTCGAGAGCTTTCATTAAAATGAGTTTCCTCAACATTTAATGGTTCCTGAATGAATTGAAACCCACCGTGCCTCCAACTTCATCCTTTAAAAATGGTTAGATAAATACCATGAAATGTTTAAAATTCCCATGAGCAGGTGGCACTGGAAAATCTTTGGATGTCCTGTTTCTGATTATGAATATACCAGAAGGTGCCTTGATTGACTGGTTTTCATGAAAATGGTATAGAAAAGAGATGCAAGTAAGTTCGAGCCTGCTGAGTAGTGGACCTAGAGAAGTTGTGGGCAGGTGTGTGATAAAAAATCTGTGGTTTGGCCATGTGGATCTGCCTTTGGCTTCCAAATGGATTATGACTGATATGGTGCAGCCAGCAGACCCTTCTCTGAAAAGGCATCTTGTTATATGTAGGAGTTTCAGGGCAATGTTCAGAATCAGGTTGCTATGCTCAAGGAGGCAAGCTGGTGGGATAGAAGCATGGTTGGTGCATTTTCCTGCAGACCCTGACCCACCACACGTGACAGAACTCGCTCCAGCACTGTGTCCCAGTTGAACTCCTTGTTTCATGAAGCAAATTCCAAATTGCGAGTGCAGCAGCAAGAAACACCACGAAAAGTGGAGGATGACCAAATGGGTTCACAGTGCACACGGGGAGACACTTAGCCCCCATTGGTCACAGTTTACCTACAAAGAGAGAATTTAGCAATGCTGCCTCATGTTCATTGGAAAACAAGAAACCATGTGCTCACAAAGGTCACAAAAATGCAGACCCAGCTTGGATGGTCTCACTACAATGGAAGCTAAAGCTCCTGACAACAACATATATTTCATGTGCCCAACCTCAGAGGCAGTTTCTTAAGAACTCTTTAGGCCAGCAGAGCTCCATGTTTGTGGAGAGTTTACATTGTCCCTTAATTTTGGAAACTCCTCTACCTTCTCCAAATTTGTGAAAATTGAGCAGTTTCCATTGCAGATATGTATTCACAGATTTTCTAACTCTTCTCCTCTAATTGTGTCATACATGGGGCGAAGGTAATGTCAAGGCATTGCTCTGGATGAGAGTGGGAAGATATTTGTGTAGCACATATTTGCATACACATTGCATTCATTTTCAATTTTCTATTCGAAATACTGAATCCCTGACACTATCCCATACCCTACTATCCTCTGACTACTAATCCTAATATTATGGAGAAAAATACCCAAACAGAATAGAAATACAAGCAGTTCAGAGGAGGCATGCTGCATACTTGGACTTACCTTTTGCATGATAAATGGTAGGTGTTATAAATCTAGTCAATTTTTATTTGAAATAGTTCACCATGTGTTTTTAAATTAAACAAATATATGAATTCCTGTCTCCCTTTCTCTGTAGCCTATTCATCACATGTATTTTCATATGCACTTATAGAATCCTACCTGGTATCACATGTACATTTTTGTGAGGTGGCTGACTTGGCAGATACAAATTGTGAGAAGAGATCACTCCTCCAAATTGCTGTTGGAACTGAAAATTCCACCTATAGGGGAACTTCCTAGTAGAACATCATTATACATACACTCATGTTCAGTAAAATAAATATTTTTGCATCTGTGGATGATATATATTTAAAGATGAATTTCGATTGGCATATATATTGCTACTTTTAAATGTCTCTGTGTGTTTTTTTTGTGTGTGTGGGTGGGTATGTGTGTGTGTGTGTGTGTGTGTGGGTGGGTATGTGTGTGTGTGTGTGTGTGTGTGTGTGTGTGTGTATATATATATATATATATATATATATATATATATACACTCTCCAGATTTTTCAAAATATGAAATATATGTGTCTTATATACACTCTCTAAATTCATTCATGTTCATGCATGTGGATTTATAATAAACTTTCCAAAATATTAGTCTCAGAAATATTCATCCACCTTAAATACATATTTGTTTCCTAGTACTGAAAACTAACTTCAGTGAATGGTGCACACAAATGTTAGTAATTCTACAGGAACTGATCCAGTCTATCACCAATGCAAGTAGATCCCAATGGGACATGATATATAATATGATGTTCATTTATATTCAACACTGGTACATTATTATTTCTTCAGTTTTTGCTCATCATAAGATATGTATTTCATCCACAAGTTCACAAATTTGTAGGCATTTCTTTAAACTTTAATCACTTCCTACTTCACAACACATGTATTGTCAGGGTTTCTTGACTGGTCTTTTCATGAGACTTCTTTCCAAACACATTATTTTCGATTTCCATAATCACTTTTGAAGTAAAACTCACACACTCTTCATGATAAACCAAAACACTAATATTGACATTAGATGAATAACTGGTTGGAATGAATGATTGTATATGCATATAAGATTTCCAGTAATTTTTCAGATATCAGTTCATCCCATTATATTAAGTTGGAACAAGTTATATTACTTATTCACAGTATGGTCTATTCATGCTTTATCTCTATATTCATAGACATAGGGTACACCTCTTTGTACGCCCAATACTAATTTTATGTCTTCAGTATATTGCTACCAAAAATGGTGGAAGAAATACTTATGTCACCTGATCTACATATACATATTATCACAATAATATTCTGGACAAAAATGTAAATGTTACACTTATGATTGAACCAAGCAAAGCCTAAATGAAAAGTGAACATAGATTACTAAAAACATCCATGTCCAGGGTGCCTAATGCTCTCAAATGTCAATATTATTGGTGACTTCATATTTGTTTCTTTCTAAGATTCAACCTCAAGCCTGTTGAAAATGTCTAATCCTCTCACTCACTTTATACTTTCCCTGATTTCGTAATATCTTTATTGATATCTTCTTTTCTACATGTTTTCCCCACTTCATCATCGTGACTGGCTCTTCATATGTGCTGACATATACATTCACTCTCTAACTGAAATCCTATTGCTAAAGAACTTTTGTTCCAAATCATATACTCACTCTTCTTCCTAAAACGACCGACTATCTTCCTAATCCTACCGACTATCCCTTTTTGAAGGGATGTTCTCTTCTACATTCAATCTTCCAAGGTACAAGGTCCTATGCCATTTTATATCAAATTATCTGAGACATCTGTGCAGAACATAATTCAAAGCTAAGTATCCCAATTAAGGGCCCAATGCCCTTATGGGTTTAAAATCATACCTGGATTTCTGTTTTCATACTTATGTTTCACCTCTACATTCTTGTAAATATACCAGGTTCCCAATACCATTATTCATCCAGAAGAATTATTCCTAACACAAATCGAAATCAAACCTGTTATTAACCCTAAACATACACTGTTCCCTCAATCTCATTTTACAGAAGAGCAGGGACAAAGTTGTTCTTACAATACAGAAAAGTAGGGGACCTTCCACCTGCTGAGATCCTCAAAGGTCCATGCAGAAATGATACCTGGAGAAGTTGTAGACAGGTATGAAGGACCTGAAAGAGCAAAAGTCATCTTCGATGACAAACCACCTGGTCAGGATGAAGGGATGTGTCTGAATCAGCCTCTCTCTTCTTATTGTGGAGAAGATGGACCAAACCAGGCCTGTGTGTGTGCCTATGGTTGATATACCATTCTAAATTGTGAAAGTGTCAGAGGAAGAAGGGGCAGCCTCCATCTCATGGGGCCCTTGGAAGCAACTGTTAGGACCAAGTGGTTGCCAAGGCAGTGACCTCATTCAGTTCCAAAGAAAGTGTCATACCTCATTTCCTTGGTGATGGAACTCTCTGAACTTGGTATCCAAGAAGCCAGGCACCCAGATGCAGTTCCAGTCCCAGTCCCAGTGGGCTCACTTGTTTGGATTTACCAAGGACAGAGTCAGTCTTTCTTGGTACCTACTGATGTGAGGATGGCCAAATGCCAGGAGAGCTCTGAAGAGGGACCTTTCCTGAGAAAGCAGGTAGTGGCTCACCACTTTTTCCTGACAACTTCACATAGTTGGCCAAGGAAACCAGATCTGAGAGAATACAGGCCATTTCGGGGGAACATAGTATTGCCCACCAGTCAGAGGACACTCCGGATAGTCACAGACCTACTTAGGGGAAGCAGGTGCCATTGTGAGTGTGGGTGTGTGGTTTTGTCTCTTGTTCTGAGAATAGGTAGGAAAGGCGGTTTGTTTGGTTTTCAGTGAACTATTTCTAGTAAGTCATTTGACAAGGTGAGTGTTTCTATGTCTGTGTATCCCACTGTGTCCGTGGTTGTAGACATGAGAAAAGACAATGCAACAATGGATGTGTCCTGTGTAGTAGAAAGATTCCCAGCATTCATCGTGCCCAATTTATGAATGGACTGCAGCTTGCCTTATGGATTGGCAAAACCTACTACCTTCCTAAGTCCCTGTTTTCTTCCTGAATTCTGGCAACTCTCCAGAATAGTCTCATTGTTTTGTGTCCAAGATATGTACCAACTCCAAGGTCTTTGACATGTCCATGTACTGGATACCTGAAGGGAATGGCCAGTATCTCAGAAAACTCAGATATGAGTGTGACCAGAAAAGTCTCAGTGGAGATACCATGCTTTGGGCCTTTTGCTTACCTATTGTTCTGTTGCCCTGAATGTCAGGAAGATGTTGGGCTCAGGCTACCCCTTTGTGAAGTCTGAAGAAAACAGTATTCAAATGGAAATGAATGGGCATCACCTGTGGCTCTTGCTAAATTGCTTTGGAAAGGGATGTGTCTGAATCAGGCTCTTGGCCCTGTGTGAGGCTGTGGCTTAGATTCTCAGCACCTGATGGATCTAAAGAAAGATCCCATGTGTGAAACCAAAACCAAATTCGCAAAAAATTTCAGTCATTGTGAATGAATTCTATTGCCTTTCTCTGTTAGGTTCCTGAAATCAATCAAGTGAGAATAGCGATCCTTTTGGTCAAATGAGTTCTTCAAATCTCTGCAGAGGTGCTTGTCTTTTCTCATGACTCCAGTTCACATAAAGAATCTAAACCCCACAGTCAGAAGGCCTCAAATTGGAAAAGCGGAGCAGTATTAATGACAGGCCTATTTGATCACTCCTGGTTCACAGGAAGGGTGTCCTTCCCACCCTGACTTGAGCCAAATGAGGGGCAAGGGAGCTTATTTTGGACACTCTTTTGGAATGTGCCCCTCATGGAAAGCTCCAACCAGAGGTTATGATGAGTGTCTATAAGGAAGAAGATGGGGCCATGTGATAGTGTTTTGTTTTTAATTGTGTTCATTTGATTGGCGGTGTGAAGAGATGACTGGGTCAACCTGGGCTTGAACTCTGGTTTGATTCCCCTTAGAGACTGCGTTCTGGAATTGACCTCAGAGAAGTATTGCCATGAAAAGTGTTGGGATTTTAGGAGGCCACGCATGAAAGTCACCCTTGGAAACTGAGATCTAGGCCCAGGGTGGTTTTCCAAAGAGTACTGGGAATCTCAGCCAGTATATCACATGATTTTATTCTGAAAGACTTGGCATGGATAGTTTTGAGTCAAAACACACATGGACCTCACATTGGAGACCTCAATGCGCCTGGCTTCATGTGACCTTTTGGCCACTCTTTTGGAAGCCTTGCCTGTGAGAGTTCTCCAGAGCTTTCTTTGAAATGAACTTCCTCAACACTTAATGGTTCCTGAATGAATTGAAACCCACAGTGCCTCCAACTTCATCCTTGAAAAATGGCCAGATAAATACCATGAAATTTTTAAAATTCCCATGACCAGGTGGCACTGGAGAACTTTTGGATGTCCTGTTGCTGATCTTGAGTGTACCAGACCCTGCCTTAATTCACTGGGTTTCATGAAAATGGTGTAGAACAGAGATGCCATTGAGTTATAGGCTGCAGAGTTGTGGGCATAGAGAAATGGTGTGCAGTTTTGTGATAATACATCTGTGTTGTGACCATGTGGTTCTGCCATTGGCTTCCAAATTCATTGTGACTGCCATGGTGCAGCCAGGAGACCCGTATATGCATGTTTTTATATTGAAAGATTTCAGGGCCATGTTCAGAATCAAGTTGCTATGGACATGGGGGCAAGCAAGTTAGAGCCTGCAGAGTATTGGGCCTAGAGAAGTGGTCTGCAGTTGTGTGATAATACATCTGTGTTATGGCCATGTGGATTTCTCATTGGCTTCCAAATTTTTTGTGACTAACATGGTGCAGCCAGGAGACCCGAATATGTAAAAGCATGTTTTTATATGCAGAGGATTCAGGGCCATGTTCAGAATCAAGTTGCAATGGACAAGGGGGCAAGGTATGTGGGAAAGAAGCCTGGTTGTTGCATTCTCCTGCAGACCCTGACCCACAACACGTGACAGAACTCCCTCCAGCACTGTGTCCCTGTTGAACTTCTTGTATTTTGTGAAGCAAATACCAAACTCCCAGTGCAACAGCAGGAAACACCACGAAAAGTGGAGTATGACCAAATGGCTCCACAGTCCACATGGGGAGACAATTAGACCCCAGTGGCCACTGTTTACCTACAAAGAGTGAATTCAGCACTGCTGCCTCATGTTCACTGGAAAATAAGAAACCATATCCTCCAGGTCACATAGATGCAGATCCAGATTTTATTGTCTCACTACAAAGGAAGCTAAAGCTCCTGAAAATAACGTATGTTTCAAGTGCCCAACCTCAGAGGCAGTTTCTCAAGATGTCTTTACGCCAGCAGACCTCCATGTTAGAGGAGTGTTTACCATGTCCCTTACTTTTGGAAACTCCTCTACCACCTCCAAGGTTCTGAACTCTGAGCATTTTCCACTCAGGATATGTATTCACAGATTTTCTAACTCTTCTATTCTAATTGTGACTTACTTCAGGCGAAGGTAATGTCAAGGATTTGTTCTGGATGAGAGTGGGAAGATTTTTGTGTAGCATATATTTGCATACACATTTGATTCATTATTCTATTTTCCATTTAAAATACTGATCCCTGACAATAACTCATAACCTACTGGACTCTGACTACTACTCCTAATATGATGGAGAAAAATAACCCAAACAGAATAGAAATCCAAGCAGTTCAGAGGAGGCATGGTGTATAGTTGGACTTGCCTTTTGCATAAAAAAGGGTAGGTGTTATAAATCTAGTCAATTTTCTGTTGAAATAGTTATCCATGTGTTTTTAAAGTTAACAAATATGTGAAATTCCTGTCTCCCTCTCTCTGTAGCCTATTCAGCACATGTATTTTTATATGCACATATAGAATCCTACCTGGTATCACACGTACATTCTTGTGAGGTGGCTGACTTGGCAGATACAAAATGTGAGAAGAGATTACTCCTCATAAATGCTGTTGGAACTGAAAATTCAATGTATGGGTAAACTTCCTAGTTAAACAACATTATACATAAATCTATCTTCAGTAACATGAATATTTTTGAATCTGTGGATGATGTATATTTCATGGTGAATTTCAATTGGCATATATATTACTATTTTTATAGTCTCAGTTTGTGTGTGTGTGTGTGTGTGTGTGTGTATATATATATATATATATATATATATATATATATATATATATACTCTCCAGATTTTTCAAAATATGAAATGTATGAGTCTTATTATACACTCCCTGAATTCATTCATGTTCATGTATGTGGATTTATAATCAACTTTTCACAAGATTATTCTCAGAAATACTCATCTACCTGAAATACATATTTGTTTCCTAGTACTGAAAACTAACTTCAGTGAATGGTGCATACAAATTCTAATATTTCTACATTAACGGACGCAGTTTAAGATCAATTCAAGTAGATTCCTATGGGACATGATGTGTATTTTAACGTTCATTTTTATTCAACACTGGTACATTACTATTTCTTCAATTTCTGCACATCATCGTATATATTTATCATCCACAAGTTAGCAAATATATAGGCGTTTGTTTCACTTTAAATCACTTTCTGCTTCAGAACACATGCATACCTCCAGGTTTCTGGACTGGTCTTTTCATGAGACTTCTTTCCAAACACATTATTTTCAATTTCCATAATCACTTTTGAAGCAAAACTCAAACACTCTTCATGAAAATCCATAACCCTAATATTTCATTCAGATGTATAACGGGTAGGATTAAATGTAGTATATCAATATAAGGTTTCCTGTATATTTTCAGATATCAATTCAATCCATTATTTAAAGTTGGAACCAGTAATATTATTAATTCACAGTATTGTCTATTCATGCATTATCTCTATATTCATAGACAAATGGTACACCTATTTCTACCCAAAATACTAATTCATATATCTTCAAAATATTGCTCCCAGAAATGGTGGAAGAAAAACTCCTATTACCTGATCTACATATATTATTTATTATAGTAATATTCTGGACACACATAGGAATGTTCACACTTATGATTGTACCAATGTAAAGGTCGGGCGAGCGTCGGAAAAGAGACCACGAAGAGACTGTCTCATGCAACAGCAAAGGGTTTATTGGGGGTCCAGCATGCTGGGGCTCAGAGCTCACTTGAATAGAGAAGAGAGCCCTAAGAACAGCTTAAGCAGAGCTTATGCAATTTACGTGGTGAGAGCAGGGAGGGAAATTTATTGATGGGTCAGGTCGAGTGAGTGGTTTGCATGCCAATGGGAGAGGGAGTACATTCAACAGTTTGGCAATTGGGGACAGCACATTCTGGGAACAAGATTAGCAAACAGTTTTCAAGATTTCATCAGTATTTTGTTAAGCAAACAGAAAAACAAGAAGTTAAAAGTACATATTTTATTAACCTTTCATTCCCCACTTCTTATTCTGGTTAATTTTAATCATAAAAATGAGCATTGCGGGGTCTCACATTTTATGTCTTCTAGTGAGGTATATTGTTGTCTGATTACCATAAGTTTAACTTATCCAATTTAAGCTTGTAGAAAGGAAACTAGATGGTTGAGCAAACAGGGTCCTACAATTAGCCATGAAATGAGGATTATTAATGGACTGGCCAGGGCTGATAAAAGCGTAGTTAACCAGGGGGACTATGTGAACAAAGACTCAAACCACCCTTTTTGTGCATCTCTCTCTTGTTGATGCTCTTCTAGGCGTCTTCTTAATTTACTCATAGATTTTTTTACAACTCCAGTATGGTCGGCATAAAATCAACTTTTTCCCTCAATGCAGCACGAAAGCCCCCTTCTCTCACGAAGAGGAGGTCCAACCCTCGCATGTTCTGTAAAACAATTTCAGAGAGAGAGGTTAAAGATTCCTATAAAACTGTGATGGAGGTTTTTAATATCTTTAAATTTTGGTCTATTGCTGCTTCTCATCGGGTCATTTGTTGTGTCACATGGACTAGGACAGTGATTCCTGTGCCCACACCTGCAGCAGCTCCTTTTCCTAATAGGATGGCTAAAGTGAGGGATACAGGTTCCCAGAGGAACCGGGTTGTATGCCCCCCTATTTGATATTTAAATTAACCTGCCTCATGATAGAGCACTCTGGGAAACATCTGAACATTACATAATTAATCACATCTGTTGACCATTTTATGAAAACATAAACAATGTTTAAGTATATAGAATTATACTGTTGTAAAAACGGACAAGTCAAGGCACCTAAGATAGCACCGAAGACAGCGAAACATACCTATTTGGTTGCAACGGATTTAGAGGGCATTGCTTCTGTTGTAATCAATTAGTCACCTGATCTCCAAATTTAGGTAGTTTCCGAATTTTGTAGCCAACATGTAAGGGAAGGGGCTCAGAAGTTCACAGTCTGCATAAGTTCACAAAAAGAAGTTTTCGTTTCTATTGTTTTTTTCATCTGTTCTGGGCAAGTTAACATTTTAAGGACACCTGGAGTGGGAGAGCTTTTTTCTTCTTTTTTTTTTTTCTCACTGCCAGCTGTAACAATGGAGCTCATTTGGTAACTTACTTATCTTAGAAATGTAACCATGTCTGTGAAGCCCCAGCTCAAGGCCAGAGGCCTTGTTCACATGTTTTGTGAAAAACTAGTAAGGGGGAGTCTAGCTTAGGAGTGCTGATTTTTCCAGCCAGTGGCCAAATAGAACAGGGAAACACGAAAAGAGGAAGTTTATCTACATTGAACTCTTTTATAGGGACTCTTTGGCTGAAAGCCCTAAAGTCAGCCATGGTGAAGACTGCTGGAGAAGGTCAGTTAAGACTTTTCTGTGGGCCTGGTATAGACGGGGAAGACAGGGAAGGCGGGTCTGAGAGCAGCACCTTGGGTCTGAGCATGAGGAAGGAGAGATGTAAAAGAATAATGGGAAAGGGGTTTGGAATTTTCCAGGCAACAAAACTTGAGCAGTAGAACAGATAGAGCAGAGGGGAAGATGGGAGTTTGTATCCCAAAAAGCCTGTGAGGGACTTTAAATTCTTAGTAACCTGTTTTCAGTGATGACAGAGCAACTTTAAAGGCCATTTTCATTACATCTTGGATAGGGGTCTGAGGGCTCTCCTTAGCTGGTTTGAGCTTTGGGTTAGCTGGTAAGAGGACCTGGTGGGACCTGGTGCGGGCACTGACAGGAGAAGAGAGTAGTGAGTGGGTGGATGGGTATCTCAGTACCTGCTACCTCAGCAAGGGGGCAATAATCTGAGAACCGGCGGTTTGGGTTTTTGATCTAGTAATTGGAGGGAAGAAATCAGTTTGCTGAGGTGGGAGTGACAGCAGAGAGTCTGGAGCAGAAAGCTGAGGGTGAGGATCTATTGGATAAGCATAGTTCAGGATGTGAGCGAAGGAGGGAAAATGCCTCCACTTAGGGGAATTTCCTTCCACCCTTTGAGCACTTGCCGAAGTTAAAAAGGTCACGGAGAATTTTAGGATCTAGAGACCCCTCTGGGGGCCATCGGTATTGGTTGTGTAATTTGTAATATGGCCAATGCTGTGTATTGAATTTGATGAGGAGTTTGGGTTCCACCAGGCACCCCTGTATGCTCACATTCCCATGACTTACAGAAGAAGTCGGCATTTCCCCCACACAGCCATGTCTGTTTCTGGCTTTGATAGTCCGCTGGGCAAACATAGTAATCTAGGCTAGCCAACCTGCATCTGGCTCTCGTGTCCCTACATCCATAATGTTTGTTTCTATTACCTATGATACGGAAAGGATTTATTGGAATTTTAGTTGGATCCCCTTCATCAGGGATATCCCAATAGGAAAGACCTATAGCCAGCTGACAAATGTCTGGGTGGAGAGATGGCCACCATGTCCCTAAAGGGGCTGTATGCAAGATAGACCATACTTCTTGTACAGTAGGATTTGTGATCAGCCATTACTGCTGAACAGGCTGATGAGGGTTAGTACTACTCTTGGCCAAGGGGAGAGTCTGTAGCCTTATCCACATGGCGAATATGCAATTTGAAAGTGTTACCAGTCTTTTCCAGTTTCCAGTCAGATTTTGGACAGGGCGCAGGCCAGAGATGAGAGACATGGATCCGTGAAGTGATTCCGTCTACATTTACCACTGTAGGTGTTATATGTAGCACCTTATATGGTCCTTTCCAGTGGGGTTCCAGGGATGACACCTGATGTCGTCTAATGTAGACGAAGTCTCCTACTTGGTATCGATATGGAGTCCCCTCGTCCCCAGGTTGGTCGGCAGTGGCCAGATGTTTCCACAGATATTGCTGATTTCTTTCAAGAGCTTTAAGTCTGTCAAGCAAGGGGGTGTGGAAGGGATCGTTAGGTCTTAGAGTTTGGGTTAGGTCCCTTACTGGAGGAGGGACCATAGAGAATTTCATAGGGGGTGAGGTTACACAAGGAAACAGAGGAGTATGAGTATTTCTTGCATGAAACAGTGCATAAAGCAGGAGAATAGATCGATCTTTTATGCCGATCTCTAAGCTTGATTTTGTTAAGTCTCTTTAATGGTTCTATTATTTTTTTTTACCTGTACTGAGCTCTGGGGTCTATAAGCACAATGTAATTTCCAATTAATCCCCAGGGTCCTGGCTAATCCCTGACTTACCAGGGCAATTAACGCCAGTCCATTATCAGACCCTATTGCCTTAGCCAGTCCGTATCTTAGAAAAATATCTTTCAGGATCTTCTTGACCACCATTTGTGCCATTTATTTTGTTGTTGTTTTTTTTTTTTGTGTGTGTGTGTGTGTGGGGGGGAAGGCTTCAATTAATTCATCCTGAAAATGTATCTACAAAGACTAGGAGATATTTAAGTCCATAACTTTCTGGCTTAATTTCAGTAATGTCCACTTCCAAGAATTGTCCTGGTCTGGTTTCTTGTAGGTGCTTTCCTGCAGGAAAGTTGGAAGGGTAAGCATTAACCAATTGACAGACCCGGCAGGCTTTTGTTACCCGTTCAGTTATTTCTTTCGCTCTGAGTCGGTTAGTGGAAAACTCTGTTCTTGATCCTTCAGGAATGCCTGCAGTTTCTTTGAACCAAGGTGAGTGAGTTGATGTACATTTTTAACTTAGTTTAGGGCTTTCTGAAAATGAAAGCTGGGCTCAGTGAAGTTGAGGGTTTCAGTGTCAGTGTCCTTAGATGTTATCAAAAGCTTGCTGGTGCTCAGGGGTCCATTAGAATTGGGCATCTCTCTTTAACAGCGGGTATAAAGGAGCAGCTAAGGACGCAAACCCAGGTATCCATAAGCTGCATAAGCCAGCAGTCCCAAGAAACTCTCTGAGTTGTCTGCTGTTAGATGGGGGTGGTATCTGCTCAATGGATTGTTTTCTGGTCTCAGTGAGCCATCGCTTACTGCCCCTAAGGGAATAGTCCAGGAAGATTACTTCTTGCTGGCAAATTTGGGCTTTTTTGGCAGAAGCACTATACCAGAGTTGAGCAAGCTCGTATAATAATAATTGGGTTCCAGACTCACAGTTTTTCTTGGTGTTGGCTGCCAGTTGCAGGTCATCGACATATTGAAGCAGGGTGACGTCAGGGTGCATAGTTCTGAAGTTGTTGGGGTCTCTGTGGAGGGCTTCATCAAAGAGAGTGGGGGAGTTTTTGAACCCCTGTGGGAGTCTAGTCCATGTTAGTTGACCAGACGTCCCGGTTTCTGGGTCTACCCACTCGAAATCAAATAGCAACTCACTATCTTTATGCAGAGGCAAGCAAAAGAAAGCATCTTTTAAGTCCAGAACAGTATACCATTTCCGCTCATGGTTCAGAGTGCTAAGCAGATTGTACAGATTATGTACTGTGGGGTGAATGTCCTGCACTCTGTTGTAGATCTCTCTTTGGTCTTGAACGGTGCGATAGTCCCCGGTTCCTGGATTTTTATACTGGTAACAGGGCAGTGTTCCAGTTCAAATGACAGGGCCTTAGGACCCTTAAGGCCAGATATTTCTGAATATGGGGCCTTATCCCAACTTTAGCTTTTTTGCTCAGAGGATATTTTTTGACATTGATGGGGGGGCTGAAGTTTTTAACTCCACTGTTATTGGAGGATGTTTCACGGCTACGTGTAACCCAGCAGTTTTTTTCCTAGGCATCTGCGTAATCTGTTATCCATTTCCTGGGTAGCTTGCCTGTTTGATCAGTCTTGGGGGGTTTGACAAGTTGATGTTCATCTTCTACTGACATAGTAAAAGCCGTGACTATAGGAGTTTTTACTGAAAAATTTAGAAATTTCACTTGGGGGCCTTCAGGGTTAAAAGTTATTCTGGCCTGGAGCTTTTTGAGCAGATATGTGCCCATCAATGGGGTCGGGCATTCTGGGATTACTAGGAACGAGTGATGGATTTTTTCTTTCCCCAGGTCCATGGTCCTCTTAGTTGTCTAAGCCCCATATTTACTGCCATTAGCCCCTTGAACTAGAGTCCTTTTTGTTTGATAGATGGCCCAATGGGGCCTTAAGGGCTGAGTATACTTACCCTGTATCCACTTCAAAGTTTAACCCCCCCGGCGAGTACTTTGTGTTCTTTTGGCCGGGCCAGCTACCTCCAAGGAAGGAGGGGCTGTGTGTGCCGTGGGGTAGTCACCTGGAGGGCGCTGGGCTGGCCTATATTTCTCCAATGGTGGAGAGTCTGAGTCAGCAGCAGGGGAATCACTTAGAGGGTGTTTGGGGTTGGAGGACAAGGGCAGGGCATAAGGAGGGGGAAGAGAGTCCAGTAGAGTCTTGAGACTCAGGGACAACAGAGGGTGGAGAAGGGGGAGCAGAGGGTTTGAGAGATAGAAAAGTGGGAGAACCAGTAGGAGCGGGGAAAGGGACAAGGAAAGGCTTCAACCATGGAAGAGGAGATTTGCAGAGGTCCTGCAAACTAAAGATATATTGCTGTTGATCTGGATGGCTATGTGGCCCCGGCTGAAAGACAATATCTCTGAGTTTTTGAATTAGTGTGAAGTAGAAAGATCCTTCTGGGGGCCATCTGACTCCAAAGGTGGGTCATTCTGAGACACATAGAGTCTTCCAGATCTGACGTTTTACTGAAAAAAAGAAGATTCTGAGCCTTTAAGCAGACTTTGGTCCAGTGATCAAGGTTCAGGGACAGAGGCATTGAAGTGCTCTGTCCCATATGAAAGATACACAAATAGTGAAAGCAATGACACACGACAAAGACAAGACAAGACAATAAAGACAGGCAATGGACGTCCAATACTGAGAACAGGACTGAGTAGCCAGGAAAACCTGATGGGCTGACAATACCAAATCCAAAACAAAATATCACTGAGTTTAGGAGACTATTGTTTCTCGGTTTCCCGAGTTCTCTGGGGCATCCCCCAGAGACGTGGCCTGTGGCTCTGTGACACTTCTGTCAGCCACCGTCAGAGAGAGCTCATGCTCATCACCAATAGCCATTTTGCCCATCCCTAACCTGAAACCTGAAACAAGAAAGTGGCGCCTTACTTAACCTGAGATGAGCCTATTGGGGGTCTTTCGTCCAACGCTGCTGGAACTCGCTGGGGCCCTCAGATGTAATGGTCAGGCGACCATTGGAGGAAGAGACCACCAAGACACTGTCTCATGCAACAGCAAAGCGTCCAAAATTCTGGGGCTCAGACCTCACTTGAATAGAGCAGAGAGCACTGAGAACAGCTTAAGCAGAGCTTATATACTTTTCTTGAAGAGGGCAGGGAGGGAAGTTTATTGATGGGTCAGGGCAAGTGGGCGGTTTGCATGTAAACGGGTGAGGGTGTACATTCTGCAGTTTGGCAGTTGGGGACAGCACATTCTGGGAACAAGATTAGCAAAAAGTTTTCAAGATTTCAAGAGTGTTTTCTTAAGCATACAGAAAAACAGGAAGAGACAAGTACCTATTTTATTTATTTTCAACAAAGCCTAAATGGAAAGTGAGCATGAATTACTAAAAACATTCATGTCCAGGTTGCCTAATGCTCTCAAATGTCAATTCTATTGGTGACTACATATTTCTTTCTTCCTAAGGTTATATATTCAACCTCAACCCTGTTGAAAATGCCTAATCCTATGACTCACTTAATAATTTGCCTGATTTCCTAAGGTCTCTATTGATACCTCCTTTCCTACATATTTTCCCAAATTCATTATTGTGACTGACACTTAACATGGGCTGACATTAATATTCACTCTCTAACCGAAACCCTATTGGTAAAGAACTTTTTTCCAAATCTTATTCTCACCCTTCTTTCTAAACCTACTGACTATCTTCCTAATTCCACCGACTATCCCTTTTTGACTGGAGGTTCTCTTCGACATTCAATCATCCAAGGTACAACGTCCTATGCCATTGTGTATGGATTTATCTGAGACATTTGTGCAGAAAGTATAACATTGCTAAGTATCCCAATCAAGGTCTCAATGCCCTTCTGGGATGCAAATCTTACCTAGATTTCTGTTTCCATACTTTTAACTCACGTCTATATTCTTATAAATATCACAGATTCCCAATACCATTATTCATCCTGCAGAATGATTCCTAACCCAAATCGAAACTGTTATTAACTGTAACCACACAGTGATCTCTCAATCTAACTTTAGAGAAGAGCAGGGACAGAGTTGGCCTTAAAATATAGGGATGTAGGGGATCTTCCACTTGCTGAGAACCTCAAAGGTCCATGTAGAAATGATCCCTGAAGAAGATGTAGGCAGCTATGAAGGACCTGAGAGAGCAAAAGTCATCTTCCATTGCCAAAAAACCTGGTCAGGATGAAGGGATGTGGCTGAATCAGCCTCTCTCTTAATGTACAGGAGACGGACCAAACCAGGCCTTTGTGGAGCACTGTTTCTTGGTGCCTTTGATTTATATATCATTCTAACTTGTGAAAATGTCACAGGAAGTAGGGGCAGCCTCCATCTCATGGAACCCTTGGAAGCAACTGTTAGGACAATGTGTTTGCCAAGGCAGTGACCTCATTAAATTCCTGAAGGAAGTAACCTACCTCACTTCCTTGGTGATGGAACACTTTAAACTTGGGATCCAGGAAGCCAGGCACTGAGAGCCAATCCAAGTCCCAGTCCCAGTGGGCTCACTTGTTTGGTGTTACTAAGGACAGAGTCAGTCTTTCTTGGTACCTACTGATGTGAGGATGGCCACATGCCAGGGACCTTTCCTGAGAAAGTAGGTATTGGCTCTCCACATGCTCCTGACAACGTCACAGAGTTGGCCAAGGAGACCAGATCTGAGAATGGATAGGCCATATCAGGAGAACATAGTATGACCCACCAGTCAAAGGACACTCTGGATAGTTACAAACCTACTTGGGGGAAGGAGGTGCCTTTGTGGGTGTGGGTGTGAGTTTGTGGTTTTGTCTCATGTTCTGAGAATAGGTAGGAAAGGTGGTTTGTTTGGATTGGAATGGACTTTTTCTAGTAAATTGTTTGACAAGGCGAGTGTTTCTATGTCTGTTTCTCCCACTGTGTCCGTGGTTGTAGACATTAGAAAAGAAAATGCATCAATGGATGTTTCCTGTCTTGTAGAAAGCTTCCCAGCATTCATCCTGCCCAATTAACGCATGGACTGTGACTTGCCTTATGGATGGGCAACACCTACTATCTTACTACGTTTCTGTTTTCTTCCTGAATTCTGGCCACTCTCAAGAATTGGCTCATGGTTTTGTGTCCAAGATATGTACCACCTCCAAGCACTGTGACATGGCCATGTACATGATAACTGAAGGGAATGGGAGGATCTCAGAAAACTCAGATATCAATGTGACCAGTAAAGTCTCAGTGGAGAATCCTTGCTTTGGGCCATTTGCTTACCTATTGCTTCATTGCCCTGAATGTCAGGAAGGTCTTTGCCTCAGGCCACCCCTTTGTGAAGCCTTAAGAAAACAGTTTTCAAATGGAAATGAATGGGCATCACCTGTGGCTCTTTGCTTAATTGCTTCCAAAAGGGATGTGTCTGAATCAGCCTCCTGAACCTGTGTGAGGCTGCTGCTTAGATTCTTAACACCTGATGGATCTAAGGTAAGATTCCATGTGTGCTACAAATACAAAATGGTCAAAATAGCAGTCATTGTGTATGAAGTCTCTCGCCATCTTCTGTAAGGTTCCTGACCTCCATCCTGGCCTGCAAAGGCTAGACCATAGATGCTTGGGTTTTTTCATGACTCCCATTCATATAAAGAATTTATACCTGGCAGTCAGTAGGCCTCAAATTGGAGAAGTGGAGCAGTAATAAGGTCAGGCCTATTTGATCACTCCTGGTTCACAGGAAAGGTGTTTAGGCCACACTGACCTTAGGCAAAATAGGGGCGAGGGAGCATATTTTGGACAGGGTCTTGGACTTCACCCCTTTTGGAAACGTCCAGCCAGAGGATTTGATGAGTGTCTACATGGAAGAAGACGAGGGCTATGTGAAAGTGTTTTGGTTTTAATTGTGGTCATTTGTGTGGCCGTTGGAAGACATAACTGTGTCCACCATGGCTTGAACTTTGGTGTGATTCCCCTTAGAGACTGCGTTCTGGACCTGACCTCAGAGAAGAATTGCCAAGAATTGTGTTGGGATTTCAGGAGGCCACGCATGAGAGTCCCCATTGGAAACTGAGATATAGGCCCAGGTGGCTCTCCACAGAACACTGGGTATCTCAGCTACGATATCACATGATTTAATTCTGAAAGACTTGGCAACCATAGTTGAGATTCAAAACACACATGGACCTAGCATTGTAGACCTCAATGGGCCTGGCTTCATGTGACCTTTTGGCCACTCCATGGGAAGCCTTGCCTGTGAGAGTCCTCCAGAGCTTTCATTGAAATGAAATTCCTCACCATTTAATGGTTCCTGAAAGAATTGAAACTCACAGTGCCTCCAACTTCATCCTTGAAAAATGGCTAGATAAATACCATGAAATTTTTGAAATTCTTATGACCAAGTGGCACTGAAGAACATTTGGATGTCCAGTTGCTGATCATGAGTGTACCAGAGAGTGCCTTGATTGACTGGGTTTCATGAAAATGGTGTAGAAGAAAGAATCCTGTATGTTGGCGCCTGCTGAGTAGTGACCAAGAGCTGTGGTGTGCAGTTGTGTCATAAAATATCTCTGGTGGGGCCATTTGGATCTGCCATTGACTTCCAAATGTCTTGTGGCAGACATGGTGCAGCCAGTAATTTCTATATGTCTGATCCCTTCACATAAAGGCATCTTGTTAAATGGAGAGGTTTCAGGGCCGTGTTCAGAATCAGGTTGCAATGGTTGAGGGGGCAAGCTATGTGGGATATAAGCCTCATTGGTGGATTCTCCTGGAGACCCTGACCCACCACACGTATGAGAAATCCCTCCAGCACTGAGTCCCTGTTGATCTCCTTGTATTTCATGAAGCAAATACTAAAACCCCAGTGCAGCAGCAAGAAACACCATGAAATGTGGAAGATGCGCAAATGGCTTCACATACCACATGGGGAGACACTTAGCCTTCAGTGACAACAGTTTCCCTACAAAGAGAGAATTCTGCACTCCTGCCTTATGTTCATTGGAAAATAAGAAACCATGTCCTCCAGGTCACATAGATGCAGACCCAGCTCTGATGGTCTCACTACAAAGAAGCTAAAGCTCCTGACAACAACATATATTTCAAGTGCCCAAGGTCAGGGAGAGTTTCTCAATAAGTTTTAGGCCGGCAGAGCTCCATGTTTGTGGAGTGTTTACCTGTTTGTCCAGGACAGGAGAAAAGACCACTGACTCCAATTAAAATCAAATTAAAGCAAGCTTATTATTTTTCCACTGGCTGAGCTGCCTATCCCTCTCAAAATGGCAGAAACAAGACAGCAACCCCACCTTTCCTACAGCCCAGCTTTATAGTCCAGTAAGTTACACAAAAGGGGGGTTACAGATAACAGAACTCGGAGAAGCATCACGCTATTGATAGTTTACAATTTTTTTTTTTTGCTGGCCCCATCATCAGAATTTATGAGGACCATTAGAGACTCACGAGAGTCGTTGTCTGGCCAGAGAAGGCCAATATTTATGAGGTGTCACTAAATTTTCAGAGAGGGCTGCTATCTGGTCAGAGAGCCAGGCATGGGTGAGTTCATGGCACGGACAGGCATTCCAAGCAGATTCAGAATTTGCAGTAATTTATAGGAAAGCAAAATTATCTTTTCATGACTTTGTGGCAAGATGGCTCCCAATTTTAATAAATGATCAGGTTGGGTTTATCATTCCCCCCCATTTTTTTTTTTTTTGCTTTTTAATATTTTTTAAATTAATTTTTATTGTAGGTTGTTCAAAACATTACATAGTTCTTGATATATCATATTTCACACTTTGATTCAAGTGGGATATGAGCTCCCATTTTTACCCCATATACAGATTGCAAAATCACATCAGTTGCAGAACCATTGATTTACATATTGCCATTATGGTGTCTGTTGTATTCTGCTGCCTTTCCTATCCTCTACTATCCCCCCTCCCCCCTCCCCTCCCCTCTTCTCTCTCTACCCCCTCTACTGTAGTTCATTTCTCCCCCTTATATTTTTCTCCTTTCCCCTCACTTCCTCTTTTATGTAATTTTGTATACCCCTGAGGGTCTCCTTCCATTTACATGCAATTTCCCTTCTCTCTCCCTTTCCCTTTCACCTCTCATCCCTGTTTAATGTTAATCTTCTTCTCATGCTCTTCGTCCCTACTCTGTTCTTAGTTACTCTCCTTATATCAAAGAAGACATTTGGCATTTGTTTTTAAGGGATTGGCTAGCTTCACTTAGCATAATCTGCTCTAATGCCATCCATTTCCCTCCAAATTCTATGATTTTGTCATTTCCTAATGCAGAGTAATACTCCATTGTGTATAAATGCCACATTTTTTTTATCCATTCGTCTATTGAAGGGCATCTAGGTTGGTTCCACAGTCTTGCTATTGTGAATTGTGCTGCTATGAACATGGATGTAGCAGTGTCCCTATAGTGTGCTCTTTTTAGGTCTTTAGGGAATAGACCGAGTAGGGGAATAGCTGGATCAAATGGTGGTTCCATTCCGAGCTTTCCAAGAAATCTCCATACTGCTTTCCAAATTGGCCGCACCAATTTTCAGTCCCACTAGCAATGTACAAGAGTACCCTTTTCCCCACATCCTCGCTAGCACTTGTTGTTGTTTGACTTCCTAATGGCTGCCAATCTTACTGGAGTGAGATTTGCAACAAAATGAAACTGAATCCCTTACTCTCGCCATGCACAAAAGTTAACTCAAAGTGGATCAAGGAACTTGATATCAAATCAGAGACATGGCGTTTGATAGAAGAAAAAGTTGGCTATGATCTACATACTGTGGGGTCGGGCTCCAAATTCCTCAATAGGACACCCATAGCACAACAGTTAATAACTAGAATCAACAAATGGGACTTACTCAAACTAAAAAGTTTTTTCTCAGCAAAAGAAACAATAAGAGAGGTAAATAGGGAGCCTACGTCCTGGGAACAAATCTTTACTCCTCACACTTCACACAGAGCGCTAATATTCAGAATATACAAAGAACTAAAAAAATTAGACAATGAGATAACGAATAACCCAATCAACAAATGGGCCAAGGACCTGAACAGAAATTTCTCAGAGGAGGACATACAATCAATCAACAAGTATATGAAAAAATGCTCACCATCTCTAGCAGTCAGAGAAATGCAAATCATTCCCCCTTTTTTAATGTGTCCCTTCCAAATTTTTGATAGGGTAGGGAAAGAGCAATGAGGGAATTTTAATCCCTCAGGTAACAGTCTCCAAATGTTTAGAACTCACCCAAAATTGGATTCCTGGTTTTACCTGACTTAATTAATTACTTATATTGATATTTTATTTATTTTTGGCTCCATAGTTGTAAGACGAGAGGCGTCACTCATTTTGGCTTCTTCTGAGCTGAGAGAGAGTGACGTGAGTGGGCACAGTATAAGGGACATGAGTTGCCTTTTAGAAGTCAGTTGAGGGACATGAGTTGCCTTTTAGAAATCAGTTCGTTTTGAAGTCTGGTTGGGGAAGAACAGGTTGTAAATTCATCTGGGGATGGGTTCTTCTGTGTGAGAAACAAGAACCATGAGTACTGAAAAAATGTTGCAGCAGCTGGAACATGTCACTGTATAGAAGTTCCCTCAGCAGGCTTTAATATTCCCAGTTTTCAGGACTGTCAACTTAATATTTAATATTTAGTGTTACAGTTATCCCTCTCCATAAGATACAGTTTAATGATTTAATATCATCTGATCTTGCAAAATCATTTTACTAGTATGACCTCTGTGTGTAATAGAGAAACCTTTAATTCTGTTACTCAGGGCTGGATAATCGTACTAGCAAACACCAACCCTACCTGTAGGTTAGGAATATCTGTAGGCCTTAAACTAAAAATTTCTGCCTCTGGCAGCTCCTCTTGATAGTCTCTTTTTATAGTTATCAGGCATTCCTTTCTGGGAATCCTTCTTTGTAGCCTCCAGTCTTACTTATTTGGGGAGGCTAACATAATGTGTATAAAAAATTATTATTATTATTAATAATATTATTATTTAAAATGCCCAGGAATGGCTGTATTTTGGTTTTAACTGTCTTTCCTAAGTGTTTATCATGAAACAGTCAAACTGACTTTTGTTTCTATCTATTGTTAACAGTCAGCTGAGCTTTTATGGGAGTCATTCCTGGGGAAACTTGAGAGCAGCTTCTCAGTTCTGCTAGTGCCATTTGCGCTAGGTGGGTCCAGGTCTTGCTTGACCATGTGGCTACCCTTGGAAGCATCAGGGATGTCTTCCTTCTCTGATGACTCCCCTCTTCTTAGCAAATGCACTGATTGGCTTTCTGTTCTCCAGGGGTCTCATTAATCTCCCTAATTGGGAAGATATGAGGCCCAGAGTTACAAAGCTCTTTGAGAAGTCCCTTGTTCCCTGGATTCAGACTGACTCAGAGGGCAAGAGCCAAATATTGGTTTTCTTGTCCCTTTTCATGTAACTTTAATATAAATCCTAATCTTAATCATCCAGCAAATAAATTTTAACAGCCTTATATTAAGAGTACTGGGCTTTAATGTCTGTAACTTTATAATTATTTATCTTTTTTATTAACTGGGGTCTGTATTATTCTGTCTGTCTTGTAGGTGATGACTTATTATCTTAAATTAACCCATGTTGTGTTCTTAAAGCAACACTTCTGTAAAACACTAACAAGGAATCTTTAGATCACTTATAAGGAAATTTTTTAACAAGAGTAAAAATACTTAGTTCGTGTAATAGCTACCCTGAAGTTTTAAGCTGAGTTATACATTATATCCCCTGTTTGAGATCCTAGAAATCTTGACAGAAAAAAAAAAACAACTTTTGAACATAACTTTAAATGAAATAATATCTGACCTACTGCTTTCGTAGTCATTCTCACATATAGTAAGATGGGACACAGAGCCTTATCTCAGGTAAGGCAGGGCTCTTTACAAAACTTAAGTGTTTTACTTCTAAAGATGATCTTTGTTTTTTTAAATATCATTTTACAAAGATTACATATATTATTTGAGGTCACATGAACATTAGTTAACACCATATGATATCACATTTAAAACATGAATTTAAGAAAGGCTGAAAGTTTTTAACCTTTATATAGATTAGACTCTCATTAACATAAAAATACATTTAAATTGTTCCCCAATGTAAAAAGTAACATACAACTTTACATATCTTATTGATAAGAAGTAAATGAATGCCCAATATATTTTTTTTACCATACAACTTCAGAACACCAGCTTGAAATAATGCTCTTTTAAAGTTTCTACCTTACAGATTCGTATACCTGAAAGATATGAGCACATTAATAGCATCACAATTACATTGAAGTTTCTACATTAACCAAGTTTAGCTTTTAAATAAATGGCAGTACAGTGCTATAAAATAACAGTTCTTATTTAATCAGTTGTTTAATTTTTATGGTTGCTTGCTCTAGAAAAAATAAAACTTAATAAACACAATGTTATGGGTAAACTTATGTTTTAAGAAATTTTTGTCTCTTTAACACATGACTGATTATTACAATCTTATACAGACATTAGTACAAACTTATACAGACCTTAGTAAATCAATCAGATATCTAACAAAAGTACTCATGAATGAGTAATCCCATATCAAATTTACTTTACTTATTTATCAATATATTAGACAAATATATTGAACAGTGTAAACCATTTTTTTGTTGAAGGAAAAGTCTTAGAACCAAGGCATATTAGAACATTTGTAGACATTAATATTTTATTAGATTTTTGAACACCTAGAAAAACTTTTAAGCTTAAATTTAAAGACATTTATTTTTATCTCTTTATCCAATTTATATCAACTATTTAAATCACTTGAATTAAAGATCTTTGGATCCACTTTTTAAAATTTGTTTTTATGAGCGTTTTTGTTTTAATGAGTGCTCTTTATAAATGTTAATTTGTGTATCATATATATGATATACGGACATATGAATATATAGACATACAACACATAACAAAATTGTGCACACATAATAATAGTAAAGGCCTTGTAGCTTTTCCAGGTGAAATATCCATTGCAATGTTTCAAAAACTACACAGTTAGTCAAAGATAGAACTGGTCAGAAAAACATCATCCTAGGTCTTTAGGATCAAGATCATGAGCTCAAAAAAAAAAATAAATAAAGAATCTAAGGAAAAAATAAGAGTCCTAGAAAAATTGACTGGCCATTAATTAGTAAATACCATACAATTTAATTTTTTTAGGCCTCAGATCACTCTCCTACTGAGCTTGCAGGCCTCTTTCATTTGCCATTCAACATAAGTCCTGGCTGAGGTCTGGAAGGAGCAGGAAAAAGCTGCTATTCTGAGCAGACACCTCAGGCCTAAGGCATTTCAACCATAATTTTCAGGTTCAGATGTTAAAAATTATAATACAATTTTAAGACAAAATTCACAAAATTTTATGATACAAGTTTAAGACACAGTTTACAAAATTTTACATCTTTATATCTTGTTTTGTCAACAGATACCATACTATGATTTACTATCCTTGTCCAAATTAATGCACTGGTACACACAGTGACATTTTCCCAGGCTACCCAATTAAAAATTGGTGAAAAAAAAAGCCTGAATGATTGTGAAGTTACTTGCCAACTTGGAAGTAGAGTTCTCTAGTTTTCCATCCTAAGTATTTAAGTTCTCTGGCATGAATTATCTGAAATCATAAACTAAACAATTTCCTAAACCCGACTTTTAACTGCAAGATTGTGCAATGCTTCAAAAACCCATTCAGATGCCAGATTGTTACAATAAAACATCATCATTTAGATACACATTCAGCTAAGATCATTCCCAAGAAATGATTTATAATATCAACACATTATTGCACATGTCTTAAAGGGCCAGAAACAAAGACACAAGACAGACTGAAAGGAGCTCCAGACTATGGCTTACAGACAGAAGCCTTTAAACCAGAGCAGATAAGAGAAAAATCTCCTACACCAGTGGCACCATAGATTTTCCCACAAGGGAACCAGATGTTTTCACAGAGGGACAACCTGAAATGTAAAATCAAGGGTCTCCATGGTGACTTTACTGTATTTAGTGTCCCCTTTTTCTTTTTCTCTTTTTTAAGAAAACAGAGATGGCAAAATCCTTACAGTGCAGGGAAGGAAGTAGGTAATTCTCTGAAGCAACAGGGCTTGGGCAGCTGCTGGAAGTCCCTCAGTCCCTCCTTTCACTTACAGGATTAGCTCCTCTTATTCGGTTCCACCCCAAGCACGCTCCGTCTCCTAACATTTCAGTAGTCAGCTCTCAAAGAGTTCCGGGGTGTGGGGGGTACCAAAAATTGTAACTTAAAGTTTGGTTCCTGATTTTGAAGCCAATTAATACCAATTTAATAATGAGGACAGGGTTTGAGAAAAAGAAAAAGGGAGATTTACTGCTTTGCTAACAAAGGAGAAAAACAGGGGTCTCTGCCCAATGGTTGTGATTCTATCGATCTGAAGGGACAAGGGGTTTTAAGGAGTTTCACGTGTTAACCTGGGAGATACTCAGTTCTTAGGTCCCCAGCAGGCATTGCCCTCTGCAGTGGGTGTGCTCCAGGCAGCCAGCTAGGGGCTTCTCTCATCCTGCTTAACAAAGGGTATTAAAGTTCATCACAGTTCTTTAAAACACAGTCCAAATGGGTGTCAGTTTACTTGCTTTATTACCCATTTTCAGTTAAGTTTTACCACAGAAATCACACAACAAAACACACTAAAACAAACCAAAAAAAAAAAAAAAACATATGAAACACAGAACAAAACACACAAAAAAACAGAAAACCAGCGCAGAAACAGAAAAACAGAGGAACTATGCAACGTCTTGCTAAAGCTCTGGGATAGGAGCTCCTGCGTGCCCATTGGCACCTCTCTATGCTTTCAGAGGAATTCCCTACAGAACATAACAGAGGACAGAATGATTCTCGTTACTGTACCAGACAGGAGTATATGTGTGTCTCCCCAGGACACCACTCTGTCATCAGAAGAGATCTCCCTTAACCGGATATCAGATGTTATATAGGCGCCACTTACCTATGGAGGCCTCCTCCACCATGTGCTTGCTAATAGTTTTAGGGCGGTGGTTTACTGCAGTGCTCCCTGGACCAAAATCTCACACCAAGGCCTTGGAAATTGCCTCTCCATGCCGGAGCCCTGGAGGGAAGGCCAGCTTCAGAATTTCCAGTAGTCTGGTCTTGTGATCTATTGGGGCAGGGTCATCTCGATGGGAAACTACAAAATATTACACCAGGATGCAAGAAAAGACCACTGACTCCAATTAAAATCAAATTAAGGCAAGCTTACTATTTCAAAGTGGATCCAAAGATCTTTAATTCACATGATTTAAATGGTTCAATTTAAATTGGATAAACAGATAAATATAAATGTCTTTAAATTTAAACTTACAAATTTTTCTAGGTGTTTAAAAATCTTATAAAATATTAATGTCTACAAAAGGTCTAATATACCTTTGTTCTTGGACTTTTTCTTCAACAACAACAAAAAAAATGGTTTAAACAGTCTCCTACTCTAAGCCATTTTCTACCATCAATGGACCCTTCAGGGGGAAACCATGGACACAATTCTCCTATGTATGAAAAGAATAATTTTAAGTCCTTTTTCTTAACATGTGCCCCCTATGTCTTGAGGGCCTCCTTGAGGCCTGACAAAAACAAATCATGTGACGGAACTGCTTGTCCCATGGTGGGTCACTCACCATGTGTCATCCCCACTCTCCTCCTGGATCTGTCTTTCGGTGGTGTCTGCTGAGGCAATCGCAAGCTCCACTTTTTTAAGTCTTCCCTGAGGACAGGTTTCCCCCTCAGTCAAAGGCTCGAGCCCCAGTAGGTAGGTGCCAGATATCCCGGCCGGCAGGACACATCAACGGGGGTGGTGAACCTAGATGGGGAGTAATGAAGGGACAAGAGACACGAGAGATGACAGCAAGACAGGAGTTTTAATCAAGCTGCAAATTTTTATTGTTCACACAGGGGTATTTATATACTGGGTATGGGAAAGCTCTCTTATTGGCAGTTCCTGGATGTCTTCACAAGGTGAGATAACCTCAGGATGTTTCAGTAAGACAGATGGCCCCATGATGTCTCAGGGAGACAGATGGTTACAGGATATCTCCTAGGCAGGATGTCTCCCAGGGGGCTGTTTCTTGTAAGTGTCAGGCTATTCTATGAAGGAGAAATTCCTTTTACCCCTGACAGTCAGGGATTTAGTATTTTAAATGGAAATTTGGAAAATGAATCCAAAGTGTATGCAAATATGTGGTACACAAAAATCTTCCCACTCTCATTCAGAACAATTCCTTGACATTACCTTCGCACCAAGTAAGACACAATTAGAGAAGAAAAGTTAGAAAATCTGTGAATACATATCTGCAATGGAAAATGATCAGGAGTTCACATCTTTGGAGGTTGTAGAGGAGATTACAAAAGTAAGAAACAGGGTAAAAATACCACAAACATGGAACTCTGCAATCCTAAAGACTGCTTGAGAAACTTCCTCTGAGGTTGGCACTTGAAATATATGTTGTTGTCAGGAGCTTTAGCTTCCTTTGTCGTGAGACCATCAGACCTGGGTCTGCATATATGTGACCTGGAGGACATAGTTTTTTTATTTTCCAGTGGACATGAGGCAGAAGTGCTGAAATCTCTCTTTGTAGGTAAACTGTTGCCACTGGGGGCTAAAAGTCTCCCAGTGTAGACTGTGAAGCCATTTGGTCATCCTCAAATTTTCGTCGTGTTTCTAGCTGCTGCACTAGGAGTTTGGTATTTGCTTCATGAAATACAAGGAGTTCAACTGGGACACAGTGCTGGAGGGAGTTCTGTCCCGTGTTGTGAGTCAGGGTCTGCAGGAGAATGCACCAACCAGACTTCTATCCCACATAGCTTGCCCGCTTGACCAAAGCAACCTGATTCTGAACATTGCCCTGAATACTCTCCAGTTAACAAGATGCCTTTACATGCAAGGGTCTGCTGGCTGCACCATGTCAGTCACAAGCCATTTGGAAGCCAATGGCAGATTTACATGGCCCCACCACACATGTTTCATCACACACCTGCACACCACAGCTCTGGCCCCACTACTCAGCAGGCTCCAACTAACTAGCATCTCTGTTATACACCATTTTTATGAAACCCAGTCAATCAAGGCACTGTCTGGTACACTTTTGATCAGCAACAGGACATCAAAAGTTTCTCCCATGCCACATGGTCATGGGAATTTAAAAAATTTCATGGTATTTATCTAGTCATTTTTCAACGATGAAGTTGGAGGCACTGTGGGTTTCAATTCTTTCAGGAACCATTAAATGGTGAGGAAGTTCATTTCAATGAAATCTCTGGAGAACTCTCACTGGCAAGGCATCCAAAAGAATTGCCAAAAGGTCCCATGAAGCAAGGCCCATTGAGATCTACAATGTGAGGTCCATGTGTGTTTTGACTCTCAACTATGGCTGCCAAGTCTTTCAGAATAAAATCATGTGATATCCTGGCTGAGATTCCCAGTGCTCTCTAGAAAACCAACCAGTGCTTAGATCTCAGTTTCCAAGGGGGAGTCTCTTGTGTGGCCTCCTAAAATTCCAACACAATTCATGGCAATACTTCTCTGAGGTCACTTCCAGAAATCAGTCTCTAAGAGGAATCACACCAGAGTTCAAGCCCAGGTGGACACAGTCATTTCTTCCAACCGCCAAACAAATGGCCACAATTAAAACCAAAACACTCCCACATGGTCTTCAACTTCTTCCATAAAGACACTCATCATAACTTCTGGATGGAGGTTTCAATGAGGGGCGCAGCACAAGAGAGCGTCCAAATAAGCTCCCTTGCCCCTCATTGGCCTAAAGTCAGGGTGGCCTGCACACCCTTTCTGTGAACCAGGAGTGATCAAATAGACATACCGTTAATACTGCTCTGCTTCTCCAATTTGAGGCCTATGACAGTCAGGTATAGATTCTTTATGTGAATTGGAGTCATGAGAAACCCCAAGCACCTATTAGCTAGCCTCTGCAGGGCTTTTAAGAGCTAATTTGACACAAAGTATCCCTATTCTCACTTGATGGAAGTCAGGAACCTTACAGAGGAAGGTGAGAGACTTCATCCACAATGACTGCTCTTTTGGCCATTTTGGTTTTGGATGCACACATGGGATCTTTCTTTAGATCCGTCAGATGCTGAGAATCTAAGCTGCAGCCACTCACATGGCTAAGAGACTTATTAAGACATATTCCTTTCCCAAGCAATTAACCAAAGAGCCACAGGTGATGCCCATTCATTTCCATTTGAAAACTGTTTTCTTCAGGCTTCACTAAGGTGTCGCCTGAGGTAAATACCTTCCTGACATTCAGGACAACAGAACCATAGGTAAGGAAATAGCCAAAAAAGGGTTTCTCCACTGAGACTTTCCTGGTCACACTGATATCTGAGTTTTCTGAGATGCTCGCCATTTCCTTCAGCTATCCAGTAAAAGGCCATTTCACAGAGCTTGGAGGTGGTACATACCTTGGACACAAAACCATGAACTTATTCTGGTGAGTGGCCAGAATTCAGGAAGAAAACAGGAACCTTGGAATAAGAGGTGTTGCCCATCCATAAATTAAGCCGATGTCCATTTATAAATTGGGCAGGTTGAATGCTGGGAAGCTTTGTACTAGACAGGACACATCTATTGATGCATTCTCTTTTCCAATGTCTAGAACCACGGACACAGTGGGATACACAGACATAGAAACACTTGCCTTGTGAAATGACGTACAAGAAACTGTTCACTCCAAACCAAACAAACTGCCTTTCTTACAAATACTCAGAACATGAGACAAAACCACAAACCCACACCCACACCCACAAAGGCACCTCCTTCCCCCAAGTAGGTCTGTGACTATTTGGAGTGTGCTCTGACTGGTGGGACATACTATGTTCCCTCGTAGTAGCCTGTCCTGTCTCAGATCTGTTCTCCTTGGCCAACTCTGTGAATTTGTCAGGAGACTGCAGTGAGCAACTGACTTTTTCTCAGGAAAGGCCTGTCTTCAGAGCTCTCCTAGCATTAGGCCAACCTCACATCAGTAGGCACCAAGAAAGACTGACTCTGTCCTCCCCTACAGGGACTGGTACTGGGACTGGCTCTGGGTGCCTGGCTTCCGGGATCCCAATTTCAGAGAGTTCCATCACCAAGGAAGAGAGGTGAGGTGTCTTCCTTCAGTAAGTGAATGAGGTCACTGCCGGGGCAACCACTTTGTCCTAACAGCTGCTTCCAAGAGTCCCATGAGATGGAGGCTGCCCCTACTACCTGGGACAGTTTCACAAGTTAGAATGGTATATCAACCATTGGCACCCTGGAACAGCTCTCCACACAGGCCTCCTTTGGTCCATCTTCTCTACATTAAGAAGAGAGAGGCTGATTCAGACACAACCCTTCATCCTGATCAGGTTGTTTGCAATGGAAGAAGACTTTTGCTCTCTCAGGTCATTCATAGATGCCTACATCTTCTCCAGGGATCATTTCTGCATGGACCTTTGAGGTTCTCAACAGGTGGAAGATACCCTACATTCCTGTATTTTAAGAACACTCTGTCCCTGTTCTTCTGTAAAGTTAGATTGAGGGAACAGTGTATGGTTAGGGTTAATAACATGTTCGATTTTGGTTAGGAATCATTCTGAAAGATGAATGTCGAAGAGAACATCCATTCAAAGTAGGATAGTCAGTAGGATTTTGAAGAAAGATGGTAGCTTCAGAAAGAAGAGTGAGTATAGGATTTGTAGGAAAAGTTCTTTAGCAATAGGGTTTCGGCTAGAGTGAATGTAAATGTCAGCACATGTGAAGAGTCAGTCACAATATTGAACTGGGGTAAATATGTAGGAAAGCAGATATCAGTAGAGACATTAGGAAATCAGGCAAAGAATAAATTGAGTGATAGGATTAGACATTTTCAACAGGGTTGAGGTTGAATATATAATCTTAGGAAGAAAGAAATATGTAGTCACTAATAGGATTGACATTTGAGAGCATTAGGCAACCTGGACATGGATGTTTTAGTAATTCATGCTCATTTCCGTTTAGGCTTTGGTACAATCAGAAGAGTGACCTTTGCATTTTGTGTCCTGAATATTACTGTGACAAAATGTATATGTAGATCAAATGACATGAGTATTTCTTCAACCATTTCTGAGAGCAGTATTTTGAAGACGTATAAATTAGTATTGGGGGTACAAAGAGGTGTACCCTGTGTCTATGAATATAGAGATAATGTATGAATAGACCATTGTGTGAATAAATAATATAACTGGTTCCCCTTTAAATAATAGATGGAATTGACATCTGAAAATATATAAGGAATCTTATATTGATATACAATCATTCATTGTAATCAGTTATACATCTATTGGTTATATTAGGATTATTGTTTATCATGAATGATGTGTGAGTTTTGCTTCAAAAGTGATTATGGAATTTGAAAATAATATGTATGGAAAGAGTTCTTATGAAAATACCAGGCAAGAAACATGGAGGAATTCATGGGTTCTAAAGCAGGACGTGATTGAAAGTGAAACAAATGCCTATAAATTTGCTAACTTGTGAATAAAATATACATCCAATGATGTGCATAAACTGCAGAAATAGTAATGTACCCGTGTTGAATAAAAATGAACATCAAAATACACATCATGTCCCATAGGAATCTACTTGCATTGATGTTAAACTGGGTCAGTTATGATAGAAATATTAGGATTTGTATGCACCATTCACTGAAGTTAGTTTTCAGTACTAAGAAACAAATATGTACTTCAGGTGGATGAATATTTCTGAGAATAACCATGTGAAAGTTGATTATAAATCCATATACATGAATATGAATGAATTTATGGATTGTATAATAAGACACATATATTTCATATTTTGAAAAATCTGTAGAGTGTATATTTATACACACACACACACACACAGAGACATTAAAAAGTAGCAATATATACACCAATCGAAATTCATCATGAAATATATATAATCCACAGATCCAAAAGTATTCATTTTTGTGAAAATGGATTTACGTATAATGTTGTTCAACTAGGAAGCTAACCCATAGGCTGAATATTCAATTCCAACAGCGTTTTGTAGGAGTGGTCTCTTATCACAATTTGTATCTGCGAAGTCAGCCACCTCACCAGAATGTACGTGTGGCACCAGATAGGATTCTATATGTTCATATTAAAATACATGTGCTGAATAGGCTACAGAGAAAGGGAGACAGGTATTCACATATTTGTTAAGTTTAAAAACACATGGAAATCTATTTCAAGAAATACTTGAGTAGATTTTTAACTCCTATGCTATATCATGAAAAAGGCAACTCCAACTATACAACATGCCTCCTCTGAACTGCTTGTATTTCTATTTTGTTTGGTTTATTTTTCTCCATCATATTATGATTTGTAGTTGGAACCCTGGGCTTGTTCTGCCGGTCGGTCGCAGGTCTGGCTACCTTGCAGGCACGTTCGGCCTCTCTGCTCTGCCCTTACTTTAATTGGGGTGACGTGTCTACCACGCCAGCGGGTCGCTGGGCCTGTTCCGGGCGTGGGCGACGACTCTGCTCTGCCACTACTCCAATTGGGGTGACGTGTCTACCATGCCGGCAGGCCGCCTGGCCTGTTCTGAAAGTCAGTCGCAGGTCTGCCTACCTTGCGGGCACGGGCAGCGGCTCTGCTCTGCCCCTACTCCAATTGGGGTGATGTGTCTACCATGCCAGCAGGCTGCTGGGCCTGTTCCGCAGGTCTGTTGCAGGTCTGACTACTTCACTTGCTCGGGCTGTGGCTCTGCTCTGCCCCTACTCCAATTGGAGTGACGTGACAACCATGCCTGCGGGTCACTGGGCCTGTTCCGGGCACAGGCAGCGGCAATGCTCTGCCCCTACGAGAATTGTGGTGACGTGACTACCACGCTGGTGGGTCGCTGGGCCTCTTCCAGGCGCAGGCGGCAGCTCTGCTCTGCCCCTCTGGCTTGATGACAAAGTGAGAGAGACTTGGGTGTTTGTGAGTCACTTTCTTTACCAACAGACCAACTGTTTCTGTCGTCACTGGTATTGATGAAGTTATCTCCTCCACCGCTTTGTGATGACATCAGATCTCTGCCATGTTGGTATCCCATGCGAACGGCAGCATTTAGTTCCGTTTGCCGGGTGACCAAAGCAACGGGTGAGTCCTAACTGGCCCTCACAAGCCCCATCTCAATCCTGTTGCCACTGCCTATGAAGGATTGGTTGGTATTTACCTCCACAGTATTCAGCAGGACCCGGACCGAGAAGCAGTTTCTGCGGGTTCTTTAGCCCTGGGCCAGAGCAGTTCCAGGAGCCGGAATTTGGCCGCTCCGTGCTCGGTGTATGTTTTGATAGGAGCAGGCTCTAAGAAGAAATTTCTGTGGGTTCTTTAGCACTGAGCCTGAGTAATTTGTCTGCGAGATGCAGGTGAATGGCAGCCTGAAATTACCTGTTCTATAGCTGAATGAGATGCGATCAGTCGAAAACAGCGATGGTGATGTCAGCTCTCCAAGATGGTGGCCGCTTGCTTCTCTGTGGTATGACCGGTGTGGAGAACCGAATTGGACTGCTTCCTTCCCCCGTCTCAAACCCAGAATTCAGCACTGACCACAGTGATTGCACAGCTGGCAGGAGCCCACCGAATTTTCAGTGCTGTATCTTTGCGTTGCTATCTGGTCGTTTCCCGGTGCGCACAGCAGATTCTAGCCGCAGGGTGATTTGCTGAATAAGCATCGTGACCCTCCCTGTGGACAAATCACTCAAGTTTGAGAGCCCGTAGCTGATTGGCCAGTGATGGAAATCCTTCCTCTAGGTTTTGGAGCACCTCAATTTTGCTGAAAATTCCTAACAAGATAGCTTTTAGCCTTTCTAACTCGTCATTCTCCACACAGTGATGTGGTACACGGGGATGATGAACTCCCATTGGGGCCATCATATGATCCCCTGAAGTTAGTTGTCAGTACTAGGAAAAAACAAATGTGTATTTCAGGTGGATGAATATTTCGGAGAATAATCTTGTGAAAAGATGATTATAAATCCACATACGTGAATATGAATGAATTTAGGGAGTGTATAATAAGACACATATACTTCATATTTTGAAAAATCTGGAGAGTGAATATATATATATATATATATATATATATATATATATAAATACACACACACAGAGACATTAAAAAGTATCATTATGTATGCCAATCGAAATTCACCATGAAATATATATCATCCACAGATGCAAAAATATTCATTTTACTGAACATGGATTTATGTTGTTCAAATAGGAAGCTCACCCATAGTTTGAATTTTCAGTTCGAACAGCATTTAGGAGGAGTGATCTCGTCTAACAGTTTGCATCTGCCAAGTCAGCCAACTCACAAATATGTACGTGTGATACCAGGAAGGATTCTATATGTGCATATAAAAATACATGTGCTGAATAGGCTACAGAGAAAGGAAGACAGGAATTCACATATTTGTTAAATTTAAAAACACATAGAGAACTATTTCAATAAAAAATTGACTAGATTTATAACACCAAGCCTTCATCACGCAAAAGGCAAGTCCAACTATACACCATGCCTGCTCTGAACTGCATGTATTTCTATTCTGTTTGGGTTATTTTTCTCCATCATATTAGGATTAGTAGTCAGAGTCTAGTAGGGTATGGTTTAGTGTCAGGGATTCAGTATTACGAATAGAAAATAGGAAAATGAATTCAATGTGTATGCATATATGTGCTACACAAGAAACTTCCCACTCTCATCCAGAACAATGCCTTCACATTACCTTGTCCCAAAGTAAGACATAATTAGATGAGAAGAATTAGAAAATCTGTGAATACATATCTGGAATGGAAAATGCTCAGGAGTTCAAAACCTTGGGGGTGGTAGAGTAGTTTCCAAAAGTAAGGGACAGGGTAAACCCTCCACAAACATGGAGTTCTGCTGGCCTAAAGACTTCTTGAGTAACTGCCTCTGAGGTTGGGCACTTGAAATATATGTTGTTGTCAGGAGCTTTAGTTTCCTTTGTAGTGAGACCATCAAAGCTGGATCTACATCTATGTGACCTGGAGGACATGTTTTCTTATTTTCCAATGAACATGGCACAGCAGAGATTAATTCTCTTTTTTTAGGTAAACTAAGGCCATTGGGGCTAAATGTCTCCCCGTGTGGACTGTGAAGCCCTTTGGTCATCCTCCACCTTTCATGGTCTTTCTTGCTGATACACTGGGAGTTTGGTATTTGTTTTATGAAATAGAAGGAGTTGAAATCGTCCCCGTGTTGGAGGGAATTCTGTTACGTTTGGTGGATCAGTGTCTACAGGAGAATGCACCAGTCAGGCTTCTATCCCACATAGCTTGCCCCCTTGTCCACAGCAACCTGATTCTCAACATTGCCCAGAATTGTCTCCATATAACAAGTTGCCTTTTCATATAAAGGTCTGCTGGCTGCACCATGTCAGTCACAAGCCATTTGAAAGCCAATGGCAGATCCAGATGGCCACAACACAGATGTATTATCACACACCCGCACACCACTGCTCTTGGCCCACTACTCAGAAGGCTCCAACTTACTGGCATCTCTGTTCTACACCATTTTCTTGAAACCCAGTCAATCAAGGCACTGTCTGGTACACTCATGATCAGCAATAGAACATCGAAAGGTTTTCTAGTGCCCCCTGGTCATGGGAATGTCCAAAATTTCATGATATTTATCTAGCCATTTTCAAGGATGAAGTTGGAGCCACTGTGGGTTTCCCATTCATCCAGGAACCATAAAATTTTGAGAAAGCTCATTTGAAAGAAAGCTCTGGAGAACTCTCACAGGCAAGGATTCCCAAATAGGGGCCAAAAGGTCACATGAAGCCAGGCCCATTGAGGTCTACAATGTGAGATCCATGTGTGTTTTCTCTCTTAACTATGGCTGCCAACTATTTAGGAATAAAATCATATGATATCCTGGATGAGATTCCAAGTGTGATTTTGAAATCCATCATGGGCCTAGAACTCAGTTTACAAGGGTGACTCTCATGTTTGGCCTCCTAAAATCCCAACACAATTCATGGAAATACTAGTCTGAAGTCAGTTTCAGAACTCAGACTTATGGGGAATCACACCAGAGTCCAAGCCCAGTTGGAACAAGTCATCTTTTCCAACCACCACACAAATGACCACAATTAAAACCAAAACACTCCCACATGGCACTGAACTTCTTCCATATAGACATTCATCATAACCTTTGGCTGGAGTATTCCATGAGGGGCACAGCCCAAGACAGTGTCCAAAATGAGCTCTCATGCACCTCATTTGCCAAACTTCAGGGTGGCCTGGACATACTTCCTGTGAACCAGGAGTGGTCAAATAGGCCTGCCCTTAATACTGATCTGCTTCTCAAATTTGAGGCCTTCTGACTGTGGGGTTTAGATTCTTTATGTGAATTGGAGTCATGAGAAAACCCCACCAGCTCTGCAGGGCTTTGAATAACACATTTGACCCATAGGATCCCTATTCTCACTTGATGGAGGTCAGGAACCTAACACAGGAAAGCAAGAGACTTCATCCACAATGACCGATATTTTTACCATTTTGGTTTTACATACGCACGTGGGAACTTTCTTTAGATCCATCAGGTGCTGAGAATCTAAGCCATAGCCTGACAGAGGGTCAAGAGGCTTATTCAGACACATCCCTTTCCAAAGCAATTAAGCAAAGAACCACAGGTGATGCCCATTCATTTCCAATTGAAAATGGTTTTCTTCAGGTTTCACAAAGGGGTGGCCTGAGGCAAAGACCTTACTAACATTCAGGGCAATAGAACAATAGGTAAGCAAAAGGTCCAAAGTAGGGTTTCTCCACTGAGACTTTCCTGGTCACACTGATATCTGCGTTTTCTGTGATGCTCGCCATTCCATTCTGCTATCCATTACATGGCCATGTCAAAGAGCTTGGAGGTGGTACATATATTGGACACAAAACCATAAGCCTATTCTCAATAGTGGCCAGAATGCGGGAAGAAAACCAAAACTTAGGAAGATAGTAGGGGTTGCTCATCTATAGGGCAAGCTGCAATCCATTCACAAATTGGGTAGGATGAATGCTGGGAAGCTTTCTACTAGATAGGACATATCCATTATTGCATTCTCTTTCACATGTCTACAACCACGGACAGTGTTGGATACATTTACATAGAAACACTCGCCTTGTCAAATGACTTTCTAGAAACAGTCCACTCCAAACCAAACAAACAGCCTTTCCTACCTATTCTCAAAACATGAGATAAAAACCACAAACCCACACCAACACACACAAAGGCACCTCCTTCCCCAAGTAGGTCTCTGACGATCCAGAGTGTCTTCTGACTGGTGGGCCATTCTATGTTTCAATGAAATGGCCTGTCCTGTCTCAGATCTGGTCTCCTTGGCCATCTCTGTGAAGTTGTGAGGATCCAGTAGTGAACCACTTCCTGCTTTCTCAGGATAGGCCCCCTCTTCATAGCTCTCTTGGCATTTGGCCTTCCTCACATCTGTAGGTACTAAGAACGATTGACTCTGTCCTTGGTAAATCAAAACAAGTGAGCCCACTGGGACTGGGACTTGGAATGGCTCTGGGTGCCTGGTTTCCTGGATTCCAAGTTCAGAGAGTTTCCTCACCAAAGAAGTGGGGTAGGTCACTTCTTTATGGAACTGAATGAGGTCACTGCCTTGACAACCACTTTGTCTTAACAGTTGCTTCCAAGGGTCCCATGAGATGGAGGCTGCCCCTACTTTCTCTGACACTTTCACAAGTTAGAATGGTATATCAAACATAGGCTCCTGGGAACAGCTCTCCACACAGGCCTGATTTTGACCATCCTCTCTACATTAAGAAGAGAGAGGCTGATTCAGACACATCCTTTCATCCTGACATCTTTGTTTGCCATAGAAGATAACTTTTGCTCTCTCAGGTCCTTCATAGCTGCCTACGTCTTCTCCAGGGATCATTTCTGCTTGGACATTTGAGATTTTCAGCAGGTGGTAGATACCCTACATTGCTGTATTGTAAGATAAACTCTGTCCCTGCTCATCTGTAAAATTAGATTGAGTGAACAGTGTATTGTTAGGGTTAATAACATGTTCCATTTGTGTTAGGAATCATTCTGTGGGATGAATAATGGTATTTGGAACCTGGTATATTTATAAGAGTATGTAGTCGAAATATAAATATGAAAACAGAAGTCTAGGTAAGATTTGAATCCCAGAAGGGCATTGGGCCCTTGATTTAAATACTTAGCTTTGAATTAAGTCCTGCACAGTTGTTTCAGATCAATTGGTATACAATGGCATAGGACCATGTACCTTGAATGATTGAATGTTGAAGAGAACATCCATTCAAAAAGGGATAGTAGGTAGGATTAGGAAGATAGTCATTAGGTTTAGAATCAAGAGTGAGTATAGGATTTGGACTAAAATTTCTTTAGCAATAGGGTTTCAGGTAGAGAATGAATGTAAATGTCAGCACATGTGAAGAGTCAGTCACAGTGATGAACTGGGGAAAATATGTAGGAAAGCAGATATCAATAGAGACATTAGGAAATCAGGCAAAGTATAAAGTGAGTGATAGGATTAGATATTTTCAACAGGGTTGAGGTTGAATATTTAATCTTCAGGAGAAACAAATATTTAGTCACCAATAGGATTGACATTTGAGAGCATTAGTCAACCTGGACATGGATGTTTTTAGAAATACATGCTCACTTTCCATTTAGACTTTGGTACAATTATGTGTACACGGTGTCTATGAATATAGAGATAATGAATGAATAGATCATAATGTGAATATATAATATAACTGGTTTCAACTTACAATAATGGACTGAATTGATATCTGAAAATATACAGGAAATCTTATATTGATATACAATAATTCATTCCATCCAGTTATACTTCTAATGGTAATATTAGGGTAATGAGTTTTCATGAAGAGTGTGTGAGTTTTGCTTCAAAAGTGATTATGTAAATCGAAAATAATGTGTTTGGAAAGAAATCTCATTAAAAGCCCAGTCACGAAACCTGGAGGTCTACATGTGTTTTGAAGCAGGAATTGATTGAAAATGAAACAAATTCCTATAAATTTGTGAACTTGTGGATGAAATATATATCCTATGATGTGCAGAAACTGAATAAAATAGTAATGTACCAGTGTTGAATAAAAATAAACGTCAGAATACACATCATGTCCCATAGAAATCTACTTGCATTGAAGCTAAACTGGGTCAGTTACTGTAGAATTATTAGGATTTCTATGCACCATTCACTGAAGTTAATTTTCAGTACTAGAAAACAAATATGTATTTCAGGTGGATGAATCTTTCTGAGAATAATCTTGTGAAAAGTTGATTATTAATCCACATACATGAACATGAATGAATTTAGGGAGTGTATAATAAGACAAATATATTTCATATTTTTAATAATCTGTAGAGTATATATATATATATATATATATATATATATATATACACACACACACACAAAACACACACAGACATTAAAAAGTAGCAATATATATGCCAACTGAAATTCACTATGAAATATATATTATGCACAGATCCAAAAATATTCATTTTACTGAACATGGATTTATGTATAATGTTTTGCAACTAGGAAGGTAACCCATATGTTGACTTTTCAGTTCCAAAATCGTTTAGGAGGAGGGATCTCTTCTCACAATTTTTATCTGCCAATTCAGCCAAACTCACAAGAATGTACGTGTGATACCATGTAGGATTCTATATGTGCATATAAAAATACATGTTCTGAATAGGCTACAGAGAAATGGAGACAGGAATTCACATATTTGTTAACTTTAAAAACACATTGAGAGGGTGAGGGGCAGAGCCACCGCCCATGCCTCCAAGGCAGATGGACCTCTGACCCACTCATAGAACAGGCCCAGCACCCGCAGAGTGGCAGAGCCACCGCCCACACCTGTAAGGTCGGCGGACCTGCTACTGACCTTCAGAACTAGCCCAGTGGCCTGCTGGGTTGGTAGGCACATTGCCCCTATTGTAGGAGGGGCAGACCCTCAACTGCACCTGCAAGGGAGACTTTGCAAGGATACAAGAGCAATATAAATATATGGGGGAATTTTCAATAACACAACAGTTTCAACAAGCAGAAAGAAATGCGAACAGTATGAAAAGACAAGGAAAGACAGGACCACAAGCAATGCAGCTCAACTCAAGGTTAGAAGAGGTTATATCTGCAGCATATGGAATGTCTTGAGTGGTCAACAGGTCACATGAAGCCAGGCCCATTGGGGTATACAGTATGAGGTCCATGTGTGTTTTGACTGTCAACAATGGCTGCCAAGTCTTTCAGAATAAAATCATGTGATATCCTGGCTGGATTCCCAGCACTCTGGGGAAAGCCACCCTGGGGCTAGCTCTCAGTTTCCAAGGCGACTCTCAGGCATGGCCTCCTAAAATCCTAACAAAATTCATGGCAATACTTCTCTGAGATCAGAATCAGAAATCAGTTTCAAAGGGGAATCACACCAGAGTTCAAGCCCAGGTGGACCCAGTCATCTCTTCCAACCACCACCCAAATGAACACAATTAAATCCAAAACACTCCCACATGTCACTCATCTTCTTCCATATACACACTCATCATTACCTCTGGCTGGAGGTGTCCATGAGGGGCCCAGCCCAAGACAGTGTGCAAAATAACCTCCCTTGCCCCTCATTGGCCTAAAGTCAGGGTGGCCTGGACACTCTTCCTGTGAACCAGGATGGATCAAATAGGCCTGCATTTAATACTGCTCCACTTCTCCAATTTGAGGCCTTCTGACTCTGGGGTTTCGAGTCTTTATGTGAATTGGCATCATGACAATATCCAAGCACCTATGGGCCAGGCTCTGCAGGGATTAGAAGAACTCATTTGATGCAAAGGATCCCTATTCTCACTTGATAGAAGTCAAGAACCTTACAGAGGAAGGTGAGAGACTTCATCAACAATAACTGCTCTTTTGGCCATTATGGTTTAGGATGCACACATGGGATCTTTCTTTAGATCAATCAGGTGGTGGGAATATAAGCCAAAGCCTCACACAGGGCCAAGAGGCTGATTCAGACCCATCCCTTACCAAAGCAATTAAGCAAAGAGCCACAGGTGATGCCCATTCATTTCCATTTGAAAACTGTTTTCTTCAGGCTTCACAAAGTTTGGCCTGAGGCAAAGACCTACCTGACTTTCAGGACAACAGCAGGCGCAAAGCTGGGTTTCTCAATTGAGACTTTACTGGTCACACTGATATCTGAGTTTTCTGAGATACTCCCAATTAAATTCAGCTATCCAGTACATGGCCATGTCACAGAGCTTGAAGGTGGTACATATCTTGGACACAAAACCATGAGCCTATTCTGGAGAGTGGCCAGAATTCATGAAGAAAACAGGAACTTAAGAAGATAGCAGGTTTGGCCCAACCATAAGGCAAGCCACAGTCCATTATCAACTGGGCATGATGGATGCTGGGAAGCTTTCTACTAGACAGGAGACATCCATTGATGCATTCTCTTTTCTAATGTCTACAACCACGGACACAGTGAGATACACAGACATAGAAACACTCGTCTTGTCAAACGACTTCCTAGACACAGTCCACTCCAAACCAAACAAACTGCATTACCTACCTATTCTCAGAACATGAGGCAAAACCTCAAACTCACACCCACACCCACAAAGGCACCTCCTTACCCCAAGTAGAACTGTAACTATCCGGAGAGGTCTCTGACTGGTGGGCCATACTATGTTCCCACAAAATTGCCTGTCCTGTCTCAGATCTGGTCTCCTTAGACAATTTGATGAAGTTGTCATGAGCCAGCATTGAGACACTACCTGATTTCTCAAGAAAGGCCCCTCTTGAGACCTCTCCTGGCATGTAGTCATCCTGACATCAGTAGGTTCCAAGAACGACTGACTCTGTCTGTGGTAAATCCAAACAAGTGAGCCCACTTGGACTGGGACTGCGTCTGGCTCTGGGTGCCTGGTTTCTTGGATTCAAAGTTCAAAGAGTTCCATCACCAAGGAAATGAGGTAGGACACTTCCTTCAGGAACTGAATGAGGTCACTGCCTTGGCAACAACTTGGTTCTAACTGTTGCTTCCAAGGGTCCCATGAACTTGAGGCTCCCCCTACTACCTGTGACACTTTCACAAGTTAGAATGGTATATCAACCATAAGCACCCGGGAACAGCTCTCCACACAGGCCTGGTTTTGTCCATCTTGTCTACATTAAGAAGAGAGAGGCTGATTCAGACGCATCCCTTCTTCCTGACCAGGTTGTTTACCATGGAAGTTGACTTTTGCTCTCTCAGTTCCTTCATAGCGGCCTACATCTTTTCCAAGGATCATATCTGCATGGACATTTGTGGTTCTCAGCAGGTGATAGATCCCCCACATTCCTGTATTCTAATACCAACTCTGTGCCTGCTCCTCTGTAAAGTTAGATTAAAGAAACAGTTTATGGTTAGGGTAAATAAGAGGTTTGATTTTGGTTAAGAAACAATCTCTGGGATGAATAATGATATGGGAACTTGTGATATTTATAAGAATATAGACGGGAAATATATGTATGAAAACAGAAATCTAGGTAAGATTTGAAACCCAGAAGGGCTTTCGGCCCTTGATTGGAATACTTAGCTTTGATTTACGTTCTGTACAGATATCTCAGATAAATCGATATACAATGACATAGGACATTGTACCTTGGATGATTGAATGTAGAAGAGAACATCCAGTAAAAAAGGGATAGTCAGTAGGATTAGGAAGAGTGTCAGTAGGTTTAGGAAGAAGAATGAGTATAGAATTTGGAACAAAAGTTCTTTAGTCATAGGATTTCGCTAAGAGATTGAATGTAAGTATCAGCACATGTGAAGAGTCTGTCACAATGATGAACTGGGAAAAATATGTAGGAAAGCAGATATCAATAGAGACCTTACGAAATCAGGCAAAGTATAAAGTGAGTGATAGGATTAGACATTTTCAACAGGGTTGAGTTTGAATATATAATCTTAAAAAGAAACAAATATGTGGTCACAAATAGGATTGAAATTTGAGAGCATTAGACAACCTGGACATGGATGTTTTTATTAAACCATGTTCACTTTCCATTTAGGGTTTTGTACAATCAAAAGTGTGTAGTTTGCATTTTGTGTCCAGAATATTACTGTAATAAAATGTATATGTAGATCAGGTGATATAAGTATATCTTCCAGCATTTCTGAGAGCAATATTTTGAAGATGTATAAATTATTATTTGTGGTACAAAGAGGTGTACCCTCTGTCTATAAATATTGAGATAATGCATGAATAGTCAATTCTGTGAATAAATAATATAACTAGTTCCACTTTTAATAATGGATTGAATTGATATCTGAAAATATCTTAAAAATCTTATAATGATATACAATCATTCATTCCAACCACTTATACTTCTAATGTAATGTTAGGGTTATGGTTTATCATGAAGGGTGTGTGAGTTTTGCTTCAAAAGTGATTATGGAATTCGAAAATAATGTGTTTAGAAAGAAGTCTCATGAAAAAAACAGTCAAGAAACATGGAGGAATACATTTGTTCTGAATCAGGAAGTGATGGAAAGTGAAACAAATGCCTATAAATTTGCGAACTTGTGGATGAAATATATATCCTAAGATGTGCATAAAGTGAAGAAATAATAATTTACCAGTGTTGAATAAAAATGAATGCCAAAATACACTTCACGTCCCATTGGAATCTACTTGCATTGATGTTCAACTGAGAAAGTTACTGTAGAAATATTAGGATTTGTAAGCACCAGTCTCTGAAGATAGTTGTCAGTACTAAGAAACAAATATGCAGTTCATGTGGATGAATATTTCTGAGAATAATCTTGTGAAAGTTTATTATAAATCCACATAGGGGAATATAATGAATTTTAGGAGTGAACAATAAGACACATATAATTCATATTTTGAAAAATCTGGAGACTGTATATATATATATATATATATATATATATATATATATATATACAAACACACACAGAGACATTATAAAGCAGCAATATTATGCCAATTGAAATTCACCATAAAATATATATCATCCACTGATCCAAAAATATTCATTTTACTGAATATGGATTTATGTATAATGTTGTTCAACTAGGCAGCTCACCCATAGGTTGAATTTAAAGTTCCAAAAGCGTTTAGGAGGAGTAATCTCTTCTCACAATTTGTATCTGCCAAGTAAGCCACCTCACATGAATGTAAGTGTGGTACGAGGTATGATTCTATATGTGCATATAAAAATACATTTGCTGAATAGGCTACAAAGAAAGGGAGACAGGAATTCATATATGTGTTAACTTTAAAAACACACGGAGAACTATTTCAACAAAAATTTGACTAGATTTATAACTCCTACCCTATATAATGCAAAAGGCAATCCAAGTATACACCATGCCTCCTCTGAACTGCTTGTATTTAATTCTGTTTGGGTTATTTTTCTCCATCATATTAGGATTAGTAGTCAGAGTCTAGTAGGCTATCGGTTAGTGTCAGGGATTCAGTATTTTGAATGGAAAATTGGTAAATGAATCAAATGTGTATGTAAATATGTGCTACACAAAAAACCTTTCCACGCTCCTTGAGAACATTACCTTCGCCTCAAGTAAGACACACTTAGAGGAGAAGAGTGAGAAAATCTGTTTAATACATATCTGGAATGGAATATGCTCAGGAGTACACTTTAGAAGAGGTAGAGGAGTTTCCAAAAGTAAGGGACAGGGTAAATACTCCACAAACATGGAGCTCTTTGGCCTAAAGACTTCTTGAGAAACTGCCTCTGTGATTGAGCACTTGAAATATATGTAGTTGTCAGGATCTTTAGCTTCCTTTGTAGTTACATCATCAATGCTGGGTCTGCATCTACGTGACCTGGACGACATGGTTTATTATTTTCCAATGAACATGAGGCAGCAGTGCTGAATTTTCTCTTTGTAGGTAAACTGTGGCCACTGGGGGCTAATTTTCTCCCCGTGTGGACTGTGAAGCCATATGGTCGTCCACCACTTTTCATGGTGTTTTTTGCTGCTGCACTGGAGTTTTGTATTTGCTTCATGAAATAAAAGGAGTTCAACTGGGATACAGTGCTGGAGGGCGTTCTGTCACGTGTAGTGGGTCAGGGTCTGCAGGAGAATGCACCAAGCAGGCTTCTATCCCACATAGCTTGCCCCCTTGACCATAGCAACCTGATTCTGAACATTGCCCTGAAACATCTCCATATAACAAGATGCCTTTACATATAAGGGTCTGCTGACTGCACCATGTCAGTAACATGCCTTTTGGAAGCCAATGGCAGATCCACATGGGCCCACCACAGACGTTTTATCACACACCTGCCCACCATTGCTCTAAACCCACTACTCAGGCTCCAACTTACTGGCATCTCTTTTCTACACCATTTTCATGAAACCCAGTCAATCAAGGCACTGTCTGGCATACTCATGATCAGCAACAGGACAACCAAAGATTCTCCAGTGATACCTGGTCATGAGAATTTCAAACATTTCATGGTATTTATCTAGCTATTTTTCAAGTATGAAGTTGGAGTCATTGTGGGCTTCAGTTCATTCAGAAAGCATTAAATGATTAGGAGGCTCATTTCAATAAACGCTCTGGAGAACTCTCACAGGTAAGTCTCCCCAAAGAGTGGCCAAAAGGTCACATGAAGCCAGGCCCATTGAGGTCTACAATGTGAGGTCCATGTGTGTTTAGACTCTCAACTATTTCTGCCAAGTTTTTCAGAATAAAATCATGTGATATGCTGGCAGATATTCCCAGTGCTCTGTGGAAAGCCAACCTGGGCATAGATCTCAGATTTCAAGGGCGACTCTCATGTGTGGCCTCCTAATATCCCAACGCAATTCATGGCCATGCTTCTCTGCGGTCAGTTCCAGAATGCACTCTCTAAGGGGAATCACACCAGAGTTTAAGCCCAGGTGGACCCAGTCATCTCTTCCAACTGCCACAAAAATGACCACAATTAAAACTAAAACACTCCCACATGACCCTCATCTTCTTGCATATATACACTCATCATCACCTCTGGCTGGAGGTTTCCTTGAGTGGTGCAGCTCAAGACAGTGTCCAAAATAAGCTCCCTTGCCCCTCATTTGCCTAATGTCAGGGTGGCCTGGACACCCTTCCTGTGAACCAGGAGTGATCAAATAGGCCTGCCATTAATACTGCTCTGCTTCTACAATTGGGGCCTACTGACTGTCGGGTATATATTCTTAATGTGATTTGGAGTCATGATAAAACTCAAGCACCTCTGCATGGCTTTGAATATCTTATTTGACCCAAAGGATCCCTATTCTCACTTGATGGAAGTCAGGAACCTTACAAAGGAAGGCGAGAGACTTCATCCAAAATGAGTGCTCTTTTGGCAATTTTAATTTTAGATGCACACATGGGTACTTTTCTAGATCCATCAGGTGCTGAGAATCTAAGCCACATCCTCAAACAGGGCCAGAGGCTGATTGAGACACATCTGTTTCCAATGCAATTAAGCAATTAGCAACAGGTGATGGCCATTCAATTCCATTTGAAAACTGTTTTCTTCAGGCATCACAAATGGGTGGCCTGAGGCCAAGACATTCCTGACATTTGGGCAACAGAATAATAGGTAAGAAAAAGGCCAAAAGCAGGGTTTCTCCACTGAGATTTTACTTGTCACACTGATATCTGTGTTTTGTGAGATGTTTGCCATTCCCTTCAGCTATGCAATACATGGCCATGTCACAGAGCTTGGATGTGGTACATATCATAGACACAAAACCATAAGCCTATTCTGGAGAGTGGCCAGAATTCAGGAAGAAAACAGGAACTTTGGAAGATAGCAGGTGTTACCATTCAATAAGGCAACCCACAGTCCATTCATAAATTAGGCAGGATGAATGATGGGAAGCTTTCTACTAGACAGGACACATCCAATGATGCATTCTCTTTTTTAAAGTCTAAAACAATGGAAACAGTGGGAAACACAGACTTAGAAACACTCGCCTTGTCAAACGACTTACTAGAAACAGTTTACTCCAAACCAAACAAACCGCCTTTCCTACCTATTCTCAGAACATCAGACAAAACCACAAAAACACACCCAAACCCACAAAGGCACCTCCTTCCCCCAAGTAGGTCTGTGACTTTCCGGACTGTCCTCTGACTGGTGGGCCATATTATGTTCCCACATCATGGCCTGTCCTGTCTCAGATCTGGTCTCCTTGGCCAACTCTGTGAAGTTGTCAGGAGCCAGCGGTGAGCCACTACCTACTTTCTCAGGAATGGCCTCTCTTCAGAGCTTTCCTGGCATTTGGCCATCCTCACATCAGTAGGTAATAAGAAAAACAGATTCTGTCCTTGGTAAATCCAAACAAGGGAGACCACTGGGTTGGGAGTGTGACTGCCTTTGTGTGCCTGGCTTCCTAAATCCCAAGTTCAGAGACTTCCATTACCAAGGAAGTGAGGTAGGTCACTTCCTTCAGGAACTGAATGAGGTCACTGCCTTTTCAATGACTTTGTCCTAAGAGTTGCTTCAAAGGGTATCATTAGATGGAGGCTGCCTCTACTTCCTGTGACACTTTCACAAGTTAGAATGGTATATCAACATTAGGAACCCAGCAACAGGTCTCTACAAATGTCTGGTTTGGTCCATCTTCTCTACAATAAGAAGAGAGAGGCTGATTCAGACACAACCCTTGATCCTGACAGGGTTGTTTGCTATTGAAGATGACTTTTGCTCTTTAAGGTCCTTCATAGCTGCCTACATCTTCTCCAGATATAATTTCTGAACGGATCTTTGAGGTTCTCAGCAGGTGGAAGATCCCCTACTTTCCTGTATTATAAGACCAACTCTGTCCCTGTGCTTCAGTAAAGTTAGATTGAGGGAACAGTGTAGGGTTAGAGTTAATAACATGATAGATTTGGGTTAGGAATCATTCTGCTGGATGAATAATGGTATTGGGAACCTGCGATATTTATAAGAATATAGAGGTGAAATATATGTATGAAAACAGAAGTCTATTTAAGATTTGAAGCCCAGAAGGGCATTGGGCCATTGATTGTGATACTTAGCATTGAATTATGTTCCTCATAGATGTCTCAGATAAATCGATATACAATGGCATAGGACCTTGTACCTTGGTTGATTGAATGTAGAAGATAACATCCAGTCAAAAACGATAGTCTACAGGATTAGGATGATAGTCGGTAGGATTAGGAAGAAGAGTGAGTTTAGGATTTCGACCAAAAGTTCTTTAGCAATAGGGTTTCGGGTAGAGAATGAAGGTAAATGTCAACACATGTGAAGAGTCAGTCGAATTATGACCTGGGAAAAATATATAGAAAAGCAGATATCAATAGCGACATTACGAAATCAGGCAAAGTATAAAGTGAGTGATAGGATTATTCATTTTCAACCGGGTTGAGTTTCAATATATAATCTTAGGAAGAAACAAATATGTAGTCACCAATAGCATTGACATTTGAGAGCATTAGGCAACCTGGAAATGGATGTTTTTATCAATCCATATTCACTTTCCATTTAGGCTTTGGTACAATCATAAGTGTGACCTTTGCACATTTTCTCCAGAATATTACTGTGATAAAATATATATGTAGATCAGGTGACATGAGTATTTCTTCCAACACTTCTGGGAGCAATATTTTGAAAATGAATAAATTAGTGGGAGTACAAATAGGTGGACTATGTGTATATGAATATAGAGATAATGCATGAATAGAACATACTGTGAATAAATAATATAACTGGTTCCAACTTTAAATAGCGGTTTGAATTGATATCTGAAAATAAACAGGAAATCTTATATTGATATACAAACATTCATTCCAACCAGATATTCATCTAATGGTAATATTTGAGTTATGGTTTATCATGAAGAGTGTGTGTGTTTTGCTTCAATACCGATTATGGAAATCAAAATAAGGTGTTTGAAACAAAATCTCATGAAAAGACCAGTCAAGAATCATGAAGGAATACATGTGTTCTGAATCAGGAAGTGATTGAAAGTGAAACAAATGCCTATAAATTTGTGAACTTGTGGATGAAATATATATCCTCTCATGTGAAATCCTGAAGAAATAGTAATGCACCAGTGTTGAATAAAAATGAACGTCAAAAGACACATCATGTCCCATAGGAATCTACTTGCATTCATGTTAATCTGGGTCATGTACTGTAGCATTATTAGGATTTGTATGCACCATTCACTGAAGTTAGTTTTCAGTACTAGGAAGATAATATAAATTTCAGGTGGATGAATATTTCTGAGAATAATCTAGTGAAAAGTTGATTATAAATCCACATTAATGAATATGAATGAATTTAGGGAGTGTATATAAGACACATATATAAAATATTTTGAGAAATCTGGAGAATATATATATATATATATATATATATATATATATATATATACAAAACGCAAACACAGGCATTGAAAAGTAGCAATATATGTGCCAAACGAAATTCATCATGAAATATATATCGTCCACAGATGCAAAAATATTTATTTTACTCAACATGGATATGAATAATACTGTATTACTAGGAAGTTAAAACATTGGTTGAATTTTCAGTTCCAACAGCGTTTAGGAGGAGTTTTCTCTTCTCACAATTTGTATCTGCCAAGTCAGCCATCTCACAATAGTATACGTGTGATGTCAGGTAGGATTCTATATGTGCACATAAAAATACATGTGCTGAATAGGCTACAGAGAAAGGGAGACAGGAATTCACATATTTGTTAACTTTAAAAACACATGGAGATATATTTCAATTAAAAATTAAGTACATTTATAACACCTACCCTTTATCATGCAAAAGGCAAGTTCAACTATACACCATGCCCCCTCTGAACTGCTTATATTTCTATTCAGCTTGGTTTATTTTTCTCCATCATATTAGGATTAGTAGTCAGAATCTAGTAGGTTTTGGGTTAGTATCAGGAATTCAGTATTTCTAATGGAAAATAAAAAAAAATGTATCCAATGTTTATGGAAATATGTTCCACACAAAAATCTTCCCACTCTCATTCAGAGCCATGCATTGACATTACCTTCACCCCAAGAAAGACACAATTAGAGGAGAAGAGATAGAAAATCTGTGAATACATATCTGGAATGGAATATGCTCAGGAGTTCAAAACCTTGGAGTTGGTAGATGAGTTTCCAAAAGTAAGGGACAGTGTAAACACTACACAAACATGGAGCTCTGCTGGCCTAAAGACTTCTGCAGAAAATGCCTCTGAGGTTGGGCACTTGAAATATACGTTGTTTTCAGGAGCTTTAGTTTCCTTTGTAGTGAGACCATCAGAGCTAGATCTGCATCTACGTGACCTGGAGGACATGGTTTCTTATTTACCAATGAACATGAGGCAGCAGTGTTGAATTCTCTCTTCGTTGGTAAACTGTGGCAGCTGGGGCCTAAGTGTCTCCCCATTTGGACTGTGAAGCCTCTTGGTGATCCTATACTTTTCGTGGTGTTTCTTGTTGTTGCACTAGGAGTTTGGTATTTGCTCCATGAAATAAAAGGAGTTGAACTGGGACAAAGTGCTGGAGGGAGTTCTGTCACGTGTTGTGGGTCAGGGTCTGCAGGAGAATGCACTAACCAGGCTTATATCCCACAATGCTTTGCCCCTTGACCATAGCAAACTTATTCTGAACATTGCCCTGAAACCTCTCCATATAACAAGATGCCTTTTCATACAAGCGTCTGCTACCTGCACTATGTCACTCACAAGCAATTTGGTAGGCAATGGCAGATTCACATAGCCACAACACAGATGTTTTATCACACATCTGCACACCACTACTCTAGGGCCACTACTCAGCAGGCTCCAACTTACTGGCATCTCTGTGCTACATAATTTTCACCAAACCCATTCAATCAAGACACTGTCTGGTATGCTCATGATCAGCAACAGGACATCCAAAGTTTCTCCAGTGCCAACTGGTCATGGGAATTTAAAAAATTTATGATATTTATGTATCCACTTTTCAAGGTTGAAGTTGGAGGCACTATGGGTTTCAATTCATTCAGGAAACATGAAATGCTGAGTAAGCTCATTTCAATGAAAGATCTGAAGAACTCTCACAGGCAAGGCTTCCCAAAGAGTGGCCAAAAGGTCACAAGAAGCCAGGCCTATTGAGTTCTACAATGTGAGGTGTATGTGTGTTTTGACTCTAAACTATGGCTGCCAAGTCTTTCAGAATAAAATCATGTGATATGCTGGCTGAGATTTCCAGTGCTCTGTGGAAAGCCATCCTGGGCCTATATCTCAGTTTCCAAGGGCGACTCTCATGCGTGGTCTCCTAAAATTGCAACAAAATTCATGGCAGTACTTCTCTGAGGTCAGTTCCAGAACTCAGTCTCTAAGGGGAATCACACCAGAGTTCAAGCCTATGTTGACCCACACATCTCTTCCAACACCCACACAAATGACCACATTTAAAACCAAAACACTCCAACATGACCCTCATCTTATTCCATCTAGACACTCATTTTTATCTCTGGCTGGAGTTTTCCATGAAGGACGCAGGCCAAGGCAGTGTCCAAAATAAGCTCCCTTACCCCTCATTTGCCTAAAGTCAGGGTGCCCTGGACATCCTTCTTGTAATCCAGGAGTGAACAAAAGACCTGCTGTTAATACTGCTCTGCTTCTCCAAATTGAGGACTACTGACTCTGGGGTTTAGGTTTTTTATGTGAATTGGAGTCATGAGAAAACCCAAGCACCTATGGGCTAGCCTCTGCAGGGTTTTGAAGAACTAATTTGAAACAAAGGATCCCTATTCTCACTTGATGGAGGTCAGGAGCCTTACAGAGGAAGGCGAAAGACTTCATCCACAATGACTACTCTTTTGCCCATTTTGGTTTTGGATGCACACATGGGATCTTTCTTTAGATATATCAGGTGCTGAGAATCTAAGCCACAGCCTCACACAGCGCCAAGAGGCTGATTCAGACACATCCCTTTCCAATGCAATTAAGCAAAGAGCCACAGGTGAGGCCCATTAATTTCTATTTAAAAAATGTTTTCTTCAGGCTTCACAATGCTGTGGTCTGAGGCAAAGACTTTGCTGACATACATGGGAAGAGAACAAAAGGTAAGCAAAAGGCCCAAAGCAGGGTTTCTCCACTGAAACTTACTGGTCACACTGATATCTGAGTTTTCTGAGATGCTCGCCATTCCTTCAGCTATCCAGTACATGGCCATGTCACAGAGCTTGGACGTAGTACATATCTTGGACACACAACCATGAGCCTATTCTGGAGAGTGGCCAGTATTCAGGAAGAAAACAGCAACTTAGGAATATAGCAGGTGTTGCCCATTGATAAGGCAAGCTGCATTGCATTCATAAATTTGGCAGGATGAATGCTGGAATGCTTTCTACTAGACAGGACACATCCATTGATGCATTCTTTTCTAATGTCTACAACCACGGACACATTGGGATACACAGAAATAGAAACAGTCACCTTGTCAAATCACTTATTAGAAACAGTTCACTCCAAACCACACAAACCACCTTTCCTACCTATTCTCAGAACATGAGACAAAACCACAAACACACACCCACACCCACAAAGGCACCTCTTTTCCCCAAGTAGGTTTCTGACTATCCGGTGTGTCCTCTGACTGGTGGGCCATACAATGTTTTCCCAAAATGGCCTGTCCTTTCTCAGATCTGGTCTCCTTGGTGAACTCCATGAAGTTGTCAGGAGCCAACAGTGAGCCAATACATGCTTTCTCAGGAAAGGTCACTCTTCAGAGCTTTCCTGGCATTTGGCCATGCACACATCAGTAGGTAATAAAAAAGACTGACTCTGTCCTTGGTAAATCCAAAGAAGTGAGAACACAGGGACAGGGACTGGGACTGGATTTGGGTGCCTGGCTTCCTGAATCCCAAGTTCAGAGATTTTCATCACCAAGGATGTGAGGTGAGGTCACTTCCATCAGGAACTGAATGAGGTCACTGCCTTGGCAACCATGTTGTCCTAACAGTTGCTTCCAAGGGTACCATGAAATGGAGGCTACCCCTACTTCCTGTGACACTTTCACAAGTTAGAATGGTATATCAACCATAGGCAACTGGAAACAGCTCTCCACACAGGCCTGGTTTGGTCCTTCTTCTCTACATTAAGAAGAGAGTGGCTGATTCCGACACATCCCTTCCTCCTGACCAGGTTGTTTGCAATGGAAGATGACTTTTGCTCTCTCAGTTCCTTCATAGTTACCCAGTTAGCCACTACTTCTTCACGGATCATTTTTGCATGGACCTTTGAGTTTCTCGGCAGTTAGAACATCCTCTACATTCCTGTATTGTAAGACCAACTCTGTCTCTGCTCTTCTGTAAATTTAGATTGTGGGAACAGTGTATGGTTACGGTTAATAACAGGTTTGATTTGGATTAGGAATCATTCTGCTGGATGTATAATGGTATTGGGAACCTGAAATATTTACAAGAATATATAGGTAAAATATAAGTATGAAAACAGAAATCGAGGTAAGATTTGAAGCCCAGAAGGGCATTGGGCCCTTGATTGTGATACTTAGCTTTGTTTTATTTTCTGCACTGATCTCTCAGATAAATCGATATACAATTGCATAGGACCTTGTACCTTGGATGATTGATTGTCAAAAAGAACTTTCAGTTAAAAAGGGATAGTCGGTAGGATTAGAAAGATAGTCGGTAGGTTTAGAAAGGAGAGTGAGTATAGTATTTGGACCAAAAGTTATTTAGCTATAGGGTTTTTTGTATAGAGTGAATGTAAATGTCCACACATGTGAAGAGTCAGTCACAATGATGAACTGTTGAAAATATGTAGGAAATATATCAGATATCAATAGAGACATTAGGAAATCTGGTAAAGTATATTCGGTAGTGAGTGTTTAACAAAATAGGTACTTGTCACTCCCTGTTATCCTGTATGCTTAATAAAACACTTTTGAAATCTTGAGAACTGTTTCCTAATCTTGTTTCCCGAATGTGCTGACCCCAACTGCCAAACTGCAGAATGTACTCCCTCGCTCGTTTGCACGCAAACATCTCACTCACCCGGACCCATCAATAAACTTCCCTCCCTGCCCTCTCCAATTAAAATATATAAGCTCTGCTTAAGCTGTTCTCAGGGCTCTCTGCTCTATTCAAGTGAGCTCTGAGCCCCAGCATGCTGGACCCCCAATAAACCCTTTGCTTTTGCATGAGACAGTCTCTTGGTGGTCTCTTCCCGTGACACTCACCCGACCTTTACATATGGATGTTCCACCGAGATCCGGCAGCGGCGGACGAGAGACCCCAACAGGCTTCTCTTGGGGTATGTAAGGTGCCTCTTTCTGGTTTCAGGTTTCAGGTTATGGCTTGGCAAAATGGCTGTCAATGAAGAGTGTGAGCTCTCTCCGATGGTGGCTGACAGACGTGTCACAGAGCCACAGGCCACGTACCTGGGGGACGCTGCTGAGGATTCTGGAATCGAGGAACAATAGTCTCTTCGAATCAGTGATATTTAGTTTCAGATTCGGTATTGCCAGCCCATCGGGTTTTGCCGGCTACTCAGTCCTGGTCTCAGTGTTGGACGTCCATTGCGTGTCTTTATTTTCTTGTCTTGTCTGTGTCGTGTGTCGTTGCTTTTACTGTTTGTGTATCTTTCATTATGGGACAGAGCACTTCAATGCCTCTGTCCCTGACCCTTGATCACTGGACCAAAGTACACTTAAGGGCTCAGAGTCTTTCTTTTTCAGTAAAACCCTGGACCTAGCAGACTCTCTGTGACTCAGAATGGCCCACCTTTAGATTCGGGTAGCCCCTAGAAGGATCTTTCTACTTCCCACTAATTTAAAAAGTAAGAGATATTGTCTTTCAGCCAGGGAAACATAGCCATCCAGATCAACAGCCATATATCTTTACTTGGAAGGACCTCTGCAAATCTCCTCCTCCATGAGTGAGGCCTTTCCTTGCCCCTGCCCCTGCTCCTACTCCTTCCCCCATGATCTCTCAAACCCTCTGCTCCTCCTCCTCCTCCACCCTGTGTTCTCCCTGAGTCAAAGATTTGACTCTACTGGACTCTCCTCCCCCTCCTTATCTCCTGCCCACATCCCCCAACTCCCAACACCCTCTAAGTGATTCCTCTGCTGCTGACTCAGCCTCTCCACCATTGGAGGAAGCTAAGCCAGCCCAGTGCCCGCCAGATAACTCCCCCGCTGCACACACAGCCCCTCCTCCGCTGGAGGAAACTGGTCCAGCTAAAGGAACTCGCTGGCGGTGAATATTTGAAAATGCTGGAACTCCCGTTATGCTCCCCCTCTATCCCTACGGGCCAGTGACTGTCGACGTCCTTGGGGGAAAAATGCAAGACTATCAATATTGGCCTTTCTCCTCTTCAGACCTATATAACTGGAAAAATAACAATCCCCCTTTTACCGAGGACTCCACCCGGCTATCAGGTGTGGTTGAGTCATTGATGTTTTCACACCAGCCTAATTGGGATGACTACCAACAACACCTAGGGACTCTCTTCATGACAGAGGAACAAAAGAGAATCCTCCTGGAAGCTAGAAAAAAATATTCTCGGACCAGATGGGTGACCGACACAACTTCCCAAAATATTCAACACGGCTTTCCCTTGAACCAACCCAACTGAGCCCCCAACACCTTTGAAGGTAGGGAGCATTTGTCCACTTATCACCGGGTTCTAATTGCGGGTATTTTAGTGGCCGCTAGGTGACCAACAAATTTGGCCAAGGTAAGAGAGATTATTCAAGGGCCTGATGATTCCCCCTCTATGTGTCTAGAGAGAATTATGGAGGCATATAGGAGATATACTCCTTTCAATCCTCAGGCAGAGGATCAAAATGCATACGCATGATGGCCTTTATTGGGCAAGCTGCCCTGGATATTAAAAGAAAGTTACAATGTTTAGATGGATTACAAGATATGACTTTGAGAGATTTAGTCTGAGAAGCCAAGAAGGTATACTATAAGGTAGAAACTGAGGAAGAGTAGGGAGCAAAGGGAGGATAAAAGAAAAAGACAGACTAAGGCATTGACTAAGGTCTTGGTCTCAAAAACAAATAGGCCAGAAATAAGAAACATGGAGACAGGAAGGAATACCTGGGCCCACACTACAGGCCACCCCTGGCCTCAGATCCATGTGCCTACTGTAAAGAAAATGGACTCTGGGTCAAAGAGGGCCATAGAAAGAGATAGCCATGCCAGCCAGCCATTCTGACTCTGGAGGATGACTGAGAACGTCAGGGTTCAGATCTACTCACAGAGGTCAGGGTAACTTTTGAAGTAGAGGGTACCCCAGTAAACTATGAAGTAGATACAGGGGCAATATACTCAGCCCTTAAGGCCCCATTGGGCTCTCTTTCAAATAAAAGGTCTCTAATTCAAGGGGCTAATTACAGTAAATATCGAGCTTGGACAACTAAGAGGACCATGGACCAGGGGGAAAAAATATCCATCACTCCTTTTTAGTAATCCAAGAATGCCCTGCCCCATTGATGGGCAGAGATCTGCTCACCAAGCTCCGGGCCAAAATAACTTTTAACCCTGAAGGCCCCCAATTGGAATTTCTAAATCCTTCAGTAAAAACTCCTATAGTCACGGCTCTAAATATGACAGTAGAAAATGTACATCAACTCACTCACCTTGGTTCAAAGAAATTGCATTCATTCCTGAAGGATCAAGAACAGAGTTTTCCACTAACCGACTCACAGCGAAAGAAAATAACTAAACGGGTTACAAAAGCCATTCGGGTCCATCAATTGGTTAATGCTTACCCTTCCAAGCTTCCTGCAGGAAAGCACCTACGAGGAGCCAGACCAGGACAATTCTGGGAAGTGGACTTAACTAAAATTAAGCCAGCAAGGGATGGACTGAAATATCTCCTAGTCTTTGTAGATACATTTTCAGGATGGATTGAAGCCCTCCCCAGGAAAAAAAAAAAGAAAAAAGAAAAAAAAGAAACAACACAAATGGTGGTCAAATGATCCTGGAAGATATTTTTTCAAGAAACGGCCTCCCTAAAGTAATAGGGTCTGATAATGCACCGGCGTTTGTGGCTCAGGTAAGTCAGGGGTTTGCCAGGACCCTGGGGATTAATTGGAAGTTACATTGTGCTTATAGACCACCGAGTTCAGGACAGGTAGAAAGAATGAATAGAACCATTAAAGAGACCATAACAAAATTAAGCTTAGAGACCGGCATAAAAGATTGGACTATGCTCCTGCCTTATGCACTGTTTAATGCAAGAAATACTCCCTCTGTTTCTTTGTGTAACCTCACCCCCTATGAAATTCTCTATGGTGCCTCTCCTCCAGGACGGGACCTAACCCCAACTCTAAGACCTAACGATCCCTTCCACACCCCCTTGCTTGAAAGACTTAAAGTTCTTAAAAGAACTCAGGGATACCTGCGAAAACAGATGGCCACTGCCTACCAAACTGGGGACGAGGGAACTGCACATCGATATCAAGTAAGAGACTTCGTCTAGGTAACATGACATCAGGTGTCATCCCTGGAACCCCGCTGGAAAGAACCATAGCAGGTGCTACTTATAACACCTACAGCAGTAAAGGTAGACAGAATCTCTTCCTGTATCCATATCTCTCATCTCAAGCCTGCGGCCTGTCCAGACTCTGACTGGAAACTGGAAAAGACTGGTAACACTTTCAAATTGTGTATTCGCCATGTGGATAAGGCTATAGACTCTCCCCTTCACCACCAGTAGTACTAACCCTCATCAGCCCGTTCAGCAGCGATGGCTGATCACAATCCTACTGGAAAAGAAGTATGGTCTATCTTGCATACAGCCCATTTAGGGACCTGGTGGCCCTCTCTCCCCCCAGATATTTGTCAGCTGGGTATAGGTCTTTCCTATTGGGATATCCCTGATGAAGAGGATCCCACTAAAATTCCATTAAATCCCTTCTACACAATAGATAATGGAAACAATCATTATGGATGTAGCGACACGTGAGCCAGATGCAGGTTGGCTTGCCTAGATTACTGTTTGCCCGGCGGTCTATCAAAGACACAAAACTCACGGCTGTGTTGGGGGATAGCCGACTTCTTCTGTAAGTCATGGGGATGTGAGCATAAAGGAAGTGCCTGATGGAACCCAAACTCCTAATCAATTTCTGTACAAAGCATTGGCCATATTACCAATTAGATAACCAAAACCGATGGCCCACAGAGGGGTCTCTTGATCCTCAAATCTGCATGACCTTTTTAACTTCTGCAAATGATCAAAAAGGTGAAAGGTGATTCCCCTATGTGGAGGCCTTTTCCCTCCTTTGCTCACATCCTGAACTATGCTTCTCCAATAGATCCTCACACACAGCCTTCTGCTCCAGACATGCAGCGGTCACTCCCACCTCAGCAACATGATTTCTCCCCTCCAATTTCTAGATCAAAAACCCAAACCTCCGCCAATTCTCAGACCATTACTCTCTTGCTGAGGTAGCAGGTACATAGGAACCCCTCCACCCACTCACTAATCTCTTCTCCTGTCAGAGCCCGCACCGGGTCCCAGCAGGTCCTCTTACTAGTTAACCCAAAGCTCAAATCAGCTGAGGAGAGCCCTTAGACAACTATCCAAAATGAAATGAAAATGGCCTTTAAAATTTCTTTGTCATCACTGAAAACAGGTTACTAAGAATTTAAAGTCCCTCACAGTTTTTTAGGGATACTAACTCCCGTCTTCCCCTTTGCTCTACCTGTTCTACTGCTCAACTTTTTGTTTCTAGGAAAATCCCAGACCCCTTTCCCATTATTCTTTTACATCTCTCCTACCTCATTCAGATCAATGGAGCTGCTCACAGCCACACCTTCCCAGTCTCCCCCCTCTGTACCAGGCCCTCAGAAAAGTCTTAACTGACCTTCTCCAGAAGTCTTCACCATGGCTGACTTTAGGGCTTTCAGCAAAAGAGTCCCTATAAAAGAGTTCAGAGTAGATAAACTTCCTCTTTTAGTGTTGCCCTCTTCTACTTGGCCACTGGCTAAAACAATCAGCACTAATACGCTAGACACCTCATTACTAGTTTTTCACAAAATATGTGAACAAGGCCTCTGGCCTTGAGCTGGGGCTTCACAGAGATGGCTAGATTTTTATGATAAAGATGTTACCAACTGGGCTCCATGGTAACAGCTGGCAGGGGGAAAATATAAAGGGAAGAAAAAGCTCTCCCTCACCCAGGTGTCCTTGAAAAGTTAACTTGCCCAGAACAGAGGAAAAAGCAGGAAAAAAACTGCCTTTTGTGAACTTCTGCAGACTGTGAACTTCTGAGCCCCTTCCCTTACATGTTGGGTACAAAATTCTGAAACTACCGAAACTTGGGTTTCAGGGGATTAGTTGATTACAACAGAAGTAATGCCCTCTGAAACCGTTTGCAACAAACAGGACTGTCTCCCTGTCTTTGGTACTATCTTAGGTGCCTTGCCTTGTCCGTGCCTAAAACAGTATAATTCTATATACTTAAACATTGTTTATGTTTTCATCAAATGGTCAACAGCTGGGATTAATTGTGTAATGGTGCAGATGTTTCCCAGAGTGCTTTATTATGACGCAGGCTCATTTGAAGATCAAATAGGTGGCCATAAAACCCTGTTCCACTGGGAACATTTATCCCTCACTTTAGCCATCCTATTAGGAATAGGAGTTGCTGCAGGGGTGGGCACAAGAACTACTGCCTTGGTCCATGAGACACATCAAATGACCCAATAAGAAGCAACAATACACCAAAACTTAAAGATATTAGAAACCTCTATCACAGCTTTTCAGGAATTTTTAACCTCTCTCTCTGAAGTTGTTTTACAGAACAGTCGAGTGTTGATCCTCCTCTTCATGAGAGAAGGGGTCCTTAGTTCTGCATCGATGGAAGAATGTTGTGTTTATGCTGACCATAGTGGAGTTGTTAAAAAATCTATGAGTAAATTAAAAAATGCCTTGAAGAGTGTCAACGAGAGAGGGAGGCCCATAAAGGGTGGTTTGAGTCTTGGTTCACACAGTCCCCTCGTTAACTATGAATTTATCAACCCTGGCCAGTCCAATAATAATCCTTATATTATTGCTAACTATAAAATCCTGTTTGCTAAACCGTGTAATTTCTTTTCTCCAAGCTCAAATTGGACAAGTTGAACTTATGGTAATACCCCACTAGCAGACATAGAATGTGATACCCGGCAATGATCACTTTTATGATTAAAAGTAGCCAGAAGATGAATTGGGGGATGAAAGGTTAATAAAATAGGCACTTGTTACTTCCTTTTTTTCTGTACGCTTAACAAAACACTGTTGAATTCTTGAGAAATGTTTACTAATCTTGTTCCCATAATGTGCTGTCCCCAACTGACAAACTGCAGAATGTACTCCCTCACCCGGTTGCACGCAAACTGTCCACTTGCCCTGACCCATCAATAAACTTCCCTCCGTGCCATCACAAAGGAAAGTATATAAGCTCTGCTTAAGCTTTTCTCAGGGCTCTCTACTCTATTCAAGTGAGCTCTGAGTACCAGCATGCTGGACCCCCAATAAACCCTTTGCTGTTTCATGAGATAATCTCTTGGTGGACTCTTCCTCCAACGCTCACCTGACCTTTACTTGGATGATTGAATGTTGAAGAGAACATCCATTCAAAAAGGGATAGTCGGTAGGATTAGAAATATAGCTGGTAGGATTAGGACGAAGAGTATAGGATGAACTGGAGAAAATACGTAGGAAAGCAGATATCAATAGAGACATTATGAAATCAGGCAACGTATAAAGTGAGTGATAGGATTAGACATTATCAACAGTGTTGAGTTTCAATATATAAACTTAGGAAGAAACAAATATGTACTAACCAATATCATTGACATTTGAGAGCAATAGGCAACCTGGACATGAATGTTTTTAGTATTCCAGGATTGCTTTCCATTTAGGCTTTGGTACAATCATAAGTGTGACCTTTGCATTTTGTGATCTGAATATTACTGGGATAAAATGTATATGTAGATCAGGTGACATGAGTATTTCTTCTAACATTTTGGGAGCAATATTTTGAAGACGTATAAATTAGTATTGGGGGTACAAAAGTTGTACCCTGTGTCTATGAATATAGAAGTAATGCATGAATTGACAATACTGTGAATAAATAATATAACTGTTTCAACTTTAAATAATGGATTGAATTGATATCTGAAAATATATAAGAAATCTTATATTGATATACAATCATTCATTCCATCGAGTTTTACATCAAATGGTAATATTAGGGTTATGTTTTATCATGAAGGGTGTGTGAGTTTTGCTTCAAAAGTGATTATGCAAATGGAAAATAATGTATTTGGAATGAAGTCTCATGAAAAGACGAGTCAAGAAACATACAGGAATACATGTGTTCTGAAGCAGGAAGTGATTGTAAGTATAACAAAAGCCTATAAATTTACTAACTTGTGGATGAAATATATATCCTATGATGTGCAAAAACCGAAGAAATAGTATGTAACAGTGTTTAATTAAAATGAACGTCAAAATACACATCATGTCCCATTGGAATCTACTTGCATTGATGTTAAACTGGGTCAGTTACTGTAGAAACAATAGGATTTGTAAGAACCATTTAATAAAGTTAGTTTTCAGTACTAGGAAACAAAAATATATTCCAGGTGGATGAATATATCTGAGCATAAACTTGTGAAAATTTGATTATAAATCCACATTAATTAACATGAATGAATTTAGGGAGTGTATATATGACACAAATATTACATATTTTGAAAAGTCAGGAGAGTGTATATATATATATATATACAAAAAACACACACAGACACATTAAAAAGTAGCAATATATATGCCAAACAAAATTCATCATGAAATATACATAATCCACAGGTTCAAATATATTCATTTTACTGAACATGGATTTATGTATAATGTTGTTCAACTAGGAAGCTCACCCATAGGTTGAATTTTCAGTTCCAAAAGCATTTAGGAGGAGTGATCTCTTCTCAGAATTTCTTTCTGCCAAGTCAGCCACTTCACAAAAATGTATGAGTGATACTAAGTAGGATTCTATTTGTGCATATAAAAATACATGTGCTGAATAGGCTCCAGAGAAATGGAGACAGGAATTCACACATAACTGAACTTTAAAATCAATGGAGAACTATTTCAATTAAAAATTCACTAGATTTGTATCACCTACGAAAAATCATGCAAAAAGGCAGTCCAACTATACATGATGCCTCCCCTGAACTGCTTGTATTTCTCTAGTGTTTGGGATATTTGCCTCCATCATATTAGGATTAGTATTCATAGTCTAGAAGGGTGTGTGTTAGTGTCAGGGATTCAGTATTTCCTATGAAAAATAGGAAAATGAATGCAATGTGTATGCAAATATGTGCTACATAAATCTTCCCACTCTCATCCAGAACAATGCCTAGACATCACCTTCGCCCCAAGTAAGACACAATTAGAGGAGAAGAGTTAGAAAATCTTTGAATACATATCTGCAATGGAAAATTATCAGGAGTTCACAACCTTGGATATGGTAGAGGAATTTCCAAAAGTAAGAGACAGGGTAAACCACTCCACAAACATGGACCTTTGCCTGCCTAAAGACTTCTTGATAAACTGCCTCTAAGGATGGGCACTTGAAATATATGTTGTTGTCAGGAGCTTTAGCTTCCTTTCTAGTGAGACCATCAAAGCTAGGTCTGATTCTCTGTGACCTGGAGGATATGCTTTCTTATTTTCCAATGAACATGAGGCAGTAGTGCTGAATTCTCTCTTTGTAGGCAAATTGTTGCCACGGGGGCTAAGTGTATCCACATGTTGACTGTGAGTCCATTTGGTCATCCTCCACATTTCGTGGTGTTTCTTGGTGCTGCACTGGGAATTTGGTATTTGCTTCACGGAATACAAGGAGCTCAACTGGGACTCAGAGCTGGAGGGAGTTCTGTCAGGTATGGTGGGTCAGGATCTGCAGGAGAATGCACCAACCAGGCTTCTATCCCACATAGTTTGCCCCCTTGACCATAATAACCTGATTGTGAACATTTTGGTTAAACCTCTCCTTATAAAAAGATGCCTTTACATATAAGAGTCTGCAGGATGCACCATGTCAGCCACAAGCCATTTGGAAGTCAAAGGCAGATCCACAAGGCCCCAGGACAGAAATTTTATCACAAAACTGCACACCACTGCTCTTGGTCAACTACTCAGTAGGCTCCAACTTACTGGCATCTCTGTTCTACACCATTTTCATGAAACCCAGTCAATCAAGGCATTGTCTGGTACACTCAGGATCAGCAACAGTACATCCAAAGGTTCTCCTGTACCACCTGGTCAAGGGAATTTCAAAAATGTCATGGTATTTATCTAGCCATTTTTCAAGGATGATATTGGAGGCACTGTGAGTTCCAATTATTTTAGGAACCATTCAATGGTGAGGAAGCTCATTTCAATGAATGCTCTGGAGAACTCTCACAGGCAAGTCATCCAAAAAAGTGGCAAAATGGTCACGTGAATCCAGGCCCATTGAGGTCTACAAAGTGAGGTCCATGTTTGTTTTGACTCTCAACTATGTCTGCCAAGACTTTCAGAAAAAAATCATGTGATATCCTGGCTGAGATTCCCAGTGCTGTGTGGAAAGCCACCCTGAGCCCAGATCTCAGTTTCCAATGGCGACTCTCATGCGTGGCCTCCTAAAATCCCAACGCAATTCATGGCAATACTTGTATGAGTTCAGTTCCAGAACTCAGTCTCTTAGGGGATACACACCAGAGTTCCAGCTGAGGTGGACCAAGTAATCTCTTCCAACCACAATTAAAACCAAAATACTCCCACATGGCCCACATCTTCTTCCATTGAGACACTCATCAAAACCTCTGGCTGAAGGTTTACAGGATGGGTGCAGCCCAAGACAGTGTCCAAAATATGCTCCCTTGCCCCTCTTTTGCCTAAAGTAAGGGTGGACTGGACCCCTTTCCTCTGAACCTGGAGTGATCAAATAAGCCTGCCGTTAATACTGCTCTGATTCTCCAATTTGAGGCCTACTGACTGTCAGGTATAGATTCTTTATGTGATTTGGAGTAATGAGGAAACACAAGCACCTATTGTCTACCCTCTGCAGGCCTTTGAAGAACTCATTTTAACCAAAGGAACCCTATTCTCACTTGATGGAGGTCAGGAACCTAACAGAGAAAGGCAAGAGACTTCTTCCAGAATGACTGATATTTTTACATTTCGGTTTTCGATACACACATGGGAACGTACTTTAGATCCATCAGGTGCTGAGAATCTAACTCATAGCCTGACACAGGGACAAGAGGCTTATTCAGACACATCCCTTTCCAAAGCAATTAACCAAAGAGCTACAGGTGATGCCCATTAATTTCCATTTGAAAACTGTTTTCTTCAGGCTTCAAAAAGGGGTGGCCTGAGGCAAGAAACTTTCTTACACTCAGGGCAACAGAACAATAGGTAAGCAAAAGGCCCAAAGCAGGGTTTCTCCACTGAGACTTTCCTGCTAACATTGATATCTGCATTTTCTGAGATGCTCGCCACTCCATTCTGCTATCCAGTACATGGCCATGTCACAGAGCTTGGAGGTGGCACATATCTTGGACACAAAAACATGAGCCTATTCTGGATAGTGGCCAGAATTCGGGAAGAAAACAGGAACATAGGAGGATAGTAGGGGTTGCTCATCCATAAGTCAACCTACAATCCACTCATAAATTGGGTAGGATGAATGCTGGGAATCTTTCTACTAGACAGGACGTATTCATTGATGCATTCTCTTTTCTCATGTCTACAAACACGGACACAGTGGGATACACAGACACTAGCCTTGTCAAACGGCTTTCTAGAAGTACTCCACTCCATACCAAACAAACTGCCTTTCCTACCTATTCTGAGAACATGAATAAAAACCACAAACTTACACCAACAACCACAAAGGCACTTCCTACCCCCAATAAGTCTTTGACTATCCAGAGTGTCCTCGGACTGGTCGACCATAGTATGTTACCCTGAATTGGCCTGTCCTGTCTCAGATCTGGTCTCCTCGGCCAACTCTGTGAAGTTGTCAGGAACCAACTGTGAGCGACTACCTGCTTTCTTAGGAAAGGTCCCTCTACAGAGCTCTCCTGGCATTTGTCCATCTTCACATCAGTAGATACCAAAAAAGACTGTCTGTCCTTGGTAAATCAAAACAAGTTATCCCACTGGGACAGCGACTGGGACTATCTCTGGGTGCCTGGCTTCCTGGATCCCAAGTTCAGAGAGTTCCATCACCAAGTAAGTGAGGTGAAGTCACTTTCTTCAAAAATGAATGAGGTCACTGCCCTGGCAACCACTTTGTTCTAACAGTTGCTTCAAATGGTCCCATGAGATGGAGGGTGCTCCTACTTCCTGTGACACTTTCACAAGTCAGAATGGTATATCAACCATAGTCAACGGGGAACTTCTCTCCACACAGGCCTGCTTTGGTCCATCTTCTCTACATTAAGAAGAGAGAGGCTGATTCAGACACATCCTTTCATCCTCTCCAGGTTGTTTGCCATGTAAAATAAGTTTTACTCTCTCAGGTCCTTCATAGCTGCCTACAACTTTTCCAAGGATCATATCTGCATGGAACTCTGAGGTTCTCAGCAGGTGGAAGATCACCTACATTCCTCTATTGTAAGACCAACTCTGTCCATGCTCTTCTGTAGTTAGATTGAGGGAAGAGTGTATGCTTAGGATTAACAACAGGTTCGATTTGGGTTAGAAATAATTTGGGGGATGAATAATGGTATTTGGAACCTGCAATATTTAAAAGAATATACAGGTGAAATGTAAGTATGAAAACCGAAATGTATGTAAGATTTGAAGCCCGGACGGCTATTGAGCCCTTGATTGGGATACTTAGCTTTGAATTATGTTCTGCACAGATGTCTCTGATAAATCGATATACAATGGCATAGGACCTTGTGACTTGGATGACTGAATGTGGAAGACAACATCCAGTCAAAAAGTGAGAGTCGGTAGGATTAGGAAGATAGTCGGAAGGTTTAGAAAGAAGAGTGAATATAGGATCTGGACCAAAAGTTCTTCAGCAATAGGGTTTCGGGTAGAGAGTGAATGTAAATATCAGCACATGTGAAGAGTCAGTCACATTGATGAACTGGGGAAAATATGTAGGAAAGCAGATATCAATAGAGACATTAGGAAATCAGACAAATTATAAAGTGAGTAATAGGATTAAACATTTTCACAGGGTTGAGGTTGAATATATAATCTAAGGAAGAAACAAACATGTAGTCACCAATAGGATTGACATTTGAGAGCATTAAGTAACCTGGACATGGATGTTTTTAGTAATTCATGCTCACTTTCCATTTAGGCTTTGTTACAATCATCAGTGTGATCTTTGCATTTTGTGTCCAGAATATCACTGTGATAAAATGTATATGTAGATCAGGTGACATGAGTATTTCTTCCACCATTTCTGGGAGCAATATTTTGAACATGTATCAATTAGTATTGGGAGTACAAATAGGTGTACTTTGTGTACTTCTAATGGTAACATTAGGGTTACGGTTTATCATGAAGTGTGTGTGAGTTTTGCTTCAAAAATGATTAAAGAATCGAAAATAATATGTTTAGAAAGAAGTCTAGTGAAAAGACCACTAAATAATCATAAAGGAATACATGTTTTCTGAAAGAGGAAGTGATTGAAAGTGAACCAAATGCCTATAAATTTGTGAACTTGTGGATGAAAGGATATATCCTATGATGTCCATAAACTGAAGAAAAAGTAATGTACCAGTGTTGAATAAAAACAAACTTCAAAATACATATCATGTCCCATAGGAATCTAACTGCATTGATGTTAATCCTGGTCAGTTACTATAGAAATATTAGGATATATAAGGACCATTCACTGAAGTTAGTTTTCAGTACTAGGAAACAAATATGTATTTCAGGTGGTTGAATATTTCTGAGAATAATCTTGTGAAATGTTGATTATAAATCCACATACACGAACTAGAATGAATTTACGGAGTGTATAATAAGACACATATATTTCATATTTTGGAAAATCTGGAGAGTATATATATATATATATATATATATATATATATATATATATACACACACACACACACACACACACATTAAAATGTAGCAATATATATGCCAATCGAAATTTATCATGAAATATATATCATCCACATACCTAAAAATATTAATTTTACTGAACATGGATTTATGTTTAATGTTGTTCACTAGCAAGCTCACCCATAGGTTGAATTTTCAGTTCCATCAGTATTTAGGGGCAGTGATGTATTCTCATAATTTGTAAATTCCAAAGTCAGTTTGCTCACAAGAATGTACGTGTGATACCAGGTAGAAGTCTATATATGCATAAAAATATACATGTTCTGAATAGGCTACACAGAAAAGGAGACAGGAATTTACATATGTGTTAACTTTAAAAACTCATGGAGAAATATTCCAATGAAAGGTTGACAAGAATTATAACACATACCCTTGATAAAGCAGAAGGAAAATCCAAGTATACACCATGCCTCCTATGAAAGGCCTGTATTTCTATCCTGTTAGGTTTCTTTTTCTCCATCATTTTAGGATAAGTAGTCAGAGTCTATTAGGGTATGGGTTAGTGTCAGGGATTCAGTATTTCAAATGGTAAATAGTATAATGAATCCAATGTGTATGCAAATATGTGCTACACAATAAACTTCCAACTCTCATCCAGAACAATGCCTTGACATTACCTTTGGCCCAGTGAGACACAATTAGAGGGGAAGAGTTTGAAAATCTGTGAATACAAATCTGGAATGGAAAATGCTCAGGAGTTCCCAACCTGGGAGCTGGTAGAGGAGTTTCCAAAAGTACGGGACAGTGTAAACACTACACAACCATGGAGCTCTGCTGGCCAAAATAATTCTGGAGAAACTGCCTCTGAGGTGTGGCACTTAAAATATATGTTGTTGTCAGGAGCTTTATCTTCATTTGTCATGAAACCATCAAAGCTGGGTCTGCATCTATGTTACCTGGAGAACATGGTTTCTTATTTTCCAATGATCATGAGGCAGCGGTGCTGAATTCTCTCTTTGTAGGTAAACTGAGGCCACTGGGCCGAAGTGTCTCCCATGTGGACTGTGAAGCCATTTGGTCATCCTCCAATTTTCGTGGTGTTTCTTGCTGCTGCACTGGGAGATTGGTATTTGCTTCACGAAATACAAGGAGTTCAACTGGGACACAGTGTTGGAGGGAGTTTTGTGACATGTGGTGGTTCAGAGTCTGCAGGAGAACGCACCAACCATGCTTCTATCCCATATGCTTGCCCCCTTGACGATAGCAAACTGATTCTAAACATTGCTCTGAAAACTCTCCATATAACAAGACGCCTTTACATATAAGGGTCTGCTTGGTGCACCATATCAGCTAAAAGCCATTTTGAAGTCAATGGCAGATCCACATGGCACCACCACAAATATTTTATCACACACCTGCACATCACTGCTCTGGGCCAACTACTCTGCAGTTTTCAACTAACCGGCATCTCAGTTCTACACCATTTTCATTATACCCATCAATCAAGGCACTGTCTGGTATAATAATGATCAGCAACAGGACATCCAAATGTTCTTCATTGCCACCTCGTCATGCGAATTTCAAAAATTTCATGGTATTCATCTATCCATTTTACAAGGTTGAAGTTGGAGCCATTGTGGCTTACAATTCATTCAGGAACCATTAAATGGTGAGGAAGCTCATTTCAATGAAAGCTCTGGTACAATCATAAGTGTAAACATTGCTTTTTGTGTCCAGAATATTACTGTGATAAAATGTATAAGGAGATCAGGTGACATGAGTATTTCTTCCACCATTTCTTTGAGCAATATTTTGAAGACGTATAAATTAGTATTGGGGGTACAATAGGTGTACGCTGTGTCTTTGGATATAGAGATAATGCATGAATAGACCATACTGAGAATAAATAATATAACTGGTTCCAATTTTAAATAATTTTTTGAATTGATACATGAAAATATACAGAAAATCTTATATTGATATACAATCATTCATTCCAACCAGTTCCACATTTAATGGTAATATTAGGGTTACGGTTTATCATGAACAGTGTGTGAGTTTTGCTTCAAAAGTGATTATGGAAATCAATAATAATGTGTTTGGCATGAAGTCTCATGAAAAGACCAGTCAAGAGACTTGGAGGAATACATGTGTTCTGAAGAAGGAATTGATTGAACGTGAAACAAATGCCTGTAAATTTGTGAAATCGTGGATGAAATATATATACTATGATATATATATATATATATATATATATATATATATATATATATATATATATATATATAAAACATAGGTGAAATATATGTATGAAAACAGAAATCTAAATAAGATTTGAAGCCCAGAAGGGCATTGGGCCCCTGATTGATATCCATATCTTTGAATTACTTTCTGCAAAGTTGTCTCAGATAAATCCATATACAGGGGCATAGGACCTTGTACCTTGGATGATTGAATGTAGAAGAGAACATCCAGTAAAAAGGGATAGTCAGTAGTGAAAGCTTAATAAAATAGGTACTTGTCACTTCCTGTTTTTCTGTATGCTTAACAAAACACTTTTGAAATTTTGAGAATATTTGCTAATCTTGTTCCCAGAATGTGCCGTTCCCTACTGCCAAACTGCAGAATGTACTCCCTCACCTGGTTGCACGCAAACCGCCCAGTCGCCCAGACTCATCAATAAACTTCCCTCTCTGCCCTCTCCAAGGAGAGTATATAAGCTCTACTTAAGCTGTTCTCAGGGCTCTCTGCTCTGTTCAAGTGAGTTCTGAGCTCAAACATGCTGGACCCCCAGTAAATCCTTTGCTGTTGCATGATAAAGTCTCTTGGTTGTCCCTTCTTCTGACGCTAGCCCGACCTTTACATATGGAGGTTCCACCTAGATCGAGCAGTTGTGGACGAGAGATCCCAAAGGACCCCTCTCAGGTAAGTAAGGAGCCTCTTTCTGGTTTCAGGTTTCAGGTTAGGGCTTGGCAAATTGACTGTCAATGAAGAGTGTGAGCTCTCTCTGATGATGCCTGACAGTGGTGTTACAGAACTCAAGCCATGTCTCTGGAGGACACCACAGAGGACTCCGGAAATTGAGGAACAATAGTCTCCTCGACTCAGTGATATTTTGATTCGGATTCGGTATTGCCAGCCCATCGGGTTTTGCTGGCAACTCAGTCCTGGTCTCAGTGTTGGACGTACATTGCCTGTCTTTATTGTCTTGTCTTGTCTGTGTCATGTGTCGTTGCTTTCACTGTTTGTGTATCTTTCATTATGGGACAGCGCACTTCAATGCCTTTTTCCCTGACCCTTGATCACTGCACCAAAGTCCGCTTAAGGGCTCAGAATCTTTCTTTTTCAGTAAAGTGCCGGATGTTGCAGATTCTCTGTACCTCAGAATGGCCAACATTTGGAGTTGAATGGCCCCTAGAAGGATCTTTCTACTTCCCACTAATTTAAAAAGTCAGAGATATTGGCTTTTAGCCAGGGCCACATAGCCATCTGGATCAACAGCCATGTATCTTAACTCAGCAGGACCTCTGCAAAGCTCCTCCTCCATTGGTGAAGCCTATCCTTGCCGTTGCCCCTGCTCCAACTTCTTCCCCCAGGAACTCTCAAACACTCTTCTTCTTCTTCTCCTCCACCCTCTGTTCTCCCTGAGTCACCAGATTTGACTCTACTGGACTCTCCTCCCCCTCCTTATCCCCTGCCCTGGTTCCCCAGCCCCCAACACACTCTAAGTGATTCCCCTGCTGCTGACTCAGCCTCTCGTCCATTGCAGGAAGCTAAGCTGGCCCAGCGCCCTCCAGATAATTTCCCTGTGGCACACACAGCACCTTCTCCCATGGAGGAAGCTGGCCCAGCTAAAGGAATGCTCTGGTGGCAAAAGATTGAAAACCCTGGAACTCTCGGGATGCTCCCCCTCCTTCCCTAGAGGCCAATGGTTATCGATGGCCATGGGGGAAAAATGCAAGCCTACCAGTATTGGCCTCTCTCCAGACCTATATAACTTAAAAAATTACAATCCCCCTTTTCCGAGTACCCAACACAGCTCTCAGGTGTGGTTGAGTCATTAATGTTTTCACAACAGCCTACTTCAGAAGACTGCCAACAACTCCTAGGAACTCTCTTCAAGACAGAGGAACAAAAGGGAATCCTCCAGGAACCTAGAAAAAAATATCCTCAGACCAGATGTTCATCCGACACAACTACCCAACATAATCAAAGCCGGCTTTCCCTTTAACCGACCCAACTGTGACCCCAACACCTTTGAAAGTAGGGAGCTTCTGTCCACTTATAGCTGGGCTCTAATACTGGGTCTCCAAACAGCCGCTAGTGACCAACTAATTTGGCCAAGGTAAGAGAGATTATTCAAGGGCCAGATGAATCTCCCTCTATGTTTCTAGAGAGAATTATGGAGTCATATAGGACATATATTCCTTTCGATCCTCAGGCAGAGAATCAGAAGGCATCTGTCATGATGGGCAAACTGCAATCGATATTAAAACAAATTTACAAAGCTTAGATTGATTACAAGATATCACTTTGAGAGATTTCGTCAGAGAATCTGAGAAGATATACTATAAGAGAGAAACTGAGGAAGAGAAGGGAGCAAAGTGAGGTTAATGAAGCAAAAGGCAGACTAAGGTGTTGACTAAGGTCCTGGTCACAACAACAAATAGGCCAGAAATTAAGAAACAGGGAGACAAGAAGGGATAAGTTGGCCCACGACAGAGGCCACCCCTGGCCTCAGATCAATGTGCCTACTCTAAAGAAAAAGGACACTGGGTCAAAATTGCCTTAGAAAGTGACAGCCAGGCCAGCCAGCCATTCTGACTCTGGAGGATGACTAAGAAAGTCGGGTCTCATATCCCTTCCCCGAGCTCAGGGAAACTTTTGAAGTGGAGGAGACCCCAGTAAACTGGATACAGGGGCAATATACTCAGCCCTTAAAGCCACAATAGGCGCTCTATCTAATAAAAGGTCTCTAGTTCAAAAAACTAATGGCAGTAAATATCGGACTTGGACAACTAAGAGGACCATTGACTTGGGGAAAGGAAAAATCCATCATTTCTCCCTAGTAATCCCAGAATGCCTGGCCCCATTGATGGGCAGAGATCTGCTCACCAAGCTCTGGGCCAAAATAACTTTTAACCCTGAAGGCCCCCAAGTGGAATTTCTAAATCCTTCAGTAGAAATTCCAAGAGTCACGGCTCTAACTATGTCAGTAGAAAATGTACATCAACTCACTCACCATGGTTCAAAGAATCTGCAGGCATTCCTGAAGGATCAAGAACAGAGTTTTCCACTAACCGACTCACAGTGAAGGAAATAACTGAATGGGTAACAAAAGTCTGTCGGGTCCATCAATTAGTTAATGCTTACCCTTCCAAGCTTCCTGCAGGAAAGCACCTACGAGGTACCAAACCAGGACAATTCTGGGAAGTGAACTTTACTTAAATTAAGCCAGCAAGGTATAGACTTAAATATCTCCTAGTCTTTGTAGGTACATTTTAAGGATGGATTGAAGCCTTCCCCTCAAAATAAAAGAAAAAAGAAAAGAAAAGAAATAGCGCAAATTTTGGTCAAGAAGATCCTAGAAGATATTTTTCCAAGATATGGCCTGCCTAAGTTAAAAGGGTCTGATACTGGACCAGCGTTCGTGGGCCAGATAAGTAAGGGGTTAGCCAGGACCCTGGGGATTAATTGGAAGTTACATTGTGCTTATATACCCCAGAGTTTAGGACAGGTGGAAAGAATGAATATAACCATTAAACAGACCTTAAAAATTAAGCTTAGAGACCGGAATAAAAGATTGTACTATGCTACTGCCTTATGCACTGTTTCATGAAGGAAATACTCACTCTGTTTTTTGTGTAACCTCACCCCCTATGAAATTCTCTATGGTGCCCCTCCTCCAGGAAGGGACCTAACCCCAACTCTAAGACCTAACGATCCCTTTCACACCCCTTGCTTGACAGATTTAAAGCTCTTGAAAGAACTCAGGGATACCTGTGAAAACGGCTGGCCACTGCCTACCAACCTGGGGACAAGGGGACTCCACATCGATATCAAGTAAGAGACTTTGTCTACGTAAGATGACATCAGGTGTCATCCCTGGAACCCCACTGGAAAGGACCATATCAGGTGGTAGTTATAACACCTACAGAAATAACAAAAAGAAAAAAATTGAAAATAAAGAAAGGAAGAAATTAAAAAAAATAATAATGATAATAAAAAAAATGAAAATTAAAATTTAAAGAAATAATACTACTAATAATAAAATAAAAAAATTGAAAACATAAAATAAGTTAAAGAACAACTACACCAACAAAAAATAAAAATGAAAGAAAAAGAAAAAAAAACATAAATGCAGTCATAGATTTCGATTAACTTCTCTTAAAGTAGGTGGTGCTGTGCCCACTGGGCCAAGCTTCTCCTCTCAAAGGTGGGAACCATTAACTGTGCAGCAGCTCTAAGTCCCAGACTGGGTGGGTCTCCAATCCTGAGTGCCTAGGGCCTTTTCTTGTGTTTCCTCAAACCAGGCCCCGCTCACCACAATACTGGCTACACGCCAGTTCTGCTGCTCCTGGGAGCCCTGTTTTCATGAATACCTGGGCACACTCTCCCTGTTTGCCTCCCTCAGCCCCTAAGTTTGTAGAGCTTGGGGCTGAGAACCCTCAGCAAATTTGCTTGCCCTCCAGGAGCCACGCCCCTGGTAGCTGGTGCAAGAGACCTCAGTTGTCTGCACTGGTGGGAGCGGTACCTGAGAGCTCCTGAACGCAAGTCCAATGCCACTCCTGATTCCCTCGGTCTGGCTATGGAGCTCACAGGAGAGCTAGGAGGGGCCCTTATGAAAGAGCTGGGAGGGGCTCTTAAGGTTTCTCCACTGTGTGGAGAGAGATGGCTAGGGGATTAAACACCTGTCACAAAGGTTTCAATGAAGATATCTCCTCTACTCGTGATGTCAGTTCTCTGCCATGGTGGTATCTCGTGCAAATGGTGACCGTTCTTTCCTTTTGCCGGGTGACCAATGCAACGGGTGAGTCCTGACTGACTTTCCCAAGCCCCATTTCAGTCCTTTGGCCACTGCCTATGAAGGCTCAGTTGGCTTTTACCTCTGTAAATTCAGAAGGGCCGACCAATTATTTCAGCGGGATCTTTAGTGCTGAGTCATGAGAAGCAGGCGAACTGGAGGTTGAATGCAGCATATCCGGACTCGGTGTGTGTGTTCTGAGGGGCCCAGATTGTACGCCCCAGATCCACATCAGCTGAGCATTGCCTAGTGATCCTGAGCAAACAGCATTTAGACATTTTATGGCTCCCTATGCCCGCACATTTGAAGATGTCAGAGACTTGATCTCTCTGCACCTGCCACCATGTTAGATCTCCTCAATGATATTCATGTTACCCTTACAGCTTCCTGGCATAAGCAAGTTCTTGGGATTGTAACACTACTGCTTCTGTTTCCAGTCCAGATTTCTAGAAATGAATCCTTGCCGCCATTGCCTCTGCCTCTGGACAATGCTCACGTTAGCCGCGCTCATGGGTGCTGCGCTCGACTGTGACTATAGCGGAACCACCGCGGCCTCCATTGCTCCTCAGCCCGGTGCCCATCCCCTGGGGCCCAAGCAGCTGCCACCATGGCTCTCCGGACCCCTCCTCCAGAGCACAGGTCCCTTAGCAGGGGAATGCAGAATGACCCCAGAGACAGGCTCTGCCCGAAGGTGCAGCGGCGAACAGGCGACCTAGGTGCTCGAGGCCACGGTCCAGCCTTCAGAGGACAGGACTCGGCCCTTAGCCCAGCTCCAACCTCTAGATGTGGCAGCCGGACAATTTAGACAGAGTCATCAAGACAGCCAGCAGAAAGCAAATGGTGGCTCCTGAGGAGTGGATTTTCGGCACAGAAACCACAGCCCAGCGAACAATCCCAGTCCATAAACTCTCCCTGTATATAAAAATATTTTAAAAAAGGGGCGGAAGTAACTGAGCTTTCATTGCATCAGGTACTTACAATCCACTGCTGATTACACATTCAGGTTCTCTGCCTGGAGCGAAGTGAAAGAGGAAGCAGATGCGCGCAAAGCGCCCATGGCTTTGAGCAGCCAAGCGTCTCTTTTTCCATCTCTTTGTTCTTCCTGCTGCTTGGCAAGTGGTCTACTACAGATTAACGGTAAAAGGAGCTCTAACCAACTGCACGAAATCTCAATTAAAGCCGCTGCACTGAGCACCACACTCAGCATTTCAGCAACCCCCGTACGCAGCGGCCATCTTCCCTACCAGGTTTGGTTTTTCGGTTTTCGGTTTTTGTTGGCAGAGTGGCTGCCAGCAGAGAGCGTAAGTTCCCACTGGCGGTGGTGGACAGACGTGTCCTGAAGCCACAGACCACGTCCTTGCAAGGGACTCCTTGGACGATTCGGGGAGGGACGGATGTGTCCTAATTAGGTGACTCTACTGCCAACCTGACAGGTCTTGCTGGCTACTTATGTCTCTCAGGTTGAATTCACTGTCTGTCTTTGTGGTCTAACCCATCAGGTTTTGCCAGTTACTAGGTTCTAATCTCTCCTTCTGAACTCGTGTTAAACGTTAACTGTGTGTCCGTGTCTGTGTCACGTTTGTATTGTCGTTGTCTCTGTTTGAGTAACTCTCATTACGGGCCAAAGCCATTTCATGCCTCTGTCCTTGAAGCCTTTTCTGGTCCCTGGCACCAACCTGACCCCTTTGCCCACGATCCTATCACTCAAACCTTCTGCACCTCCCCCTCTTCCCTCCATTCTCACTGAGTCACAAGTTTGAAGATCTTAGGGTTGTGAACAAACGGGAGCTGCATGATGGTCTTTGTGTGTCTTTTTGTCTGTGTTTCTGTTAAATGTGATGGCATTGTGTGGACCGATGCAGAGTCCCGTGTTCCAACCTGCCTTAGATGTGTGGAAGTAACTTTAGCTAAATTTTAACCTAATGCTTCTCCTGTGAGGGACCAAAAGTCAATAGAACCGCCAGCTTTTCTGTTCTCACCTTTTACACCTCTCTTAGCTGTGTTTTAAAGAACTTTGATGTACTTTACTCCCCTTTGTTAAGCGAGATTAGGGAAGCACTGTTTTCTTTTCTTTCCATAGTTGGGTTGAGCACGCCAACTGCAGAGGGAAATGCCTGGGGTCTAAGAACTTTGATATCTTGCATAAACTTTTCTCAAAACCCTGTCCTCATTATTAAATTGGCATTAATTGGATTTGGGGATGGGATCCAAACCTTCAGTCATAAATTTTGACACCCCAGAGTGGACTTTAAAGAAGTCCCCACTCTGCCATCTTGGGGAAGCCTAGAACTCAAAAAACTGCAAGCAGAAAATGAACTATTTGGGAGCTGACTACTGAAAAGTTGGGAGATATAGAATATGCCTGGTGCCTGGGGTCAAACCAAACCAGAGGAACTAATCCTGTAAGTAAAAAGTGAGGCTAAGGGACTCCCAGCAGCTGCCTGAGCCATTTTGCTGTGGGGAACTCCCTTATTCCTTACCTGCACTTTAAGGATTACTCCACCTCTGTTTGCTTAACAAAAGGGAGAATGAATGCAGTAATATGTTGATATTATAGATTGTTTCTTGGGGATGATCTTGGCTGAATGTGTATCTAAAAGATGATTTATTATTGTAACAATCTGGTATCTAAATGGGTTTCTAAAGCATTGCACTATCTTACAGTATAAAGTTGGGTTTAAACAATTGTTTAGTTTGATTTCAGATAGTTCATGCTAGAAACCTTAAATACTTAGGATTAAAAAAAATATTAGTTTAAATTTTTAACTAGGTAGCCTGAGAAAATTCCACTAGATATACCAGTGCATTAACTTGGGCAAAGAAAATAAATTATGATATGGTATCTGTTCCCCTCAGTGTGTAAGATTTAAAAAAAATGGTGCTAAATTAAAAGGTTCGTCTGGCTTATTGAAATGGCATTAATTAGCAACAATCTTGGAAATATTTAAAGCTTAATTTCGGATACCCATGGCAGTGTGTGGTTTTTTAAAAAAATTTTCAGCCAATTTAATGTAACCTAATACTACTTTTGAAATTTCAGAACAAAGAAAGTGGGTTATTATCTTATAGAAACTTTTTTGTGATGGTGCCATTTATATTATCAAAAAATGATCCAATTTTCAGTTTTGTGTGAGCAAATTTTTCTAGTGTAGAAAAATCTAAAGGTATAAAATTTTGAGAATTACATCTTGAACTTGCATCATAATTTTCAACATTAAAACCTGGAAATTATGACATAGCTATAATGCCTTCGGCATGAGGTTTCTGCTCAAAATTCGCGTCTTTCCAGTTTTCGAGACCTCAGTCAGGACTTAAGTTGATATGCAATCAGGAAGAGACAGATAAAAAGGAGTAAAAGTTTATGTTTACCTGAACTCAAACTAGACTCAACGAATAAGTACATTATATGGTATTTACTAATTACTGAATAGTCATCTTTTTTAGGACTCTTGCTTTTTCTTAGATTCTGTATTTTTTTTTTCTTTTTTGAGCTCATAATCTTTATCCTGCAGATCGGTAAATGTTTTCGGATCAGATCTATTTTTGATCAACTGTGGAGTTTTTAAACATTGCAATGGAGATTTCACCTGAAAAAGCTACAAGGCCTTTACTATTGTGTTATGTGTTACATTTGTGTTATGTGTTGTATGTCGGTATGCCTGTATGTGTGTAAGTCAATATATAATGCAGTGATATGACAATTGATAGATGAGGAGGGCTCATGAGAAATTTAAAAATGGATTCAAATATCTTTGATTCACGTGATTCAAGTGGTTCAATTCAAATTGGGTAAAAAGATAAAAATAAAGATGTCTTTAAAAATAGGCCTATAAGTTTTCTAGGTGTTCAAAAACGCCCTAGTATAATGTTGATGTCTATAAAATAATCTGCTTAAATTCAGAAATTTACATGTATTGTTTCAAAATGTGAACAGAAAGAGGTTAACAAATGGAAAAGAGAAACTAAAAGATTCTAGATATAGATTTAATAGAGGGAAAATGTGTTTCTGGATAAGAGAGTCTATATGATTAAGTAATTAAAAGGTTTAATAATAAAAAAGTTTTGTGTAAGTTGGTTATATGTGTAAGTTTTGAGCAAGTAATCTTAAAAAATTAAACAGCTGGTTAAACTAGTACTGTTATTACAAAATTGTGCCATGTTATTTCTTTAAAAAGCTAAACTTGGTTAATACAAAAACATCAATGTAATTGTGGTGTTAATGTGTTCATATCTTCCAGGTATACAAGTCTGTAAGGTAGAAGCTTCAAAAGAGCATTGTATCAAGCTGGTGTTCTAAGGTTGTATGGTAATTCTAGGCTTAAAGTAAAACATGTTGGAGATTTATGTCTGTCATTTGTGTTCTATAATTGGACTTCTTTTCAATAAGATATTTACAGTTCCATCATACTTTCTACACTGAGATACAATCTAAATGTATTTTTAAGTTTATGAGAGCCTAAATTCTGAAGGTATTATTGTAAAACACAAAGGTAATTCCCATTCATTTCCATGTGAAAACTGTTTTCTTCTGGCTTCACAAAGGGGTGGCCTGAGGCAAAGACTTTCCTGATATTCAGGGCAACATAACAATAGGTAATCAAAAGGACCAAAGCAGGGTTTCTCCACTGAGACTTTACTGGTCACATTGATATCTGAGTTTTCTGAGATGCTTGCCATTCCCTTCAGGTATCCAAAACATGGCCATGTCACAGAGCTTGGAAGGGGTCCATATCTTGGACACAAAACCATGAGCCTATTCTGGAGAGTGGCCAGAATTCAGGAAGAATACAGGAACGTAGGAAGATAGTAGGTGTTTCCCAGTGATAAGGCAAGCCACAGTCCATTCATGAATTGGGCAGGATGAATGTTGGGAAGTTTTCTCCTTGATAGGACACACCCACTGAGACATTCTCTTTTTTAATGTCTACAACTACGGACACACTGGGATACACAGACATAAAAACACTCACCTTTTCAAAGGACTAACTAGAAACAGTTCACTAGAAACCAAACAAACCACCTTTTCTAACTATTCTCAGGACATGAGAAAAAACCACACACCCACACCCACACCCACAAAGGCACCTCCTTCCCCATGTTCGTTTGGAGCTATCCAGAGTGTCCTCTAACTGGAGCACCATACTATGTTCCCCAGAAATGGCCTGTCCTGTCTCAGATCTGGTCTCCTTGGACAACTCTGTGAAGTTGTCAGGAGCCAGCAGTGAGCCTCTACATGCTTTCTCCGAAAGGGCCCCCCTTCAGAACTTTCCTGACATTTGGCCATCCTCACATAAGTAGGTACCACGAAAGACTGATTCTGTCCTTGGTAAATCCAAACAATTGGGATCACTGGGACTGGGTCTGGGACTGGGTCTGGGTGCCTGGCTTCCTGGAACCCAAATTCGGAGAGTTCCATCAACAAGGATGTCAAGTGAGGTTACTTCCTTCAGGAACTGAATGACGTCACTGCCTTGGCAACCACTTTTTCCTAACATTTGCTTCCTAGGGTCTCATAAGATGGAGGATGCCCCATCTTCCTGTGACACTTTCACAAGTTAGAATGGTTTAAAAACCATAGGCACCTGGGAACACCTGTCTGCACAGGCCTAGTTTGGTCAATCTTCCCTACATTAAGAAGAGAGAGGATGATTCAGACACATCCTTTCATCCTGACTGGGTTGTTTGCCATGGAAGAATACTTTTGCTCTCTCAGGTCTTTTATTGCTGCCTACATCTTCTCCAGGAATCATTTTTGCATGGACCTTTGATGTTCTCAGCAGTTGGAAGGTCCCCTACATTCCTGTATTGTAAGATCAACTCTGTCCCTGCTCTTCTGTAAAGTGAGATTGAGGGAATTGTGTATAGTTAGGATTAATAACATGTTCGATTTGTATTAGGAATCATTCTGCTGGATGAATAATGGTATTGGAAACCTGCAATATTTATAAGAATATATAGGTGAATATAAGTATGAAAACAGAAATCTAGGTAAGATTTGAAGCGCTGAGAGGTATTGGGCCCTTGATTGGGATACTTAGCTTTGAATTACATTCTGCACTGAGGTCTGAGATAAATTGATATAGAATGGAATAAAACACTATACCTCAGATGATTGAATGTAGAAGAGAACATCCAGTCAAGAAGTGGTAGTCGGGAGGATTAGGAAGATAGTAAGTTTTGGAAGAAGAGTGAGTCTAGGAGTTGGACCAAGACTTTTTTAGTAATAGGGTTTTTGTTAGAGAATGAATGTAAATGTCAGCAAATGTGAATAATCGGTCACTATGATCAACTGGGCAAAATATGTAGGAAAATAGATATCAATAGTGACATTAAGAAATAAGGCAGAGTATAAAGTGAGTGAGAGGATTAGACATTTTCAACAGGGTTGAGGTTGAATATATTATCTTAGCATGAAACAAATATCTCCTCACCAATAGGATTGACATTTGAGAGCCTTAGGCATCCTGGACATGGATGTTTTTAGTAATTCTTACTCACATTCAATTTAGGCGTTGGTACAAACATAAGTGTGACCTTTGAATTTTTTATCCAGAATATTACTATGATAAAATATATATGTAGATCTGGTGACATGAGTATTTCTCCCACCATTAAAGGGAGCTATATTCTGAAAACTCATAAATTAGTATTTGGAATAAAAAAGTTGTACCCTGTGTCTATGAATATAGAGATAATGGATGAATAGTCCATACTGTGAATAAATAATATAACTGGTTTCAACTTTAGAAATTGGAATAAATTGATATCTGAAAATATACAGGAAATCATATATTGATATACAATCATTCATTCCAACCAATTATACATCTAATGGTAATATTAGTGTTATGGTTTATCATAAAGAGTGTGTGAGTTTTGCTTCAAAATAATTATGGAAATCAAATATAATGCATTAGGAAGAAGTATCATGAAAAGACCAGTCAAAAAAAAAAAAAAGGAGGAATACGTGTGATCTGAAGCAGGAAGTGATTGAAAGTGTACCAAATGCCTTTAAATTTGTGAAATGTGGATGAAATGTATTTTCTAAGTTGTCCATAAATTGAAGAAATAGTAATGTACCAGTGTTGAATAAAAATGAACATTAAAATACACAACATTTCCAATAGGAATCTACTTGCATTGATGTTAAACTGGGTCAGTTACTTTAGAACTATAAGGATTTGTATGCACCTTTCACTGAAGTGAGTGTTCAGTACTAGAAAAAAAATATGTACTTGAAGTGGATGAATATTTCTGAAAATAATCTTGTGAAAATTTGATTATAAAACCACATACATGAACATGAATGAATTTAGGGAGTGTATAATAAGAGACATATATTTCATATTTTGAAAAATCTAGAGAGTGTAGATTTTTCACAAAACACACACAGAGATATTAAAAAGCAGCAATATATATGACAATCGAAATTCATCATGAAATACATATCATACACAGATCCAAAAATATTTATTTTACTGAACATGGATTTATGTACAATGTTGTTCAACTAGGAAGCTCACCCATAGGTTGACTTCTCAGTTCCAACAGCGTTTAGGAGGAGTGATCTCTTCTCACAATCTTTATCTGCCACGTCAGCCATCTCACAAGAATTTACGTGTGGTACCAGGTAGGATTCTATATGTGCATATAAAAATACATGTGCTAAATAGGCAACAGATAAAGGGAGACAGGATTTCACATATTTGATACCTTTCAAAACACATGGAGAAATATTTCAATTAAAAATTTACCAGATTTATAACACCTACACTTTATCATGCAAAAGGCAAGTCCAACAATACACCATGCCTCCTCTGAACTGCTTGTATTTCTATTCTGCTTGGGTTATTTTTCTCCATCATATTAGGATTAGTGGGCAGACTCTAGTAGGGTATGGGTTGGTGTCAGATTTCAGTAATTCGAATGGAAAATAGGAAAATGAATCCATTGTGTATGCAAATATGTGCTACAAAAAATCTACCCATTCTCATTCAGAACAATGCCTTGACATTACCTTCACCCCAAGTAAGACACAGTTAGAGGAGAAGAATTAGTAAATCGGTGAATACATATCTGGAATAGAAAATGCTCAGGAGATCACAACCTTGGGGGTTGTAGAGGAGTTTTCAAAAGTAAGGGACAGGATGAACACTCCACAATCGTGGAACTTTGTTGGCCTAAAGACTTCTTGAGAAACTGCCCCTGAGGTTGGGCACTTGAAATATATGTTGTTGTCAGGAGCTTTAGCTTCCTTTGTAGTGATACCATCAAAGATGGGTCTGCATTTATGTGACCTGGAGGACTTGGTTTCTTATTATCCAAAGAACATGAGGCAGCAGTGCTGTATTCTCTCTTTGTAGGTAAACTGTGGACACTGGGGTCTAGGTGTCTCCCTTTCTTGACTGTGAAGCCAATTGTTCCTCCTACAATTTTCGTGATGTTTCTTGTTTCTGCACTGGTATTTTGGTATTTGCTTCATGAAATACAAGGAGTTCAACTGGGAAACAGTGCTGGAGGGAGTTATGTCATGTGTAGAGGGTCAGGGTCTGCAGACGAATTCACCAACCAGCCTTCTATCCCACATAGCTTGGCCCCTTGTCCATAACAAACTGATTCTGATCATTGCCCTAAAACCTCTCCATATAACAAGATGCCTTTACATATAAGGGTCTGCTGGCTGCACCATGTCAGCCAAAATCCATTTGGAAGTCAATGGCAGAACCACATGGCCCCACCACAGATGTTTTATCATTCACCTGCTCACCACAGCTCTGGGCCCACTTCTCAGCAGGCTAAAACTTACTGGCATCTTTGTTCTACACAATTTTTAAGAAAACAAGTCAAACAAGGCACTTTCTGGTACACTCATGATCAGCAAGAAGACTTACAAAAGTTCTCCAGTGACACCTGGTCATGGGAATTTCAAACATTTTATGGTATTTACTGAGCCATTTTTCAAGGATGACGTTGGAGGCACTGTGGGTTACAATTCATTCAGGAACCATTAAATGTTGAGGAAGCTCATTTCAATGAAAGCTCTACAGAACTCTCACAGGTAAGGCTTCCAAAAGAGTGCCCAAAAGACACATATATTTCATATTTAGTAAAATCTGGACAGTGTGTGTGTATATACACACACACACACACACACACAGAGAGAGAGAGAGACATTAAAAACTAGCAATATATATGCCAATCAAAATTAATCGTGAAATATATATCATCCACGTATCCAAAAGTATTCATTCATTTTACTGAACATGGATTTATGTATAAGTTGTTCAACTAGGAAGCCCACCCATAGGTTGAATTTTCAGTTCCAACAGCATTTAGGAGGAGTGATCTCTTCTCACAATTTGCATCTGCCAAGTCAGCCACCTCACAAGAAAATACGTGTGATGCAAGGTATGATTCTATATGTGCATTTAAAAATACATGTACTGAATAGGATACAGAGAAATGGGGGAGACAGGAATTCACATATTTGATAAGTGTAAAAACACATGGAGAACTCTTTCAACAAAAAATTGACTAGATTTATAAATCCTACGCTATATAATAGAAAAGGCAAGTTCAACTATACAACACGACTCTTTGATTTGCTTGTATTTCTATTCTGTTTGGGTTATTTTTCTCCATCATGTTAGGATTAGTAGTCAGAGTCTAGTAGGGTATGGGATAGTATCAGGGATTGAGTATTTCGAATGGAAAATTGGAAAATGAATCCAATGTGTATGCAAATATGTGCTACACAAAAATCTTCCCACTCTCATCCAGAACAATGCCTTGATATTACCTTCGCCCCAAATACCACATTTAGAGGAGATGAGTTAGAAAATCTGTGAATACATATCTGGAATTGAATATGCTCCGGAGTTCACAACCTTAGAGGTGGAAGAGGAGTTTCCAAAAGTAAGTGACATGGTAAACACCCCACAAACATGGAGCTCTGCTGGCCCAAAGACTTCTGGAGAAAATGCCTCTGAGGTTGGGCACTTGAAATATACGTTGTCAGGAGATTTAGCTTCCTTTGTAGTGAGAGCATCAAAGCTGTGTCTACATCTATGTGACCTGGAGGTCATGGTATCTTATTTTCCAATGAACATGAGGCAGCAGTGCTGAATTCTCTCTTTGTAGGTCAACTGTGGCCACTGGTGTCTAAGTGTCTCCTCGTGTGGACTGTGAAGCCATTTGGTCATCCTCCAATTTTCGTGGTTTTTCTTCCTGATGCACTGGGAGTTCGGTAATTGCTTCATGAAATACAAGGAGTTCAACTGGGACACAGTGCTGGATGGAGTTTTGTCACGTGTGGTGGGACAGGGTCTGTAGGATTATGCACCAACCAGGCTTCTGTCCAACATAGCTTGCCCCCTTTACCAAAGCAACCTGATTCTGAACATTGCCCTGAACCCTAACCATACAACATGATGCCTTTACATATAAGGGTCTGCTGACTGCACAATGTTAGTCGAAGTCATTTGGAAGCCAATGGTAGATCCACATGAAACTACCATAGCTGTTTTATTTCACACCTGGCCACCTTTGTTCTAGGCCCACTACTCAGCAGGGTCCAACTAACTGGCATCTCTGATCTTCACAATTTTCGTGAAACCCAGTCAATCAAGGCACTGTCTGGTACACTCATGATCAGCAACAGGATATCCAATGGTTCTCCAGTGCCACCTGGTAATGGGAATTACAAAAAGTTCATGTTATATATTGAGCCATATTTCAAGAATGAAGTTGGAGGCACTGAGTTTTTCAATTAATTCAATAACCATCAAATGGTGAGGAAGCTAATTTCAATGAAAGCTCTGGAGGACTATCACAGGAGAGGCTTCACAAAGAGTGGCCAAAAGTTCACATGAACCCAGGCCCAATGAGGTCTACAATGTGAAGTCCATGTGTGTTTTGACTCTCAACTATGGCTGTCAAATCTTTCACAATAAAATCATGTGATATCCTGGCTGAGATTCCCAGTGCTCTGTGGAAAGACACTCTGGGCGTAGATCTCAGTTTCCAAGGGCCAATCTTATGTGTGGCCTCCTAATATGCCAACACAATTCATGGCAATACATCTTTGAGGTCAATTCCAGAACTCAGTCTTTATGGGGAATCACACCAGAGTTAAAGCCCAGGTGGACCCAGTCATCTCTTCCTACCACCACACAAATGACCACAATTAAAACCAAAAAACTCCCACATTGCCCTCATCTTCTTATATATAGACACTCATCATAACCTCTGGCTGGAGGTTTCCTTGAGGGGTGCAGCCCAAGGCAGTGTACAAAATAAGCTCCCGTGCCCCTCATTTGCCTAAAGTCATGGTGGCCTGGACATGCTTCCTGTGAACCAGGAGTGATCAAATAGGCCTGCCATTAATACTGCTCCGCTTCTCCAATTTGAGGCCTACTGACTGTGCGTTTTAGATTCTTTATGTGAATTAATGTCATGAGAAAACCCAAGCAACTATGAGCTAGCCTCTGTAGGATTTAAAGAATTCACTTGACCCAAAGGATCTCTAATCTCACTTAATTGAGATCATTAACCTTACAGAGGAAGTCAAGAGACTCTATCCACAATGACTGTTCTTTTAGCCATTTTGGTTTTGGATGCACACATAGCAGGAGTTGGCCATCCATAAGGCAAGCGGCAGTCCATTCCTAAATTTGGTAGAATGAATGCTGGGGAGCTTTCTCATAGACAGGACACATCCACTGATGCATTATCTTTTCTAATGTCTACAACCACGGACAGTGAATTACAGACATAGAAACACTCACATTGTCAAAAGACTTACTAGAAATAGTTCACTCCAAACCAAACAAACCGCCTTTCCTACCTATTCTCAGAACATGAGACAAAACCCCAAACTCATATCCAAACCCACAAAGGCACCTCCTTCCCACAAGTAGGTCTGTGACTATTCGGAGTGTCCTCTGACTGGAGGGCCATACAATGTTCCTCCAAAATAGCCTGTCCTGTCTCAGATCTTGTGTCTTTGGCCAACTTTCTGAAGTTGTCAAGAGTCAGCGGTGAGGCACTACCTTCTTTCTCAGGAAAGGCCCCTCTTCAGAGCTTTTCTGCCATTTAGACATCCTAACATCAGTAGTTAGCAAGAAAGAATGACCCTGTCCTAGGGAAATCCAAAAAGTAGGAACACTGGGACTGGGACTAGGACTGGCACTGTTTAACTGGCTTCCTGGATCCCAAGATCAGAGAGTTCCATCACAAAGGAAGTGAGGTGAGGTCACTTCCTTCAGGAACAGAATGAGTTCACTGCCTTGGCAACCATTTTGTCTTAACAGTTGCTTCCAAGGGTCCCATGAGATGGAGGCTGCCCCTGGTTCCTGTGACACATTCACAAGTTAGAATGGTATATCAACCATAGGCACCTGGGAACAACTCTCCACACAGGTCTCATTTGGTCCATCTTCTCTACATTAAGAATAGAGAGGCTGATTCAGACACAACCCTTCATCCTGACCAGGTTGTTCGCCATGGAAGATGACTTTTGCTCAATCAGGTCCTTCAAAGCTGCCTACATCTTCTTCAGGGATCATTTTTGCATGGATCTTTGAGGTTCTCAGCAGGTGGAAGATCCCCTACATTCCTGGATTGTAGGACCAACTCTGTCCCTGCTCTTCTGAAAAGTTAGATTGAGGTAACAGTAGATGGTTAGGGTTGATAACATGTTCGATTTGGGTTAGGAATCATTCTGCTGCATGAATAATGGTATTGGGGGATGCCACCGAGGACTCGAGAAATCGAGGAACAATTGTCTCCTCGACTCAGTGATTTTTTGTTTCAGATTCGGTATTGCCAGCCCATAGGGTTTTGCCTGCTATGCAGTCCTGGTCTCAGTTTTGGACGTCCATTGCCTGTCTTTATTGTCTTGTCTTGTCTGTGTTGTGTGTTGTTGCATTCACTGTTTGTGTATCTTTCAATATGGGAAAGAGCACTTCAATGTCTCTGTCCCTGACCCTTGATCACTGGACCAAAGTTCGCTTAAGGGCTCAGAATCTTTCTTTTTCAGTAAAACTCCAGACTTTCCAGACTGTCTGTGCCTCAGAATGTTTCACCTTTCAAGTCGGATTGCCCCTAGAAGCATCTTTCTTCTTCCCACTAATTTAAAAAGTCAGAGATATTGTCTTTCAGCTGCGCACACATAGCCATCCTGATCAACAGCCATGTATCTTAACTTTGCAGGACCTCTGCAAGTCTCCTCCTCCATGCGTGAAGCCTTTCCTTGTCCCTTTCCCTGCTTGTACTGCTTCCCCCATGATCTCTCAAACCCTCTGCTTCTCCTCCTCCACCACCCTCTGTTCTCCCTGAGTCACAAGATTTGACTCTACTGGACTCTCATCCCCCTCCTTATACCCTGCCCTCATCCCCCAACCACCAACCCCCTCTAAGTTATTCCCCTGCAGCTGACTCAGCCTCTCCGCCATTGGAGGAGGCTAAGCTGGCCCTACGCCCTCCAGATAACTCCTCCACAGCACACACAGCCCCACCTCCCCAGGAGGAAGCTGGCCCGGCTAAGGGAACTCGCTGGCTTCGAATGATTGAAAACCCTGGAACTCCCGTGATGCTTTCAGAACATGAGAGAAAACCACAAACTCACACCCACACCCACAAAGACACCTCCTTCCCACAAGTAGGTCTGTGACTATCCGGAGTGTCCTGTGACTGGAGGGCCATGCAATGTTCCCCCAAAATGGCCTGTGTGTCTCAGATCTTGTGTCTTTGGTCACCTCTCTGAAGTTGTCAGGAGCCAGCAGTGAGGCACTACCTTCTTTCTCTGGAAAGGCCCTTCTTCAGAGCTTTTCTGTTATTTGGCCATCCTAACATCAGTAGTTAGCAGGAAAGAATGACTCTGTCCTCGGGAAATCCAAAAAGTGAAAACACTGAGACTGGGACTAGGACTGGCACTGTTTAAGTGGCTTCCTTGATCCCAAGTTCAGAGAGTTCCATCACCAAGGAAGTGAGGTTAGGTCACTTCCTTCAGGAACAGAATGATTTCACTGCGTTGGCAACCATTTTGTCCTAACAGTTGCTTCCAAGAATCCCATGAGATGGAGGCCATGCGTGTTTTGAATCTTAATTATGGCTGCCAAGTCTTTAAGAATAAAAGCATATAATATCCTGGCTGAGATTCTCAGTGTCCTGTGGAAAGCCACCCTCGAACTAGATCTCAGTTTCCTAGGGCGACTCTCATGCGTGGCCTCTTAAATCCCAACACAATTCATGGCAATATTCCTCTGAGGTCAGTTCCAGAACTCAGTCTCTAAGGGGAATCACAGCAAGTTCAAGCCCAGGTGGACCCAGTCATCTCTTCCAACTGCCACACAAATGACCACAAATAAAATCAAAACACTCCCACATGGCCCTCATGTTCTGCCATATACACACTCATCATAAACTCTGGCTGGAGGTTTACATGAGGGGCGCAGCCCAAGTCAGTATCCAAAATAAGCTCCCCAGCCCCTCATTTGCCTAAAGTCTGGGTGGCCGGGACACCCTTCTTGTGAACCAGGAATGATCAAATAGGCCTGGCGTTAATACTGCTCTGCTTCTCCAAATTCAGGACTACCTACCTTGGGGATTAGATTGTTAATGTCAATTGGTGTCATGAGAAAGCCCTAGCAGCTATGGGCTGGCCTCTGCAGGGCTTGGAAGAACTCATTTGACCCAAAGATTCCTATTCTCACTTGATGGAAGTCAGGAACCTTACAGAGGAATGCGAGATACTTCACCCACAGTGACTGCTCTTTTGGCCATTTTGGTTTTGGATGCGCACATAAAATCTTTCTTTAGATCCATCAGGTGCTGAGAATCTAAGCCATAGCCTCACACAGGCCAAGAGGCTGATTCAGACACATCCCTCTCCAAAGCAATTAAGCAAAGAGCCACAGATGTTGCCCATTCATTTCCATTTGAAAACTCTTTCTTCAGGCTTTCTAAAGGGTTGGCCTGAGGCAAAGACCTTACTGAAATTCAGGGCAACAGAACAATAGGTAATTAGAAGGAACAAACCAGGGTTTCTTCACTGAGAAATGTAAAATCCATTGGTGTGCCACTACCTGCTTTCTCAGGAAAGGCCCCTATTCAGAGCATCCCTGGCATTTGGCCATCCTCACATCTGTAGGTACCAAGATAGCTTGACTCTGTCCTTGGTAAATCCAACAAGTGAGACCAATTGGAGTGGAACTGGGACTGGCTCTGTGTGCCTGGCTTCCTGGATCCCACATTCCATCACCAAGGAAGTGAGGTCAGGTCACTTCCTTCAGGGACTGAATGAGGTCACTGCCTTGGCAACCATTTTGTCCTAACAGTTGCTTCCAAGGGTCCCTTTAGATGGAGGCTGCCCCTGCTTACTGTGACACATTCACAAGTTAGAATGGTATATCAACCATAGGCACCCGGGAACAGCTTTCCACACAGGTCTCATTTTTCCATCTTTTCTACATTAAGAATAGAGAGGCTGATTCAGACACAACCCTTCATCATGACCAGGTTGTTCGCCATGGAAGATGACTTTTTCTCAATCCGGTCCTTCAGAGGTGCCTACATCTTCTTCAGGGATCATTACTGCATATACCTTTGAGGTTCTCAGCACGTGGAAGATCCCCTACATCCCTGTATTGTAAGACCAACTCTGTCCCTGCTCTTCTCTAAAGTTAGATTGAGGTAACAGTGTATGGTTAGGATTGATAACATATTCGATTCGGGGTTAGGAATCATTCTGCTGAATGAATAATGGTATTGGGAACCTGCAATATGTGTAAGAATGTACAGGGGAAATATATGTATGAAAACAGAAATCTAAGTAACATTTGAAGCCCAGAAAAACATTGGGCCCTTGATTGGGATACTTAGCTTTGAATAAATCGATATACAATGACATAGAACCTTGTACCTTGGATAATTGAATGTAGAAGAGAACATCCAGTCCAAAAGGATAGTCGGTAGTGAAAGGTTATTAAAATAGTTAATTGTCACTTCCTGTTTTTCTGTATGCTTAACAAAACACTGTTGAAATCTTGAGAACTGTTTGCTAATCTTGTTCCCAGAATGTACTGTCCCCAACTGCCAAACTGTAGAATATGCTCCCTCACCAGGTTGCATGTAAACCGCCCACTCGCCCTTACCCATCAGTATACTTCCTCCCTGCCCTCTCAAGGAAAGTAAATAATCCCTGCTTAAACTGTTGTCAGCGCTCTCTGCTCTATTCAAGTGAGCTCTGAGCCCCAGCATGCTGGACCCCAAATAAACCCTTTGCTGTTGCATGAGACAGTCTCTTGGTGGTCTCTTCCTCTGACACTCGCCGGACCTTTACATATTGACGTTCCACCGAGTTCCGTCACTGGCGGACGAGAGACCCCAAAGGGCTCCTCTCGGAGCAAGTAAGGCACCTCTTTCTGGTTTCAGGATTCATGTTAGGGCTTGGCAATATCGCTTGCGATGAAGAGCCTGAGTTCTCTCTGACTTTGGCTGAGAGACCTCTCACAGAGACACAGGGCACCTCCCTGGGGGACGCCGCAGAGGACTCAGGAAATCAAGGAACAATTGTCTCCTCGATTCAGTGATATTTTGTTTTGGATTCGGTATTGCCATCCCATCGGGTTTTGCTGTCCACTGATTCCTGGTCTCAGTGATGTACGTCCATTGCCTGTCTTTATGGTCTTGTTATATCTGTGTCGTGTGTCGTTGCATTTAGTTTGTGTATCGTTCATCATGGGACAGAGCACTTCAATGCCTCTGTCCCTGACCCTTGATCACTGGACCAAAATTCACTTAAGGGTTCAGAATCTTTCTTTTTTTAGTAAAACGCTAGACCTGGCAGACTCTCTGTGCTTCAGATTTGCCCACCTTTAGAGTCGTATGGCCCCTAGAAGGATCTTTCTACTTACCACTAATTTAAGAAGTCAGAGATATTGTCTTTCAGCAGGGGCCACATAGTCATCCAGATCAACAGCCATATATCTTAACTTTTCAGGACCTCTGCAAATCTCCTCCTCCATGGGTGAAGCCTTTTTTTGCCCTTGCCTCTGCTCCTACTCCTTCCCCCATGATCTCTCAAACCCTCTACTCCTCCTCCTCCTGCAAACTCTGTTCTTCCTGAGTCACAAGATTTGACTCTACTGGACTCTTCTCCCCCTCCTTATCCGCTGCACTCGTCCTCTAACCCACAACACCCTCTAAGTGATTCCCGTGCTGCTGACTCAGCCTCTCTACCATTGGAGGAAGCTAAGCGGGTAATAGGGTCTGATAATGAACCCGTGTTCATGGTCCAGGTAAGTCAGGGGTTAGCCAGGAAACAGGGGATTAATTGGAAGTTATATTGTGCTTATAGACCCCAGAGTTCAGGACAGGTAGAAAGAATGAATAGAACCACTAAAGAGATTTAACGAAATTAAGCATAGAGACCAACATAAAAGATTGTATTATGCTCTTGCCTTATGCAATGTTTCATGCAAGAAATACTCCCTCTCTTTCTTTGAGTAACCTTACCCCCTGTGAAATTCTCTATGGTGGCCCTCCTCCAATAAGGGACCTAATCCCAACTCTAAGACCTAACCATCACTTTTATACCCCCTTGCTTGACAGACTTAAAGCTCTTAAAAGAACTCAGTGATACCTGTGAAAAAAGCTGGCCACTGCCTACCAAACTGGAAATGAGGGGACTCCACATCGATATCAAATAAGAGGGTTCATCTACTTAAGACGACATCAGGTGTCATCCCCGGAACCCCGCTGGAAAGGACCATACCAGGTGCTACTTATAACACCTACAGTGGTAAAGGTAGACAGAATCACTTCCTGGATCCATGCCTCTCATCCCAAGCCTGCGCCCTGTCCAGACTCTGGCTGGAAACTGGAAAAGACTGGTAATTCTTTCAAATTGCATATTCGCCATGTGGATAAGGTTATAGACTCTCCCCTTGGCCACAAGTAGTCTTAACCCTCATCAGCCCATTCAGCAGCGATGGCTGATCACAAATTCTACTGGAAAAGAAGTATAATCAATCTCACAAAGAGTCAACTTAGGGACCTGGTGGCCATCTCTCCACCCAGACATTTGTCAGCTGGCTATATGTCATTCCTATTGAGATAACCCTGATTAAGAGGATCCCAATAAAATTCCATTAAATCCCTTCTGTATCATAAGTAATGGAAACAAACATTATGGTTGTAGGGACACGCGAACCAGATGCAGGTTGGCTAGGCTAGATTACTATGGTTGCCTGGCAGACTATCAAAAACACAAAACGTCATGGATGGGTGGGGAAAAAGCCGACTTCTTCTGTATGTCATCGGGATGTGAGCATACAGGGGCTGCCTGATGGAATCCAAACTCCTCATCAAACTCAGTACACAGCATTGGTCATAGTACCAATTAGATAACCAAAACCGATGGCCCCCAGAGGGGTCTCTAGATCCTCAAATTCTGGGTGACCTTTTTAACTTCTGCAAGTGCTCAAAAGTGTGAAAGGAGATTCCCCTATGTGGAAGCCTTTTCCCTCCTTCACTCACATCCTGAACTATGCTTCTCCAATAGATCCTCACTCTCAGCTTTCTGCTCCAGACTCTCTGCTGTCACTCCCACCTCAGAAACCTGATTTCTCTCCTCGAATTACTAGATCAAAACCCCCTAACTTCGCCGGTTCTCAGGTAGCAGGTACTAAGGCACCCCTGTACCCACTCACTCCTCTCTTCTTCTGTCAGTGCCTGCACCGGGTCCCACCAGGACCTCTTACTAGCTAACCCAAAGCTCAAACCAGCTGAGGAGAGCCCTCAGACCCCTATCCAAGATGTAATAAAATGGCCTTTAAAGTTGCTTTGTCATCACTGAAAACAGTTTACTAAGAATTTGAAGTGTCTCACAGGGTTTTGGGATACTCACTCCCATCTTCCCCTCTACTCTACCTGTTCTACTGCTCATGTTTTTGTTCCTAAGAAATCCCAAACCCCTTTCCCATTATTCTTTTACATCTCTCCTTCCTCATTCTCAGATCCTCGGAGCTGCTCTCAGCCCCACCTTCCCCGTGTTTCCCCTCTGTGCCAGGCCCACAGAAAAGTATTAACTGACCTTCTCCAGAAGTCTTCACCATGGCTGACTTTAGAACTTTCAGCAAAAGGCTCCATATAAAAGAGTTCAATGTAGATAAACTTTCACTTTTTGTATTGCCCTGTTCTACTTGGCCACTGGCTAAAAAACTCAGCACTTCTAAGCTAGACAACCCCTTACTAGTTTTTCCCAAAATATGTGAACAATGCCTCTGGCCTTGAGCTGGCGCTTCACAGAGATGCCTACATTTGTAAGATTAAGAAGTTACCAACTAGGCTCCTTGGTAACAGCTGGCAGGGGGGAAAAAGAAAGGGAAGAAAAAGCTCTCACCCTCCCAGGCGTCCTTTAAAAGTAAACTTGCACAGAATAGAGAAAAAAACAGAAACAAAATTTGCTTTTTGTTAACTTCTGCAAACTGTGAACTTCTGAGCCCCTTCCCTTACATGTTGGGTACAAAATTCTGAAACTATCTAAACTTGGGGTTCAGGGGATGAATTGATTACAACAGAAGCAATGCCCTCTGAATCCGGTTGCACCCAATTAGGACTGTTTCCCTGTTTTTGGTGCTATCTTAGGTTGCCTTGCCTCGTCCGTCCCTACAACAGTATTATTCTATATACTTAAATATTGTTTATGCTTTCATGAAATGGTCAACAGATATGATTAATTATGTAATGGTGCAGATGTTTCCCACAGTGCACTATCATAACACAGGTTCATTTGATATCAAATAGGGGTGGCATAGAACCCTGTTCCCCTGGGAACATATACCCTCACTTTAGCCATCCTATTAGGAATAGGAGTTGCTGCAGGGGTGGGCACAGGAACCACTGCCCTGGTCCATGGGACACAACAAATGACCCAATTAGAAACAGCAATAGACCAAAACTAAGATATTAGAAACCTCCATCAGAGCTTTGCAGGAATCTTTTACCTGTCTCTCTGAACTTATTTTACAGAACAGTCGAGGGTTGGACCTCCACTTCATGAGAGAAGGAGGCCTTTGTGCTGCATTGAGGGAAGAATGTTGTTTCTATGCCGACAATACTGGAGTTGTAAAAAAATCTATGAGTAAATTAAAAAGACAACTTGAAGAGAAACAACCAGAGATAGAGGCCCAAAAATGGTTGTTTGAGTCTTGGTTCACACAGTCTTCATGGTTAACTATGCTTTTATCAACCCTGGCCGGTCCAATAATACACTTCATATTGTTGCTAACTATAAAACCATGTTTGCTCAACCGTTTAATTTCTTTTCTCCAAGCTCAAATTGGACAAGTTAAACTTATGGCAATACCCCACTAGCAGACATAGAATGTACACCCAAAAATGATCACTTTTATGACTAAAAGTAGCCAGAAGAAGAAGTGGAGAATAAAAGGTTAATAAAATTAGTACTTGTCACTTCCTGTTTTTCTGTATGCTTAACAAAACACTGTTGAAATATTGACAACTGTTTGCTAATCTTGTTCCCAGAATGTGCTGTCCCCAACTGCCAAATTGTAGAATGTACTCCCTCACCAGTTGCATGAAAACTGCCCACTCGCCTTGACCCATCAATAAACTTTCCTCCCTGCCCTCTCCAAGGAAAGTATATAAGATTTGCTTAAGCTGTTCTCAGGGCTCTCTGCTCTATTCAAGTGAGCACTGAGCCCCAGCATGCTGGACCCCCAATAAACCCTTAGCTGTTGCATGAGACAGTCTCTTGGTGGTATCTTCCTCTGCCGCTCACCCGACATTTATTGGATGATTGAATGTAGAGGAGAACATCCTGTCAAAAAGGTATAGTTCGTAGGATTAGGAAGATAGTTGGTAGGTTTAGGAAGAAGCGTGAGTATAGGATTTGGAAAAAAAGTTCTTTAGCAATAGGGTTTCAGTTAGAGAGTGAAGTTAAATGTCAGCACACGTGAAGAGTCAGTCACAATGACAAACTGGACAAAATATGTAGGAAAGCAGATATCAATGGAAACATTACAAAATCAGGCAAAGTATAAAGTGATTGACAGGATTAGAGATTTTCAAGAGGGTTGAGTTTGAATATATAATCTTGGGAAGAAACAAATATGTATTCACCAATAGGATTGACATTTGAGAGCACTAGGCAACCTAGACATGGAAGTTTTTAGTAATACATGTTCACTTTACATTGTGGCTTTGGTACAATCATAAGCATGACATTTGCATTTTGTGTCCAGAATATTACTGTGATTAGATGTATATTTAGATCAGGGGCCATGAGTATTTCTTCCACCATATCTGGGAGCAATATTTGAAGACGTATAAATTCATATTGGGGAAACAAAGAGGTGTACCCTGTGACTATGAATATAGAGATAATGCATGAGTAGACATTACTGTGAATATATAATGAAACTGGTTCCACTTTTAATAATGATTTGAATTGATATCTGAAAACTTATAAGAAATCTTATATTGATATACAATCATTCATTCCAACCTGTTACACAAATAATGGTAATATTAGGGTTATGGTTTATCATGAAGAATGTGTGAGTTTTGCTACAAAAGTGATTATGGAAATCAAAAATAATATGTGTGGAAATAAGTCTCATGAAAAGACAATCCAAGAAAGATGGAGGAATACATGTGTTCTGAAGCAGGAAGTGATTGAAAGTGAAAAAAATTGTCTATAAATTTTCTAACTTGTGCTTGAAATATATATATCCTATGATGTGTATGAACTGAAGAAATAGTAATGTACCAGTGTTGAATAAAAATGAATGTTAAACTACACATCATGTCCCATCAGAATCTACTTGCATTGATGTTAAACTTACTGTAGAAATATTAGGATTTGTATGCACCATTCACTGAAATTAGTTTTCAGTAATAGGAAACAAATATGTATTTCAGGTGGATGAATATTTCTTAGAATAATTTTGTGAAAAGTTGATTATAAATCCACATACAAGAATATGAATGAATTTAGGGAGTGTATAGTAAAACCCATTTTTCATAATTTGAAAAATCTGGACAGTATTATATATATATATATATATATATATATATATATATATATATATATATATATATATACAAAGAGACATTAAAAATAGCAATATATATTCCAGTGGACAATCACCATGAAATATACATCATCCACAGATGCAAAAATATTCATTTTGCTGAACATGGATTTATGTATAATGTTGTTAAACCAGGAAGCTCACGCATAGTTTGAATTTTCAGTTCAAACAGCATTTAGGAGGAGTGATCTCTTCTCACAATTTGTACCTGCAAAGTCAGCCAGCTGAAAAGAATGTACATGTGATACCAGGTAGGATTCTATATGTGCATATAAAATTGCATGTGCTTAACAGGCTACAGAGAAATGGAGACAGGAATTCACATATTTTTTAACTTTACATACACATGGTGAACTATTTCAACAAATAATTGACTAGATTTATAACTCCTACCCTATATAACACAAAAGGCAAGTGCAAAAATACAACATGCCTCCTCTGAACTGCTTGCATTTCTATTCTGTTTTGGTTAATTTTCTCCATCATATTTGAATTAGTAGTCAGAGACTATTAGGTAATGGGTTTGTGTCAGGGTTTCAGTATTTAGAATGGAAAATTGGAAAATGAATCCAACGTGTATGTTAATATGTGCTACCAAAAATCTTCCCACTCTCATCCAGAACAACGCCTTGACATTACCATCAATCCCAAGTAAGACACAATTAGAGAAAAGTTAGAAAATCTGTGAATATATTTATGGAATGGAAAATGCTGAGGATTTCACAACCTTGGAGGTGGTAGAGGAGTCTCCAAAAGTAAGGGACAGGATAAACACTCCACAAACATGGAGTGCTGCTGGCCTAAAGTCTTCTAGAGAAACTGCATCTGAGGGTGGGTACTTGAAATATATGTTGTTGTCAGGAGCTTTAGCTTCCTTTGTAGTGAGACCAACAAAGCTGTGTCTGCATCTATGTGACCTGGAGGACATGGTATGTTATTTTCCAATGAACCTGAGGCAGCAGTGCTGAATTCTCTCTTTGTGGCCAGTGGGGGCTAAGTGTTTCCCCGTGTGGACTATGAAGCCATTTGGTCATCCTCCACTTTTTCTGGTTTTTTTTTTTGCTGCTGCACTGGGAGTTAAGTATTTTCTTCATGAAATACAAGGAGTTCAACTGGCACACAGTGCTGGAGGGAGTTCTGTCACTTGTGGTGGATCAGGGTATGCAGGAGAAAGCACAAACCAGGCTTCTATCTCACATAGCAACCTGAACCACCTTGAACATAGCAACCTGATTCTGAACATTGCCCTGAAAACTCTCCATATAACAAGATGCCTTTGCATAGAAGGGTCTGCTAACTGCACCATGTCAGTCAAAAGCCATTTGGAAGCCAATGGCAGATCCACATGGCCCCACCACAGATGTTTTACCACACTCCTGCCCACCAATTCTCTAGGCCCACTAGTCAACAGGCTCCAAGTTACTGACATCTCTCTTCTTCACCATTTTCATGAAACCCAGTCAATCTAGGCACTGTATGGTATACTCATGATCAGAAACAGGACATCCAAAGTTTCTCCAGTGCCACCTGGGTATGGGAATTTCAAAAATTTCAAGGTATTTATCTAACCATTTTTCAAGGATGAAGTTGGAGGCACTGTGGGTTTCAATTCATTCAGGAACCATTAAATGGTGAGGAAGCTCATTTCAATGAAATCTCTGGAGAACTCTCACAGGCAAGGCTTCCCAAAGAGTTCCAAAAGGTCACATGAAGCCAGGCACATTGAGGTCTACTATGTGAGGTCCATGTGTGTTTTGGGGTGTGTTTAAGGCTGCCAAGTCTTTAAGAATAAAAGCATATAATATCCTGGCAGAGATTCCCAGTGTCCTGTGGAAAGCTACCCTCGAACTAGATCTCAGTTTCCAAGGGCGACTCTCATGCGTGGCCTCTTAAATCCCAACATAATTCATGGCAATACTCCTCTGAGGTCAGTTCCAGAACTCAGTCTCTAAGGGGAATCAGAGCAAGCCCAGGTGGACGCAGTCATCTCTTCCAACTGCCACACAAATGACCACAAATAAAATCAAAACACTCCCACATGTCCCTCATGTTCTGCCATATAGACACTCATCATAAACTCTGGCTGGAGGTTTCCATGAGGGGCGCAGCCCAAGTCAGTATCCAAAATAAGCTCCCCAGCCCCTCATTTGCCTAACATCTAGGTGGCCTGGACACCCTTCCTGTGAACCAGGAATGATCAAATAGGCCTGCCGTTAATACTGCTCTGCTTCTCCAAATTGAGGACTACCTACCGTGGGGATTAGATTCTGTATGTGAATTGGTGTCATGAGAAAACCCTAGCAGCTATGGGCTAGCCTCTGCAGGGCTTGGAAGAACTCATTTGACCCAAAGATCCCTAATCTCACTTGATGAAAGTCAGGAACCTTACAGAGAAATGCGAGATACTTCATCCACAGTGACTGCTCTTTTGGCCATTTTGGTTTCGGATGCGCACATGGGATCTTTCTTTAGATCCATCAGGTGCTGAGAATCTAAGCCACAGCCTCACACAGGGCCAAGAGGCTGATTCAGACACATCCCTTTAAAAAGAAATTAAGCAAAGAGCCACAGATGATGCCCATTCATTTTCTTTTTTTTAAATTAATTTTTATTGTAGGTTGTTCAAAACATTACATAGTTGTTGATATATCATATTTCACACTTTGATTCAAGTGGGATATGAGCTCCCATTTTTACCCCATATACAGATTGCAGAATCACTTCAGTTGCACAACCATTGATTTACATATTGCCATTCTGGAGCCCATTCATTTTCATTTGAAAACTTTTTCATCAGGCTTCATAAAGGGTTGGCCTGAGGCAAAGACCTTACTGACATTCAGGGCAACAGAACAATAGGTAATTAGAAGGCACAAACCAGGGTTTCTTCACTGAGACTTTTCAAAATCCTGTGGTGTGCCACTACCTGCTTTCTCAGAAAAGGCCCCTCTTCAGAGCTTTCCTTCCGTTTGGCCATCCTCACATCTCTAGGTACCAAGATAGCCTGACTCAGCCTTTGGTAAATCCAAACAAGTGAGACCACTGGGAGTGGAACTGGGACTGGCTCTGTGTGCCTGGCTTCCTGGATCCCACATTCCATCACCAAGGAAGTGAGGTCAGGTCACTTCCTTCAGGAACTGAATGAGGTCACTGCCTTGGCAACCACTTTGTCCTCACAGTTGCTTCCAAGGGTCCCATGAGATGGAGGCTTCCCCTACGTCCTGTGACACTTTCACAAGTTAGAATGGTATATCAACCATAGGCAACCGGAATCAGCTCTCCACACAGGCCTCCTTTGGTCCATCTTCTCTACATTAAGAAGAGAGAGGCTGATTCAGACACAACCCTTCATCCTGACCAGGTTGTTTGCCATGGAAGATGACTTTTGGTCTCTCAGGTACTTCATAGCTGCCTACATCTTGGACCTTTGAGGTTCTCAGCAGGTAGAAGATCGCCTAAATTCCAGTATTATAAGACCAACTCTGTCCCTGCTCTTCTGTAAAGTAAGATTGAGGGAACACTGTATGATTAGGGTTAATAACAGGTTCGATTTGGGTTAGGAATCATTTTGCTGGAGGAATAATGGTATTGGGAACCTGCAATATTGATAAGAATATAGAGGTGAAATGTACTCATGAAAACAGAAGTCTAAGTAAGATTTGATGCCCAGAAGGGTATTGGGCCCTTGATTGGGTTACTTACCATTGAATTACGTTCTGCACAGATGTCTCAGATAAATCCATATACAATGGCATAGGACCTTGTACCTTGGATGACTAAATGTCGAAGAGAACATCCAGTCAAAAAGGGATAGTCGGTAGGATTAGGAAGATAGTAGGTAGGTTTAGGAAGAAGAGTGAGTGTAGGATTTGGAACACATGTTATTTAGCAATAGTTACAGAATGAATTTAAATGTCAGCACATGTGAAGAGTCAATCACAATGGTGAACTTGGGAAAATATTTAGGTAAGCAGATATCAATAGAGACATTATGAAATGAAGCAAAGTATAAAGTGAGAGATAGGCTTAGATATTTTCAACAGGGTTGAGTTTGAATATATAATCTTAGGAAGAAACAAATATGTAGTCACCAATAGGTTTGTCATTTGAGAGCATTAGGCAACTTGGACATGGATGTTTTTAGTAATCTATGTTCACTTTCCATTTAGGCTTTGGTACAATAAAAAATGTGAACTTTGAATTTTGTGTCCAGAATATTTTTGTGATTAAATGTACATGTAGATCTGGTGACATGAGTATTTCTTCCACCATTTCTGGGAGCAATATTGACTGACTACTACTGACTGATAGGTATAGATTCTTTATGTGATTTGGAGTCATGAGAAAACCCAAGCACCTCTTCAGGGTTTCAAGAACTCATTTGACCCAAAGGATCCCTATTCTCTCTTGATGGAGGTCAGGAACCTAACAGAGGAAGGAAAGAGACTTCATTCACAATTACTGAACTTTTTGCCATTTTGGTTTTGGATGCACACATGGAATCTTTCTTTAGATCCATCAGGTGCTGAGAATCTAAGTCACACAGGGCCAAGAGGCTGATTCAGACACATCCTGTTCCAAAGCAATTAAGCAAAGAGGCACAGGTGATGCTCATTCATTTCCATTTGAAAACTGTTTTGTTCAGGCTTCACAAAGGGGTGGCCTGAGGCAAAGACCTTCCTGACATTCAGGACAACAGAACAATAGGTAAGCAAAAGGTCCAAAGCAGGGTTTCTCCACTGAGACTTTCCTGGTCACACTGTCCCTGCTCTTCTGTAAAGTTACATTGAGGGAACATTGTATGGTTAGAATTAATAGCACATTCGATTTGGGTTAGGAATCATTCTGCAGGATGAATAATGGTATCAGGAACCTGCATTATTTACAAGAATATATAGATGAAATATGAGTATGAAAACAAAAATCTACGTAAGATTTGAAGCCCAGAAGGACATTGGGCCCTTTAGTGGGTTACTTAGCTTTGAATTATGTTCTTCACAGATGTCTCAGATAAATCGATACACAATGGCATAATACCTTGTACCTTGGATGACTGAATGTCGAAGAGAACATCCAGTCAAAAAGGGAAAGTCAGTAGAATTAGGAAGATAGTTGCTAGGTTTAGAAACAACAGTGAGTACAGAATTTGGACCAAAACTTCTTTAGCAATAGCTTTTCAATAAGAGAGTGAATGTAAATGTCAGGACATGTGAAGAGTCAGTTACAATGATGAACTGGGGAAAACATGTAGGTTAGCAGATATCAATAGAGACATTAAAAATCAGGCAAAGTATAAAGTGAGGGATAGAATTAGACATTTTCAACAGGCTTGAGGTTGAATACATAATCTTAGGAAGAAACAAATATATAGCGACCAATAGGAATTACATTTGAGACAATTTGGCAACCTGGACATGGATGTTTTTAGTAATCCATGCTCACTTTTCATTAAGGCTTTGGTACAATCATAAGAGTGACCTTTGCTTTCTGTGTCCAGAGTATTACTGTGGTATAATGTATATGTAGATCAGGTGACATAAGTATTTCTTTCACCATTACTGGGAGCAATACTTTGAAGACATATAAATTCATATTGGGGGAACAAAGCGGTGTACTCTGTGTCAATGAATATAGAAATAATTCATGAATAGACCATACTGTGAATAAATAATAAAAATGATTCCAACATTAAATAATGAATTGATTTGATATCTGAAAATATACAGAAAATCTTTAATTGATATGCATACATTCATTACAACCAGTTATACATCTAACAGTAATATGAGGGTTATGGTTTATCATGAAGAGTGTGTGAGTTTTGCTTCAAAAATGATTATGGAAATCGAAAATAATGTGTTTTGAAAGAAGTCTCATGAAAAGACCAGTCAAGAAACCTGGAGGAATATATGAGTTCTGAAGCAGGAGGTGATTGAAATTGAAACAAATGTCTATAAATTTGTGAACTTGTGGAAGAAATATATATGCTATGATGTGCATAAACTGAAGAAATATTAATATACCACTGTTAATAAAAATGAACTGCAAAATACACATCATGTCCCATAGGAAACTGCATGCATTGATGTTAAACTGGGTATTACTGTAGAAATATTAGGATTTGTATGCACCATTCTCTCAAGTTAGTTTTCAGTACTAGGAAACAAATATGTATTTCAGGTGGATGTATATTTCTGAGAATAATCTTGTGAATAGTTGATCATAAATTCACATACATGAATATGAATGATTTTAAGGAATGTATAATAAGACTCATATATTTGATAATTAGAAAAATTTGGAGAGTGTGTGTATACACACACACACACACACACATATACATATATATACACACACACAGACACACACACAGAGAAATTAAAATCTAGCAATATATATGCCAATCGAAATTCATCATAAAATATATACCATCCACAGATGCAAAAATAATTATTTCACTAAAAATGTTTTTATGTATAATGGTGTTCTACTAGGAAGCTCACCCATAGGTTGAATTTTCAGTTCCAACAGCGTTTAGGAAGAGTGATCTCTTCTCATAACTTCTATTGGCCAAGTCACAAACCTCACTAAAACGTACGTGTGATAACAGGTAGGATTCTACATGTGCATATAAAAATACATGTGTTGAATAGGCTACAGAGAAAGGAGACAGGAATTTGTTGAGAGCCACATATGAAGGGGCCCCAGCAAACTTCCAGCTGGCAGCAAATTTCCAGCTGTTGGATGATTATTGGCTAACAGTGGCCCCAGCAACATCTAGCTCATTGGAGATTCTCATTGAACTGTTTCCCCGCCCTTTAAGACTGCAAGCTGATGATTGGCTCACAGCGGCCCCAGCAACACCTACCTGATTGGCTCCTCTGTGGTGATGCTCATTGGACAGTTTCCCTGCCCTTTCAGACCACGGAGCTGCTCATTGGGGGACTTTTTTGGCTCCACCCACACAACCCAACCAATCGGCCTCAAGAGCAGGAGAATTGTGGAAGGTGGAGAGGCTTGTGGGAGTGACAGAGACTTTATAAGGAAGCCAGTGGTGGCAGTTGGGCTCTGAGGGTTTTTCCTGAGGAGCTGTTTTGTATGGCGTGTGTTTTTCTAAAAATAAAGCTCATTTCTTTTGACAAGTGGCTCCTAACTCTTCCCAGCCAGACTGCAGCATTTCCTCACTTGCACAGGGAACGACTGAGGGTAAGTGATAAGGTAAACTGCTCACCCCTGAGGGCAGGGCAAAAGGATGGGTAGCCATTTTAAGATTCCTCTTTAGTTTTGCTTCACTTTTGTTTTAAGCTGCCTGTCCATGGAGATGATTGAGACGGAAGAAAAACCACTCACATATGAGGAAAAACTATTCACGTCTGAGGAACAGATAGGGAGAAAGTACGGACACACATGTCAGGAGGAAAGAAAGGCTATAATGACTTTTTGTTGTTCCCTTTTTATTTCAGTCTGTCTCTGTTTTGTTTGGAGTCATCTTGTTGGGTTTTATTATAGTAGAAATACGGGATCAGAAATTAGTAAAAAACAAACTGAAAGAGTGTTAAGTAAATTGTTAGAGGAAGGAGGTGTATCAGTAAAATCAAGAACAGTCAGGGCATACAGTGATAAAATACAAAAATGTACCCCATGGCCTTTTAAGGAGGAGTTGTTAAGTATATCATAATGGAACCATCATGGTGAAGATTTCAAAAGAGTAGAAAAGAACAGCACAGGGACTCAGCCAGTTGGCACATTGCCATTGTGGACGTTCATATCTGCTTTGCTTAGTCCAAAGCATTCAGTTAAGACACAGATAGAGGAATAAAGCTTAGAGCAGAAAAAGCCATCAGGGGCAAAGTTACAAAAGGAGACTGCTACTAACATCTTTCTATCACCAGAGGGCATAAGTGTCCAACAACAGCGCCACCTCTACAGGAAACTCTTACTAACACCTTTCTATCACCAGAGGATGTAAATGTCCAACTAACAAGGCCACCTCCATATGCTGGGAGGCCCCCAACCCCCGCAGTTGATAGTTCGGTTCCTGAGACAGGATCTCAAGTATTTACATGCCCGGTATTTTAGGTAGGAGGGCAGAGAATTCACCTTGCTTTAAATTTTAAAATAGTGAAGCAGCTAAAAGAGGCTGTAACAACCTATGGTCCTCAAGCACCCTTCATTGTAAGCTTGGTCCAATCTATTAACAACTTAAATGTGATGCCAGTAGATTGGGCTAATATGTGTAAAGCTGTGCTAAAGGGAGGACAATACCTGTTATGGAAGGTTGCCAATGAGAAATTTTGCAAGGAGACGGCTAGGCGAAATGCAGCAGCTGGTTATCCTCAGAGAAATCTAGATATGTTGTTAGGAAAGGGACCTAATGAGGATCAGCAGCAACAAATTCCATATGATCATGGTATATACGAATTAATTGCTGTAGAAGTGGTTAGGGCATGGAAGACTTCACAAGGACTTGGAGGATTACAAGGTCAATTATCTAAGGTAATACAAGGAGCTAATGAATCTTATGCTGAATTTGTAGATAGGCTTATTAAAACAGCTACCAGAGTTTTTGGGAATACAGAACAAGCAATTCCATTAATAAAACAACTGGCTTATGACCAAGGGAATTGTTGGTGCAGAGATATCATTAGACCATGGAAAAATGAAGATTTAAACACATATATTAAATTATGTAGAGACATTAATGAATAAGAGCAAGTTGTTGCAGCTACAGTAACACAGGCTTTAGATGCCAAGCCAAGAACATGCTAGAATTGTGAAGAAAAGGACATTTTAAAAGGAATTGCCCCATAGGAGGAGGGTTTAACAAAACTAGGAATCAAAGGAGTAGAATACCGTGTATTTGCCCACGATGCCATAGAGGAAGACATTGGGCTAATGAATGTCATTCTCAAACAAACATAGAAGGTACTTCATTATCAAAAAATGAACAAAGACTAGGTGTTTATCCACAATATTATGGAGAAAGGCATCGGGCTCCACTGCCAAAAAATGGAGAGGTGGGCCCAATGCTCTGGGTCCCAAAACCACAAATATACGGAGCACTGGAGGAACCCAGCAACCCCATCAGGATAGTGCACAGGACACATTTTTTATCAGATCCCTCGTCAGACAAACCAGAGGGAGTACAGGGTTGGACATCAGCGCCTCCGCCAGATCAGTACTAATTCCAGAGATGAGAGTTCAAATAATTCCCACAGGGCTGAAAGTACCTCTTCCCAAAGGAACAGTAGGCTTATTATTAGGATGCAGCTCTTCTACTCTAAAAGGACTTAGGATAATTCCTTGGGTAATTGTTTCCGATTATGAAGGTGAAATAAAAATTATAGCCAGTTCTCCAAAGGATTTATCAGTAATTTCACCAGGAGATAGAATAGCACAGTTATTAATAATACTCAGCCTACATAATAAATTTTCTAGTCATTCTGTAGAAAGAGGTTCCATGGGATTAGACTACACAGGTGTAGATTGGGCTATGCTTTCTTTAAATTTATATTCTCGCCCCATGCTAAAACTAAATATTCAAGGACATGAATTTAATGGGCTACTGGATACAGGTGCAAACTCTAGCATCATCTCTCATCAAGAATGGCCAAAACATTGGCCATTACAACAAGCCACTCAAATGCTTTGAGGCCTAGGAGTGGCGACTAATCCCCTTAAAGTTGCAATTGTATTAGATTGGAAGGATCCTGAAGGATGTGAAGGAACTATACAGCCATATGTATTGGATCATATTCCCGTTAATTAATGGGGATGAGATGTCCTTGATCAATTAGGTTTGACATTAACAAATAAGGTCAACCAAAATGCACCCACTAATATGGCTAGACAAGGTTTTAGGAAAAGAAAAATATTAGAAAAACAAGAAGAAGGTATAGGAGCACCAACACAAACAGATCAAGGAACAGACAAAAATGTGTTGGATTTTCAGAAAGGGCCACTGAGACAATAAAAATTACTTGGAAATCAGAAAGACCAGTATGGGTTCCTCAATGGCCCCTGACTAAAGAAAAGATACAAGCAGCCCATGACCTGATCAAACAACAATTAGCGGAAGGACATATACAACCTTCTGTATCTCCCCATAATGCTCCCATTTTTGTCACCAAAAAGAAATCTGGTAAATGGAGATTATTGCAAGATTTAAGAACCATTAATAATGAGATGGTTATTACGGGACCTGCTCAATCAGGGATTCCTCAATTGTCTGCTTTGCCAAGAACTTGGTATGTTTTAGTTATACATATTAAAGATTGTTTTTTTTTTTTCATTTCCAATTCATCCTGAGGATAGTCCACGTTTTGCATTTACTATCCCTGCACTGAATCATGAAGCTCCTTATCAGAGGTAAGAGTGGAAACTACTCCCTCAAGGGATGGCTAACAGCCCAACTACATGTCAAATTTATGTTAACAAAGTAACCCTGCCATTTAGAAATCAAAATCCTTAACTACAAATATTTCACTATATGGATGATGTATCATTTGCACACAAAGCTAAAAACACATTGCTAGAATGTTATGTCACACTTACAAACTGATTAAAAAAATTATAATCTAGAGATAGCAATAGATAAAGTATAATTAAAATTTCCAATAAATTATTTAGGAGTTCTATTATCCTCAACCATGGTCAGTCCACCAAAAATTCAAATAGGAGTAGATCAACTCCAATCAACTAATGACTTTCAAAGTTATTAGGAGACATAAATTGGATAAGGCCTTAACTAATTATACCAACAGGAGAGTTGGGACCTTTATTTGATATCCTAAAAGGTCTATTAGATCCAAATTCACCCAGAATGTTAACACCTGAAGCAAGAAAGGCATTAAAAATCATTGAAACATAAATGGGAAATATGCATTTGGATAGAGTTGATATAATTTTGCCTTTATTATTTATTGTACTACCAACAAAAAAAGTATTTCTACAGGAGTATTTTGGCAAGAAGGTCCATTATTATGGATTCATTTATCTTATTCTTCTCACACTATTATTACTAGGTATCCTGAGACTGAGGGACAATTAATACTCATAGAAATAAAAGCAGCAAAGTGAGTGTGTGGAATTTCACCCAATAAAATTATTACTCCATATTCTTTGAATCAAATTGATAAATTAGCTAATGAGTTAAATACTTGTGCAGTAATCATGTGTAAATCAAATGTTTCATTTGATAACCACTTACCATCTAATCTTTTATTGTCTTTTTGGTCATCGCATCCTGTAATTTTTCCAAAAATGACAAGAAAACAAGTATCATGAATGCTCCAAGTATATTCACTGATGAGACAAATCATGGCACAGCAGCAATAGTTACACCTGATCAAACTTTTACATTTTTACTACCCAAACAATCAGCTCAAAAGGTAGAGCTTAATGCAGTATTACAAGCTTTTGTGATGTTTAAAGATTCTGTATTTAATTTATTTTCCCTTAGTCAGTATATAGTTAATGCTATAGTATCCCTTGAAGATGCTGGTAGTATTTCCCCTTCCGCTACTGTTTTCTCTTTGCTTTCCAGTATACAATGTCTAATCTGGGACAGAAAAGATTCATTCTTTATAGGACATATCAGGGCACATACAGGATTGCCTGGAGCCCTTAGTTTTGGCAATGATTTAGCAGATTAAACTACACATGACTTACATACATATTTTCTCTACACTAGAAGAAGCTACAAATTTTCATAAAAAGTTTCATGTCAATGCTAATACTTTACAAAAGTGTTTTAAAATAACTAAGGAAAAAGATAGAAAAATAATAAAACAATGTCAAAATTGTGTGACCTTTTTACCACAAGTTAATCTTGGAGTCAATCCTAGAGGATTGATACCTAACCATATTTGGCAGATGAATGTCACACACTTGCCAGAATTTGGAAAATTAAAATATTTGCATGTTACAGTTGATACTTCTTCTAGATTTTTGATGGGCTCCCTTCATGCGGGGGAAAAAACTAAAGATGTTATAGCTCATTACTTACAAAATTTGCCACTTTGGACATTCCAAAACAGTTAAAAACAGATAATGCCCCTGATTATACTCCTACCTCTTTTAAACAATTTTTCTCATCATTTGGCATTACTCATGTAACAGGAATCCCATACAATCCACAGGGACAATGCATAGTGAAAGAGCACATGAAACTATTAAAATGTACTTATTAAAGCAAAAAGACGCAATTGGGAAGGGGTATGAATTCCCCAAAGATAAACTTAAAATAACCCTTTTTACTCTAAACTTTTTAAATTTGGATTCATCAGGACTTAGTGCTGCGGAAAAGCATATGTGTCCAAAAAATGTGCATAAGTTCAAGGTACTTTGGAAGGATATTCTAACAGGACAACAGAAATGTCCTGACCCAATTATTGTCTGGACTCGGGGGTCTTTTTCTGTGTTTCTACAGGGAGAACAGCAGCCGATTTAAATAACAGAGAGATTAACTAAGGTCCTGACCCAGAGATTGCCTGGAGTCGGGAGTCTCTTTATGTGTTTCCACAGGGAGAACAGCAGCCAAATTGGATTCCAGAGAGATTAACTAAAGTACTGACCCAGTGATTGTCTGGAGTCAGGGGTCTGTTTGTGTGTTTCCACAGGAAGAACAACAGCCGATTTGGATTTCAGAGAGATTAACTAAAGCGATTTCTATAGACCAAAATAAGATGATTTGGCTCAAATCCATAACAGCTGATATCCAAAACTCCAGTTTCACTATCCTTACATCTGTGACAGAACAGGGATGCTTTTTTCAATATCTATTTTATTATTGCCCTTTCCGGTATCATGAAGTTTTATTTGTTTTTTTGAGCTCATTGAGACCTAGGTTAATGTTTTGCTGATCAGTTCTATATTTTGACTATAGAGTTTTTAAACATTGCACTGGTGATTTCACCTGTGAAAAGTTATAAGGCCTTTACTATTATGTTATGTGTTGTATGTATTATATTATGTGTGCACACTTGTGTTTTGTGTTATATGTTTGAATGTACGTATGTCCATATATCATATATGATGAGTGCTCATAAAAAAATGTATGCAAATATTTTTTTTATTCACGTGATCTAAATGGTTTAATTTAAATTGGGTAAACAACTGTTGAGCATTGTTTTAATATGTGAACAAAAAAGGAAGTTAACAGACCTGTTTGTTTACTTCATCGTTTCATTTCATTATATTTAATAATTCTCTTCAAAATAATGTAAATTTTTAAGAAAATTATTTTCTTTTAGTGCTTTCTGGAATGTTAAATAATTTTCCTTTACCCATTATTGCCAGAATTTCTATCTTCATACCAGTGCCGTTGAAGTCAAAGATAAAACCAATCTACAGCTTCTGCAATAGCCATCCCTGAAATTCTTGCAGAACTTGTCATGACTATGTATCACTTTTATGCATTGTGAACTCTCTCTTGGTGAAGCCACTTGTGGTAGTGTTGGGGTATATATGCTGACGCTATCAGCAGTGGTACAATTTTTCCAAAAGTAGCCATCAATTGGCTTGGTGTGTCTTCCTTATTCTCACTTGATAGAGGTCAGAAACTTTACAGAGGAAGGGGAAAGACTTCATCCAAAATGACTGCTCTTTTAGCCATTTTGGTTTTGGATGCACACATGATATCTTTCTTTAGATCCATCCATCTAAGAATCTAAGCAACAGCCTCACACAGGGCCAAGAGGCTGATTCAGACACATCCCTTTCCAAAGCAATTAAGCAAAGAGCCACAGGTGATGCCCATTCATTTGCATTTGAAAACTGTTTTCATCAGGTTTCACAAAGGGGTGGCATGTGGGAAAGACCTTCCTGACATTCAGGGCAACAGAACAATTGTTAAGCAAAAGGCCCAAACAGGGTTTCTCCACTGAGACATTAGTAGTCACACTGATATCTGAGTTTTCTGAGATGCTCGCCATTCCCTTCAGCTATCCACTACATGGCCATGTCACAGAGCTTGGAGGTGGCACATATCTTGGATACAAAACCATGAGCCTCTTCTGGAGAGTGGCCAGATTTCAGGAAGAAAACAGGAACTTAGGAAGATAGCAGGTGGTGCCCATCAATAAGGCAAGCTGCATTCCATTTATAAATTGGGCAGGATGAATGCTGGGAAGCTTTCTACTAGTCAGGACACATCCATTGATGCATTCTCTTTTCTAATATCTACAACCACGGACACAGTGGGGTACACAGACACAGAAACACTCGCATTGTCAAACGACTTACTAGAAACAGTTCACTCCAAACAAAACTAACCGCATTTCCTACCTATTCTCAGAACATGAGACAAAACCACAAACCCTCACCAACACCAACAAAGCCCCCTTCTTCCCCCAAGTAGGTCTGTGAATATCTGGAGTGTTCTCTGACTGTGGGGCATTCTAGGTTGCCCCGAAATGGCCTGTCCTGTCTCAGATCTGGTGTCCTTAACCAACTCTCTGAAGTTGTCAGGAGCCAGCGGTGAGTCACTACCTTCTTTCTCAGGAAAGGCCCCTCTTCAGAGCTTTCCTTCCATTTGGCCATGCAAACAGGATGGTCCAAAGTAGGTACCAAGAAAGACTGACTCTGTTATCTAGAATTCCAAAAATTGAGACCACTGGGACTGGGACATGGACTGGCACTGTTTGACTGGCTTTTTGTATCCCAAGATCAGAGAGTTTCTTCCCCAAGGAAGTGAGGTGAGGTTACTTCCATGAGGAACTGAATGAGTTCACTGCCTTGGCAACCACTTTGTACTAAGAGTTGCTTCCAAGGGTCCCATGAGATGGATGCTGTCCCTGCTTCCTGTGACACTTTCACAAGTTAGAATGGTATATCAACCATAGGCACCCGGGAACAGCTCTCCACACAGGTCTCATTTGGTCCATCTTCTCTACATTAACAATAGAAAGGCTGATTCAGATACAACCCTTCATCCTGACCAGGTTGTTTGCCATGGAAGATGAATTTTGCTGTCTCAGGTTTTCAGAGGTGCCTATATCTTCTTCAGTGATAATTTCTGCATGGAGCTTTGAGGTTCTCTGCAGGTGGAAGATCCCCAGCATTCCTGTATTGTAAGACGAACTCTGTCCCTGCTCTTCTGTAAAGTTAGATTGAGGTAACAGTGTATGGATAGGGTTAATAACAGGTTTGATTTGGGTTAGGAATCGTTCTGCTGAATGAATAATGGTATTGGGAACCTGTGATGTGTATAAGAATACATAGGTGAAATATATGTATGAAAACAGAAATCTAAGAAACATTTGAAGCCCAGAAGGGCATTGGGCCCTTGATTGGGATACTTAGGTTTGAATAAATCAATATACAATGGCATAGGACCTTGTACCTTTGAAAATTGAATGTAGAAGAGAACATCCAGTCCAAAAGGATAGTCGGTAGTGAAAGGTTATTAAAATAGTTAATTGTCACTTCCTGTTTTTCTGTATGCTTAACAAAACACTGTTGAAATCTTGAGAACTGTTTGCGAATCTTGTTCCCAGAATGTACTGTCCCCAACTGCCAAACTGTAGAATATGCTCCCTCACCAGGTTGCATGTAAACCGCCCACTCGCCCTTACCCATCAGTATACTTCCTCCCTGCCCTCTCAAGGAAAGTAAATAATCCCTGCTTAAACTGTTGTCAGGGCTCTCTGCTCTATTCAAGTGAGCTCTGAGCCCCAGCATGCTGGACCCCAAATAAACCCTTTGCTGTTGCATGAGACAGTCTCTTGGTGGTCTCTTCCCCTGACACTCGCCGGACCTTTACATATTGACGTTCCACCGAGTTCCGTCACTGGCGGATGAGAGACCCCAAAGGGCTCCTCTCGGAGCAAGTAAGGCACCTCTTTCTGGTTTCAGGATTCATGTTAGGGCTTGGCAATATCGCTTGCGATGAAGAGCCTGAGTTCTCTCCGACTTTGGCTGAGAGACCTCTCACAGAGACACAGGGCACCTCCCTGGGGGACGCCGCAGAGGACTCAGGAAATCAAGGAACAATTGTCTCCTCGATTAAGTGATATTTTGTTTCGGATTCGGTATTGCCATCCCATCGGGTTTTGCTGTCTACTGATTCCTGGTCTCAGTGATGTACGTCCATTGCCTGTCTTTATGGTCTTGTTATATCTGTGTCGTGTGTCGTTGCATCTAGTTTGTGTATTGTTCATCATGGGACAGAGCACTTCAATGCCTCTGTCCCTGACCCTTAATCACTGGACCAAAGTTCGCTTAAGAGCTCAGAATCTTTCTTTTTCAGTAAAACTCCGGACCGGCCAGAATCTCTGAGCCTCAGAATGTCCCACCTTTGGAGTCGGATGGCCACTAGAAAGATCTTTCTACTTCCCACTAATTTAAAAAATCAGAGATATTGTCTTTCAGCTGGGCCCACATAGCCATCCAGATCAACAGCCATATACCTTAAATTGGTAGGACCTCTGCAAATCTCCTCCTCCATGGGTGAAGCCTTTCCTTGCCCCTACCCCTACTCCTATTGCTTCCCCCACGATCTCTTAAACCCTCTGCTCATCCTCCTACTCCACCCTCTGTTCTCCCTGAGTCACAAGATTTGACTCTACTGGACTCTCCTCCCCCTCCTTATCCCCTCTCCTCTTCCCCCAACCACCAACACACTCTAAGTGATTCCCTTGCAGCTGACTCAGCCTCTTCGCCATTGGAGGAAGCTAAGCTGGCCCAGGGCCCTCCAGATAACTCCCCCGTGGCACACACAGACCTCCTCCCCTGGAGGAAGATGGCCTGGATAAAGGAACTCGCTGGCTGTGAATCATTGAAAACCCTGTAACTCCCGTGATGCTCCCCCTATGTCCCTACGGGCCAATGATTGACGACAACAATGGGGGAAAATTGCAAGCCTACCAGTATTGGCCTTTCTCCTCTTCAGACCTATATAACTGAAAAAATAACAATCCCCCTTTTTCCGAGGACCCTACCCGGCTCACAGGTCTGGTTGAATCATTGATGTTTTCATACCCGCCTGCTTGGAATGACTGTCAACAACTTTTAGGGACTCTATTCATGACAGAGGAACAAAAGAGAATCCTCCTGGAAGCTAGAAAAAATGTCCTCGGACCAGATGGGAGACCGACACATCTTCCCAACATAATCAAAGCCAGCTTTCCTTGAAGCGACCAAACTGGATCCTCAACACATTTGAAGGTAAGAAAGCATCTGTCCACTTTTCGCTGGGTTCCAAATAATTTGGCCAAGGTAAGAGAGATTATTCAAGGGCCTAATGAATCTCCCTCTATGTTTCTAGAGAGAATTATGGAGGCATATAGAAGATATACACCTTTCAATCCTCAGGCAGAGGATAAAAAAGCATCTGTCACAATGGCCTTTATTGGGCAAGCTTCCCTAAATATTAAAAGAAAGTTACAATACTTAGATGGATTACAAGATATGATTTTGGGAGATTTAGTCAGAGAAGCCGAGAAAGTATACTATAAGAGAGAAACTGAGGAAGAGAAGGGAGCAAAGGGAGGATAAAAGAAACAAAAGACAGACTACGGCGTTTACGAAGGTCCTGGTCAGAACACCAAAAGGGCCAGAAATTAAGAAATAGGAAGACAGGAAGAGATACCTGGTCCCATGCCCGAGGCCATCCCTGGCCTCAAATCAATGTGCCTATTCTAAAGAAAAAGGACACTGGGCCCACGAGTGCCCTAGAAAGAGACAGCCATGCCAGCCAGCCATTCTGACTCTGGAGGATGACTACAAAAGTTGGGGCTCAGATCCCCTCCCTGAGTTCGGGGTAACTTTTGAAGTGAAGGGGACCCCAGTAAACTTTGAAGTGGATACAGGGGCAATATACTCAGCCCATAAGGCTCCATTGGGCCCTCAATCAAATAAAAGGTCTACTGGCTGCACCATGTCAGTAACAAGGCATTTGGAAGCCAATGGAAGATCCACATGGCCCACCACAGATGTTTTATCACACACTTTCATAACACTGCTCTAGTCCCACTACTCACCAGGCTCCAACTTACTGGCATCTCTGTTCTACACCATTTTCTTGAAACCCAGTCAATCAAGGCACTGTCTGGTATACTCATGATCATCAAGAGGACATCCCAAGGTTCTCCAGTTTTAGCTGGTCATGGGAATTTCAAAAATTTTATGATAATTTTCCAGCAATATTTCACGCATGAAGTTGGAGGCACTGTGGGTTTCAATTCATTCAGGAACAATTAAATGCTGACGAAGCTAATTTCAGTAAACTCTGGAGCACTCTCACAGGCAAGGCTTCCCAAAAAGTGCCCAAAAAGTAACATGAAACCAGGCCCATTGAGGTCTACAAAGCGAGGTCCATGTGTGTTTTCAATCTCAATTATGGCTGCCAAGTTTTTCAGAATTAAATCATGTGATATCTTGGCTGAGATTCCCAGTGTTCTTTGGAAAGCCAACCTGGGCCTAGACCTCGGGTTCCAAGGTTACCTCTCATGCCTGGCCTCCTAAAATCCCATCACAATTCATGGCAATACTTCTCTGAGTTCAGTTCCAGATCTCAGTCTGTAAGGGGAATCACACCAGAGTTCAAGCCCAGATGGACCCAGTCAACTCTTCCGTGACACAAATGAATACAATTAAAACCAAAATACTCCCACACGTCCCTCATCTTCTTCCATATAAACACTCATCATAAACTCTGCCTGAAGGTTTCCATGAGGGGCACAGCCCAAGACAGTGTCCAAAATAAGCATCCTTGCACCTCATTTGCATACCTTCAGGGTGGCCTGGACACCATTACTGTGAACCAGGAGTAAACAAATAGGCTTGCCGTTAATAAAATTCCAATTCTCCAATTTGAGGCCTACTGACTTAGGGGTTAGATTCTTTATGTGAATTGGAGTCATGAGAAAACCCAAGCACCTATGGGCTAGCCTCTGCAGGTTGTGAAGAACTCATTTGACACAAAGGATCTCTATTCTCACTTGATGGAGGTCAGGAACCTTACAGAGAAAGGCGAGAGGCTTCATTTCAATGACTGCTCTTTTGGCCATTTTGGTTTTGGATTCACACATGGGATCTTTCTTTAGATACATCAGGTGCTGAGAATCTAAGCCACAGCCGCACACATGGCCAAGGGGCTGATTCAGACACATCCCTTTCCAAAGCAATTAAGAAAAGAGCCAAAGGTGATTCCCTTCATTTCCATTTGAAAACTGTTTTCTACAGGCTTCACAAAGGTGTGGCCTGAGTCAAAGACCTTCCTGACATTCAGTGCAACAGAACAATAAGTAAGCAAAAGGCAAAAAGCAGGGTTACTCCACTGAGACTTTCCTGGTCACCCTGATATCTGAGTTTTCTGAGATGCTCGCCACTCTCTTCAGCTCTCCAGTACATGGCCATGTCACAGAGCTTGGAGGTGGTACATATCTTGGACACAAAACCATGAGCCTATTCTGGAGAGTGGCCAGAATTCAGGAAGAAAACACCAACTTAGGAAGATAGCAGGTGTTGCCCATCGATAAGACAAGCTTCAGTCCATTCACAAATAGGGCAGGATAAATTTTGGGAAGATTTATACTAGACAGGACACATCCATTAATGCATTCTCTTTTCTAATGTCAACAACAACGGACACAGACATAGAAAGACTCGGCTTGTCAAAAACTTAGTAGAAACAGTCCAATCCAACCAAACAAACCACCTTTCCTACCTATTCTCAGAACATGAGACAAAACCACAAACACACACCAACTCCCACAAAGGCACATCCTTTCCCCAAGTAGGTCTGTGACTATCCGGGGTGTCCTCTGAATGGTGGGCCATACTATGATTCCCCAAAATGGCCTGTCCTCTCTCAGATCTGGTTTTCTTGGCCAACTCTGTGAAGTTGTCAGGAAAAAGTGGTGAGGCACTACCTGCTTTCTCAAAAAAAGTCCCTCTCCAGAGCTCTCCTGGCATTTGCCTTCCTCACATCAGTAGGTACCAAGAAAGACTGACTCTGTCCTTGGAAAATCAAAACAATGAGCCCACTGGGACTGGGACTGGGACTACTTTTGGCTGCCTGGCTTCTTTGATACCAAGATCAGAGAGTTCCATCACCAAGGAAATGAGGTATGTCACTTTCTTGGAACTGAATGAGGTCACTGCCTTGGAAACCACTTTGTCCTAACCGTTGCTTCCAAGGCTACCAAGAGATGGAGTTTGCCCCTACTTTCTGTGACACTTTCACAAGTTAGAATGGTATATCAACTATAGGCACCCGGGAACAGCTCTCCACACAGGCCTGGTCAGGTCAGTCTTCTCTACAATAAGAAGAGAGAGGCTGATTCAGACACATCCCGTCATCCTGACCAGGTTGCTCGCCATGGAAGATGAATTTTGCTCTCTCAGGACCTTCATACCTGCCTACAACTTCTCCAGGTATCATTTCTGAATGGACCTTTGAGGTTCTCAGCAGGTGGAAGGTCCCCTGCTTTCCTGTATTGTAAGAACCACTCTGTCCCTGCTCTTCTGTAAAATGAGATTGAAGGAACAGTGTATGTTTAGGGTTAATAACTGGTTTGATTTTTGTTAGGAATCATTCTGTGTGATGAATAATGGTATTGGGAACCTACGATATTTACAAGAATATAGAGGTGAAATAGAAGTATGAAAACAGAAATCTAGGTATGATTTGAAGCCCAGAAGGTCATTGGGCCCTTGATTGGGATAGTTAGCTTTGAATTATGTTCTGCACAGTTGTCTAAGTTAAATCGATATACAATGGCATAGGACCTTGTACCTTGGATGACTGAATGTAGAAGAGAATATCTAGTCAAAAAGGGATAGTAGGTAGGATTAGGAAGATATTTGGTAGGTTTAGGAAGAAGAGTGAGTATAGGATTTGGACCAAAAGTTCTTTAGTAATAGGGTTTTAGTTAGAGAGTGAATGTAAATGTCAGCACATATGACGAGTCAGTCACTACGATGAGCTGTGGAAAATATGTAGAAAAGCAGATATCAATAGTGACATTACGAAATCAGGCAAAGTATATAGTGAGTGATAGGATTAGACATTTTCAACAGGGTTGAGTTTGAATACATAATCCTTGCAAGAAACAAATATGTAGTCACCAATAGGATTGACATTTGAGAGCATTAGGCAACCTGGACATGGATGTTTTTAGTAATTCATGTTCACATTACATTTAGGCTTTGGTACAATCATAGTGTGACCTTTACATTTTTGTCCAGATTATTACTGTGATAAAATGTATATGTAGATCAGGTGACATGAGTATTTCTACCACCATTTCTGGGAGCAATATATTGAAGACATAAAATTCGTATTGGGGGTACAAAGAGGTGTACCCTGTGTCTATGAATATGGAGATAAAGCATGAATAGACCATACTTATATTGATATACAATCATTCATTACAACCAGTTATACATCTAATGATAATATTAGTTTTTTGGTTTATCATGAAGAGTTTGTGAGTTTTGCTACAAAAGTGATTATGGAAATTAAAAATAATGTGTTTGGAAAGAATTCTCATGAAAAGACCTGTCAAGAAACCCTGACAATACATGCGTTCTGAAGCAGGAAGTGATTAAATTTGAAACAAATGCCTATCAATTTGTGAATTGTGGATGAAATTCATATCCTATGATGTGCAAAAACTGAAGAAATAATATTGTACCAGTGTTGAATAAAAATGAACGTCCAATTACATATCATGTCCCATAGGAATCTACTTGCATTGATGTTAGACGGGGTCAGTTACTGTAGAATTATTAGGATTTGTATGCACCAGTCACTGAAGTTAGTTTTCCGTACTAGGAAACAAATATGTATTTCAGGTGGATGAATATTTCTGGGAATAATCTTGTATAAATTTCATTATAAATCCACATACATGAACATGAATGAATTTAGAGAGTGTATATAGGACACATATATTTTATATTTTGAAAAATCTGTGGAGTGTGTGTATATATATATATATATATATATATATATATATATATATATATAGACACACACGCACAAAGAGAGACATTAAAAAGTAGCAATATATATTCCAATCCAAATTCATCATTAAATATATATCATTCACAGATGCAAAAATATTTATTTTACTGAACATAAGTTTATGTATAATGTTGTTCAAATAGGAAGCTACCCTATATGTTGAATTTTAGTTCCAACAGCGTTTAAGAGGAGTGATCTCTTCTCACAATTTTTAACTTCCAAGTCAGCCACCTCACAAAAATGTACGTGTGATACCTGTTAGGATTCTATATGTGCATATAAATATACATGTGTGAATTGGCTACAGAGAAAGGGAAAAAATAAATCACATATTTCTTAACTTTAAATACACATGGAAAATTATTTCAATTAAAAATTGAATAGATTTATAACTCCTACCTTATATAATGCAAAAGGCAAGTCCAACTATACAACATGCCTCCTCTGAACTGCTTGTATTTCTATTCTGTTTGGGTTTTTTTCTCCATTATATTAGGAAGAGTATTCTGAGTCTAGTAGGTGTGTGTTAGTGTCAGGGATTCAGTATTTCAAAAGGAAAATTGGAAAAGTAATCCAATGTGTATGCAAATATGTGCTGCAAAAATATCCTAGCACTCTAATCCAGAACAATGCCTTCACATTACCTTCTCCCCAAGTAAGCCACAATTAGAGGAGAAGAGTTAGAAAATCAGTGAATGTATATCTGGAATGGAAAATGCTCTGGAGTTCACAACCTTGGAGGTGGTAGAGGAGTTTCCAAAAGTAAGGGACAGGGTAAACACTCCACAAACATGGACCTATGCTGGCCTTCAAACTTTTCGAGAAACTGCCTCTGAGGTTGGGTACTTGAAATATATGTTGTTGTCAGGATATTTGGCTTCTTTTGTAGTGAGACCATCAAAGCTTGGTCTGCATCCCTGTGCCCTGGAGGACATGGTTTCTTATTTTCCAATGAACATGAGGCAGCTGTGCTGAATTCTCTCTTTATAGGTAAACTGTGTCCACTGGGGACTAAGTGTCTCCCCGTGTGAACTGTGAAGCCATTTGGTCCTCCTCCACTTTTTGTGGTGTTTTTTGCAGCTGCACTGGGAGTTTGGTATTTGCCTTACAAAATACAAGGAGCTCAACTGGGACACAGTACTTGAGGGAGTTCTGTCACGTGTGGTGGGTCATGGTCTGCAGGAGAATGCACCAACCATGCTTCTATCCATCATAGCTTGCCCCATTGCCCCCTTGTCCATATCAACCTGATTCTGAACATTGGCCTGAATCCTCATCATATAACAAGATGTCTTCACATATAAGGGTCTGCTTGCTGCATCATGTAAGTCAAGAGCCATTTGGAATCCAATGGTAGATCCTCATGGCCCTACCACTGATGTTTTATCACACAACTGCCCACCACTGCTGTAGACCCACTGGTCAGCAGGCTCCAACTTACTGCCATCTCTGTTCTACACCATTTTCTTGTATTTCTATTCTGTTTGGGTTATTATTCTCCATCATGTCAGGAATAGTAGTCAGAGCCTAGTAGGGTATGGTATAGTGTCAGGGATTGAGTATTTTGAATGAAAAATTGGAAAATGAATCCAATGTGTATCCAAATATGTGCTACACAAAAATCTTCCCACTCTCATCCAGAACAATGCCTTGACATTACCTTCGCACCAAATACGACATTTAGAGGAGATGAGTTAGAAAATCTGTGAATACATATCAGGAATTGAATATGCTCAGGAGTTCACAAACTTGGAGGTGGAAGAGGAGTTTCCAAAAGTAAGTGACATGGTAAACACTCCACAAACATGAAGCTCTGCTGGCCTAAAGACTTCTGGAGAAAATGTCTCTGAGATTGGGCACTTGAAATATAAGTGGTTGTCAGGAGCTTTAGCTTCCTTTGTAGTAAGACCATCAAAGATGTGTCTTCATCTATGTGACCTGGAGGACATGGTATCTTATTTTCCAATGAACACGAGGCTGCAGTGCTGAAATCTCTCTTTGTAGGTCAACTGTGGCCACTGGGTTCTAAGTGTCTCCTCGTGTGGACTGTGAACCCATTTGCTCATCCTCCAATTTTTGTGTTTTTTCTTGATGCTGCACTGGGAGTTCGGTATTTGCTTCACAAAATACAAGGAGTTCAACTGAGACACAGTGCTGGAGGGCGTTCTGTCACGTGTGGTGGGACAGGGCCTGTAGGATTATGCACCAACCAGGCTTCTGTCGAACATAGCTTGACCCCTTGACCAAAGCATCCTGATTCTGAACATTGCCCTGAAACCTATCCATACAACATGATGCCTTTACATATAAGGGTCTGCTGACTGCACAATGTCAGTCAGAAGCCATTTGGATGCCAATGGTAGATCCACATGAAACCACCACAGCTCTTTTATCTCACACCTGCCCACCTTTGCTCTAGGCCCACTATTCAGCAGGCTCCAACTAACTGGCATCTCTGATCTACACCATTTTTGTGAAACCCAGTCAATCAAGGCAGTATCTGGCACACTCAGGATCAGCAACAGGATATCCAGTGGTTCTCCAGTGCCACCTGGTCATGGGAATTTCAAAAATTTTATGGTATATATGGAGCCATTTTTCAAGAATGAAGTTGGAGGCACTGAGTGTTTCAATTATTTCAATAACCATTAAATGGTGAGGAAGCTAATTTCAATGAAATCTCTGGAGGACTCTCACAGTCAAGGCTTCCAAAAGAGTGGCCAAAATGTCACATGAAGCCAGACCCATTGAGGTCTACAATGTGAAGTCCATGTGTGTTTTGACTCTCAACTATGGCTGCCAAATCTTTCACAATAAAATCATGTGATATCCTGGCTGAGATTCCCAGTGCTCTGTGGAAAGCCACCCAGGGCCTAGATCTCAATTTCCAAGGGGGAATCTTATGCGTGGCCTCCTAATATGCCAACACAATTCATGGCAATACTTCTTTGAGGTCAATTCCAGAACTCAGTCTTTATGGGGAATCACACCAGAGTTCAAGCCCAGGTGGACCCAGTCATCTCTTCCTACCACCACACAAATGACCACAATTAAAACCAAAAAACTCCCACATTGCCCTCATCTTCTTATATATAGACACTCATCATAAAACCTGGCTGGAGGTTTCCATGAGGGGTGCAGCCCAAGGCAGTGTACAAAATAAGCTCCCGTGCGCCTCATTTGCCTAATGTCATGGTGGCCTGGACATGCTTCCTGTGAACCAGGAGTGATCAAATAGGCCTGCCATTAATACTGCTCTGCTTCTCCAATTTGAGGCCTACTGACTGTGCATTTTAGATTATTTATGTGAATTAATGTCATGAGAAAACCCAAGCAACTATGAGCTAGCCTCTGTAGGATTTAAAGAATTCACTTGACCCAAAGGATCTCTATTCTCACTTAATTGAGATCAGGAACCTTACAGAGGAAGTCAAGAGACTCTATCCACAATGACTGTTCTTTTAGCCATTTTGGTTTTGGATGCACACATAGCAGGAGTTGGCCATCCATAAGGCAAGCGGCAGTCCATTCATAAATTTGGTAGGATGAATGCTGGGGAGCTTTCTCATAGACAGGACACATCCAATGATGCATTATCTTTTCTAATGTCTACAACCACGGACAGTGAGTTACAGACATAGAAACACTCACCTTGTCAACAGACTTACTAGAAATAGTTCACTCCAAACCAAACAAACCGCCTTTCCTACCTATTCTCAGAACATGAGACAAAACCAGAAACTCATACCCAAACCCACAAAGGCACCTCCTTCCCACAAGTAGGTCTGTGACTATCCGGAGTGTCTTCTGACTGGAGGGCCATACAATGTTCCTCCAAAATAGCCTGTCCTGTCTCAGATCTTGTGTCTTTGGCCAACTTTCTGAAGTTGTCAGGAGTCAGCAGTGAGGCACTACCTTCTTTCTCAGGAAAGGCACCTCTTCAGAGCTTTTCTGCCATTTTGACATCCTAACATCAGTAGTTAGCAAGAAAGAATGACCCTGTCCTCGGGAAATCCAAAAAGTGAGAACACTGGGACTGGGACTAAAACTGGCACTGTTTAACTGGCTTCCTGCATCCCAAGATCAGAGAGTTCCATCACAAAGGAAGTGAGGTGAGGTCACTTCCTTCAGGAACAGTATGAGTTCACTGCCTTGGCAACCATTTTGTCTTAACAGTTGCTTCCAAGGGTCCCATGAGATGGAAGCTGCCCCTGGTTCCTGTGACACATTCACAAGTTAGAATGGTATATCAACCATAGGCACCTGGGAACAACTCTCCACACAGGTCTCATTTGGTCCATCTTCTCTACAGTAAGAATAGAGAGGCTGATTCAGACACAACCCTTCATCCTGACCAGGTTGTTCGCCATGGAAGATGACTTTTGCTCAATCAGGTCCTTCAAAGCTGCCTACATCTTCTTCAGGGATCATTTTTGCATGGATCTTTGAGGTTCTCAGCAGGTGGAAGATCCCCTACATTCCTGGATTGTAAGACCAACTCTGTCCGTGCTCTTCTGTAAAGTTAGATTGAGGTAACAATGTATGGTTAGGGTTGATAACATGTTCGATTTGGGTTAGGAATCAGTCTGCTGCATGAATAATGGTATTGGGGGATGCCACCGAGGACTCGAGAAATCGAGGAACAATTGTCTCCTCGACTCAGTGATTTTTTGTTTCAGATTCGGTATTGCCAGCCCATAGGATTTTGCCTGCTACGCAGTCCTGGTCTCAGTTTTGGACGTCCATTGCCTGTCTTTATTGTCTTGTCTTGTCTATGTTGTGTGTTGTTGCATTCACTGTTTGTGTATCTTTCAATATGGGACAGAGCACTTCAATGTCTCTGTCCCTGACCCTTGATCACTGGACCAAAGTTCGCTTAAGGGCTCAGAATCTTTCTTTTTCTGTAAAACTGCAGACTTGCCAGACTGTCTGTGCCTCAGAATGTTTCACCTTTCAAGTGGGATTGCCCCTAGAAGCATCTTTATACTTCCCACTAATTTAAAAAGTCAGAGATATTGTCTTTCAGCTGCGCACACATAGCCATCCTGATCAAGAGCCATGTATCTTAACTTTGCAGGACCTCTGCAAGTCTCCTCTTCCATGGGTGAAGCCTTTCCTTGTCCCTTTCCCTGCTGGTACTGCTTCCCCCATGATCTCTCAAACCCTCTGCTCCTCCTCCTCCACCACCCTCTGTTCTCCCTGAGTCACAAGATTTGACTCTACTGGACTCTCATCCCCCTCCTCATACCCTGCCCTCATCCCCCAACCACCAACCCCCTCTAAGTGATTCCCCTGCAGCTGACTCAGCCTCTCCGCCATTGAAGGAAGCTAAGCTGGCCCTGCGCCCTCCAGAAAACTCCCCCACAGCACACACAGCCCCACCTCCCCAGGAGGAAGCTGGCCCGGCTGAGGGAACTCGCTGGCTTCGAATGATTGAAAACCCTGGAACTCCCGTGATGCTCCCCCTATGTCCCTATGGACCACTGATTGACGAAGGCCATGGGGGGAAAATGCAAGCAGACAAATATTGGTCTTTCTCCTCTTCAGACCTATATAACTGGAAAAATCACAATCCCTTTTTTTCCGAGGACCCCACCCGGCTCACAGGTCTGGTTGAGTCATTGATGTTTTCACACCTGAATACTTGGGATGACTGTCAACAATTCCTAGACACTCTCTTTATGACAGAGGAACAAAAGAGAATTCTCCTGGAAGCTAGAAAAAAAATCCTCGGGCCAGATTGGAGACCAACACATCTTCCCAACTTAATCAAAGCTGGTTTTCCCTTGAAACAACCCAAATGGGACACCAACACCTTTGAAGTTAGAATGCATCTGTCCACTTATGGCCAGGTTCTAATAGTGGGCATCTGAGTGTCCGCTAGGCAACCAACTAATTTGGCCAAGGTAAGAGAGATTATTCAAAGGCCTGGTGAATCTCCCTCTATGTTTCTAGAGAGAATTAGGGAGGCATATAGGAGATATACTCCTTTCGATGCTCAGGCAGAGGATCAAAAGACATCTGTCAGGATGGCCTCTATTGGGCAAGCTGCCCTGGATATTAAAAGAAAGTTACAATGCTTAGATGGATTACAATATATGACTTTGAGAGACTTAGTCACAGAAGACAAGAAAGTATACCTTAAGAGAGAAACTGAGGAAGACAAGGGAGCAAAGGGAGGATAAAAGAAACAAAAGACAGACTAAGGTGTTGACTAAGGTCCTGGTCACAACAACAGAAGGGCCAGAAATTAAGAAACAGGGAGACAGGAATGGATACCTGGTCCCATGCCAGAGGCCACCCCTGGCCTCAGAACAATGTGCCTACTGTAAAAAAAAAAGGACACTGGGCCAAAGAGTGCCATAGAAAGAGAAAGCCATGCCAGTCAGCCATTCTGACTCTGGAGGATGACTAAGAAAGTCGCGGCTCAGATACCCTCCCTGAGTTCAGGGCAACTTTTGAAGTGGAGGGGACCCCAGTAAACTTTGAAGTGGATACACGGGCAATATACTCACCCCTAAGACCACTTTGGGCCCTCTATCAAATAAAAGGTCTCTAGTTCAAGGGGCTAATGGCAGTAAATATCTGGCTTGGACAACTAAGAGGATCATGGACCTGGGGAAAGGAAAAATAGATGACTCCTTCCTAGTAATCCCAGAATGCCGGGCCCCATTGATGGGCCGAGATCTGCTCACCAAGCTCCGGGCCAAAATAACTTTTCACCCTGAAGGCCCCCAAGTGGAATTTCTAAGTCTTTCAGTAAAAACTCCTATAATCACAGCTCTAACTATGTCAGTAGAAAATGCACATCAACTCACTCACCTTGGTTCAAAGAAACTGCAGGTATTTCTGAAGTATCAAGAACAGAGTTTTCCACTAACTGACTCACAGCAAAAAGAAATAGCTGAATGGGTAAAAAAAGCCTGTCAAGTCCATCAAATGGTTAATGCTTACCCTTCCAAGCTTCCTGCAGGAAAGCACCTATGAGGATCCAGACCAGGACAATTCTGGGAAGTTGACTTTACTAAAATTAAGCCAGCAAGGTATGGACATAAATATCTCCTAGTCTTTGCAGATACATTTTTAGGATGGATTGAATCTTTCCCCCCTAAAAAAGAAAAGAAAAAATAAAAGAAACAGCACAAAAGGTGGTCCAGAAGATCCTGGAAGATATTTTTCAAAGACACGGCCTGCCTAAGGTAATACCGTCTGATAATGCACCGGCGTTCGTGGCTCAGGTAAGTCAGGGGTTAGCCAGGAACCTGGGGATTAATTGGAAGTTATATTGTGCTAACAGACCCCAGAGTTCAGGACAGGTAGAAAGAATGAATAGAAGCATTAAAGAGGGCTTAATGAAATTAAGCTTAGAGACCAGCATAAAAGATTGGACTATGCTCCTGCCATATACAATGTTTCATGCAAGAAATACTCCCTCTGTTTTTTTGAGTAACCTCATCCCCTCTGAAATTCTCTAGGGTGCCTCTCCTCCAGTAAGTGACCTAAGCCCAACTGTAAGACCTAACGATCCCTTCCACACCCCCTTGCTTGACAGACTTAAACTCTTGAAAGAACTCAGTGATACCTGTGGAAACAGCTGGCCACTGCCTACCAAACTGGGGACGAGGGGACTCCACATCGATATCAAGTAAGAGACTTCATCTACGTAAGACGATATCAGGTGTCATCCCTGGAACCCTGCTGGAAAGGACAATACCAGGTGCTACTTATAACATCTACAGTGGTAAAGGTAGACAGAATCACTTCCTGGATCCATGCCTCTCATCTCAAGCCTGCGCCCTGTCCACACTCTGGCTAGAAACTGGAAAAGACTGGTAACACTTTCAAATTGCATATTCACCATGTGGATAAGGCTATAGAATCTCCCCTTCGCAACAAGTAGTCCTAACCCTCATCAGCCCGTGCAGCAGCGATGGCTGATCACAAATTCTACTGGAAAAGATGTATAATCTATCTTGCATACAGCCCCCTTAGGTACCTGGTGACCATCACTTTACCCAGACATTTGTCAGCTGGCTATGGGTCTTTCCTATTGGGATATTCCTGATGAAGAGGATTCCACTAAAATTCCATTAAATCCCTTCCATACCATAGATAATGGAAACAAACTTTATGGATGTAGGAACACACGAGCCAGATGCAGGTTGGCTAGCCTAGATTACTATGTTTGCCCGACCGACCATCAAAGCCACAAACAGCCATGAGTGTGTGGGGGGAAAGCCGACTTCTTCTGTAAGTAATGGGGATGTGAGCACACAGGGGCTGCCTGATGGAACCCAAACTCCTCATCAAATTCAGTGCACAGCATTGGCCATATTACGAATTAGATAACAAAAACCAATGGCTCCCAGAGGGGTCTCTAGATCCTCAAATTCTGCATGACCTTTTTAACATCTGCAAGTGCTCAAAAGGGTGAAAGGAGATTCCCCTATGTGGAGGCCTTTTCCCTCCTTCACTCACATCCTGAACTCTGCTTATCCAATAGATCCTCACCTTCAGCCTTCTGCTCCAGAGTCTCTGCTGTCACTCCCACTTCAGAAACCTGATTTCTTCTCTCCAATTAATAGATCAAAAACCCAAACCTTCGCTGGTTCTCAGACCATTGCCCCCTTGCTGAGTTAGCAGCTACTGAAGTACCCCTCCACCCACTCACTCCTCTCTTCTCCTGTCAGTGCCCACACCGGGTCCCACCAGGTCCTCTTTTCAGCTAACCCAAAGCTCAAACCAGCTGAGGAGAGTCCTCAGAACCCTATTCAAGATGTAATAAAAATGGCCTTTAAAGTTGCTTTGTCATCACTGAAAACAGTTTACTAAGAATTTAAAGTCCCTCACATGCGTTTTGGGATACTCACTCCCGTCCTCCCCTCTGCTCTACCTGTTCTACTGCTCAAGTTTTTGTTGCTAGGAAAATCCCAAACCATTTCTCAAATTATTCTTTTACATCCCTCCTTCCTCATTCTCAGATCCTCGGAGCTGCTCTCAGCCCCACCTTCCCTGTCTTCCCCTTCTGTACCAGGCCCACTGAAAAGACTTAACTGACCTTCTCCAGAAGTCTTCACCATGGCTGAGTTTTGGACTTTCATGAAAAGAGTCCCTGTAAAAGAGTTCAATGTAGTTAAACTTCCTCTTTTCATATTGCCCTGTTCTACTTGGCCACTGGCTAAAAAAATCAGCAATCCTTAGCTAGACACCCTCTTTCTAGTTTTTCACAAAAATATGTGAAAAAAGCCTTGGGCCTTGACCTGGGGCTTCAGAGAGATGGCTACATTTCTAAGTTAAAGAAGTTAGCAACTGGGCTCCGTGGTAACAGCTGGCAGGGGGAAAATAAGAAAGGGAAGAAAAAGCTCTTACCTTCCCAGGTGTCCTTGAAAAGTTAACTTGCCCAGAACTGAGGAAAAAAAACAGAAACAAAAACTGCTTCTTTCAACTTCTGCAGACTGTGAACTTCTGAGCCCCTTCCCTTAAATGTTGGGTACAAAATTCTGAAACTACCTCAACTTGGGTTTCAGAGGATTACTTGATTACAACAGAATCAATGCCCTCTGAATCCGGTTGCAACCAAATACGACAGTTTCCCTGTCTTCACTGCTATCTTAGGTGCCTTGCCTTGTCTGTCCCTACTACAGCATAATTCTATATACTTAAACATTGCTTATGTTTTCATGAAATGGTCAACAGATGTGATTAATTGTGTAATGGTGCTGATGTTTCCCAGAGTGCTCTATCACGACACAGGTTCATTTGAAGATCAAATAGGGGGGCATACAACCCTGTTCCACTGAAAATATATATCCCTCCCTTTAGCCATCCTATTAGGAATAGGAATTGCTGCACTGGTGGGCACGGGAACTACTGCCTTTGTCCATGGGACTCAACAAATGACAAAAAATATGACAGCAATAGACCAAAACGAAGATATTAGAAACCTCCATCAGAGCTTTGCATGAATCTTTAACCTCTCTCTCTGAAGTTGTTTTTCAGAACACTCGATGGTTGGACCTGCTCTTCATGAGAGAAGGGGGCCTTTTTGCTCCATTGAGGGAAGAATGTTGTTTGTATGCCGAGCATACTGGAGTTGTAATAAAATGTATGAGTAAATTAAAAAGATGTCTTGAAGAGCATCAACGATAGAGAGAGGCCCAAAAAGGGTGGTTTGAGTCTTGGTTCACACAGTCCCCCTGGTTAACTGCGTTTTTATCAACCCTGGCCGGTCCAAAAATAATCCTCATATTATTGCTAACTATGAAACCCTGTTTTCTCAACCGTGTAATTTCTTTTCTCCAGGCTCAAATTGGACGAGTTAAACTTAAGGTAATACCCCACTAACAGACATAGAATGTGACACCCCCAATTATCATTTTTATGATTAAAAGTAGCCAGAAGGAGAATTGGGGAATAAAAGGTTAATAAAATAGGTACTTGTCACTTCCTGTTTTTCTGTATGCTTAACAAAACACTGTTGAAATCTTGAGAGATACTTGCAAATCTTGTTCCCAGTATGTGCTGTCCCCAACTGCCAAACTGCAGAATGTGCTCCCTGACCCAGTTCCACGCAAATCGCCCACTCGCCTTGATCCATCAATAAACTTCCCTCCCTGCCCTCTCCAGGTAAAGTATATAAGCTCTACTTAAGCTATTCTCAGGGCTGTCTGCTCTATTCAAGTGAGCTCTGAGCACCAGCATGATGGACAGTCAATAAACTTTGGCTGTTGCATGAGATAGTCTATTGGTGGTCTCCTCCTGCAAAGCTCGCCTGACATTTACTAGGATGATTGAATGTAGAAGATATCATCCAGTCAAATAGGGATAGTTGATAGAATAAGGAAGATGGTCAGTACGTTTAGGAAGAAGTGTGAGTATAGGATTTGGAACAAAAGTTCTTTAGCTATAGGGTTTTGATTAGAGAGTGAATGTTAATGTCTGCACAGGTGAAGAGTCGGTCACAATGATGAAGGGGGGAAAATATGTAGGAAAGCAGATAAAAATAGAGATATTAGAAAATCAGGCAAAGTATAAAGTGAATGATAGGATTATACATTTTGAACAGGGTTGAGTTTGAATATATAATCTTAGGAAAAAACCAATATGTAGTCAACAATCGGATTGATATTTGAGAGCATTAGGCAAATTTCAGGTGGATGAATATTTCTGAGAATAATCTTGTGAATAGTTGATTATAAATCCACATACATGATCATGAACATATTTAGGGAGTGTAGATAAGACACATATATTTCATATTTTGAAAAATCTGGAGAGTACACAAGACAAAAAAAGTAGCAATGTGTATGTGAATCAAAATTCATCATAAAATATATATCATCCACAGATCTAAAAATATTCATTTTACTGAACATGGATTTATGTAAAATGTTGTTCAACTAGGAATCTCACCCATAGTTTGAATATTCAGTACCAACAGGGTTAAGTAGGAGTGATCTCATCTCACAATTTGTATCTGCCAAGTCCACCAAATCACAAGAATGTACATGTGGTACCAAGTAGGATTCTATATGTGCATATAAAAATACACATGCTGAATAGGCTACAGAAAAAGGGAGACAGGAATTCACATATTTGTTAAATTTAAAAATACATGGAGAACTATTTCAATAATCAATTGACTAGATCTATAACTCCTGCTCTGTATCATGCAGAAGGCAAGCCCAACTATACAACATGCCTCCACTGAACTGCATGTATATCTATTCTGTTTGGGTTATTTTTCTCCATCATATTAGGATTAGTAGTCAGAGTCTGGTAGGGTATGGGTTAGTGTCAGGGATTCAGTATTTTGAATGGAAAATAGGAAATTGAATTCAATGTGTATGCAAACATATGCTACAGAAAAATCTTCCAACTCTCATCCAGAACAATGCCTTGACATTACCTTCGCCTCAAGTAAGACACAATTAGAGGAGAAGAGTTAAAAAAATCTGTCAATACCTATATGGAATGGAAAATGCTCCAGATTTCACACCATTGGAGCTGGTAGAGGAGATTCTAAATGTAATGGACAGAGTAAACCCTCCACAAACATGGAGCTCTGCTGGTCTAAAGTTTTTTGAGAATTTGCCTTTGAGGTTGGGCACTTGAAATATATGTTGTTGTCAGGAGCTTTAGCTTACTTTGTAGTGAGAGCATCAAAGCTGGATTTGAATCTATGTGACCTGGATGACATGGTTACTTATTCTCCAATGTAATGAGGCAGCAGTGCTGAATTCTCTCTTTGTAGGTAAACTGTGGCCTCTAAGGGATAAGTGTCTCCCCGTGTCGACTGTGAAGCCATTTGGTCATCCTCTAATTTTCGTGGTGTTTTTGATGCTGCTCTGGGAGTTTGGTATTTGCTTCACAAAATACAACGAGTTCAAATGAGACACAGTACTGGAGAGAGTTCTGTCAGGTGTGGGGGGAAGGGTCTGCAGGAGAATGCACCAACCAGTTTTATCCCACGTAGCTTGCCCCCTTGACAATAGCAACATGATTCAGAACATTGCCCTGAAACCTCTCCATATAACAAGATGCCTTTACATATAAGGGTTTCCTGGCTGCACCATGTCAGTCACAAGCCATTTGGAATCCAATGGTAGATCCTCATGGCACTACCACCGATGTTTTATCAAACACCTGCCCGCCACTGCTCTGGGCCACTACTCAGCAGGATCCAACTTACTGGCATCTCTGTTATACACCATTTTCATGAAACCCAGTCAATCAAGGCACTGTCTGGTATTCTCATGATCAGCAACAGGGCATCCAAAAGTTTTCCAGTGCCACCTGGTCATGGAAATTTCAAAAATTTCATGGTTTTTATCTAACCATTTTTCAAAGATGAAGTTGGAGGCACTGTGGGTTTCTATTCATTCAGGAATCATTAAATGTTGAGGAAGCTCATTTCAATGAAAGCTCTGGAAATCTCTCACAGGCAAGGCTTCCCAAAGAGTGCCCAAAAAGGTCACATGAAGCCAGGCCCATTGAGGTCTAAATGTGAGGCCCATGTGTGTTTTGACTCTCATCTCAGCCTTCCAAGTCTTTATAATAAATTCATGTTATATACGGGCTGAGATTCCCAGTGCTCTTTTGAAAGCCACCCTGGGCCTAGATCTCAGTTTCCAAGGACGACTCTCATGCGTGTCCTCCTAAAATCCCAACAAAATTCATGGCAATACTTCTCTGAGTTCAGTTCCACAACTCAGTATCTAAGGGGAATCAAACCAGAGTTCAAGCCTAGGTGGACCCAGTCATTTCTTCCAACCGAGACACAAATGACCAAAATTATAACCAAAACACTCCCACATGATACTAATCTTCTTCCATGTAGTCACTCATCATCACCTCTGGCTGAAGGTTTCCATCAGGGGCGCAGCCAAAGACAGTTTCCAAAATAAGCTTGCTTGCCCCTCATTTGCCTAAAGTCAGGATGTCCAGGACACCCTTCCTGTGAAACAGGAATGATCAAATAAGCATGCCTTTAATACTGCTCTGTTTCTCCAATTTGAGGCCTACTGACTTTCAGATATAGATTCTTTATGTGATTTGGAGTCATGCGAAACCCCAAGCACCTCTGCAGGGCTTGGAAGAACTCATTTGACCCAAAGAATCTCTATTTTCACTTGATGGAGGTCAGGAACCTAACAGAGGAAGGCATGTGACTTCATCCACAATGACTGATCTTTTGGCTATTTTGGTTTGGGATGCACACATGGGATCATTCTTTAGATCCATCAGGTGCTGAGAATCTAAGTCACAGCCACACACAAGGCCAAGAGGCTAATTCAGCCACATCCCTTTCCAAAGCAATTAAGCAAAAAGCCACAGGTGATGCCCATTAATTTCCATTTCAAAACTATATTCTTCAGGCTTCACAAAGGGGTGGCCTGAGGCAAAGACCTTCCAGACATTCATTGCAACAGAAAAATAGTTAAGCAAAAGACCCAATCATGGTCTCTCCACTGAGACTTTCCTGGTCACACTGATATCCTACATTCAGGGCAACAGAACAATATGTAAGAAAAGGTGCAAAACATGGTCTCTACACTGAGACTTTCCTGGTCACACTTATATCTGAGTTTTCTGAGAATCTCGCTATTATCTTCAGCTATCCAGTACATGGCCGTGTCACAGAGCTTGGAGGTGGTACATATCTTGGAAACAAAACCATGAGCCAATTCTGGAGAGTGGCCAGAATTCAGGAAGAAAACAGGAACTTAGGAAGATAGCAGGTGTTGCCCATGGATAAGACAAGTTGCAGTCCATTCACTAATTGGCTAGTATGAATTATGGGAAGATTTATACTAGACTAGACATCCATTAATGCATTATCTTTTCTAATGTCTACAACAACGAACACAGTGGAATACACAGACATAGGAATACTAGTCTTGTCAAACGACTTACTAGAAACAGTCCACTCCAAACCAAACAAAGCGACTTTCCTACCTATTCTCAGAAGATGAGACAAAATAACAAACACACACCCACTGCCCACAAAGATACCTCCTTCCCCCAAGTAGGTCTTTGACTATCCAGAGAGTCCTCTGACTGGTGGGCTAAACTATGTTCCCCAAAATGGCCTGTCTTCTATCAGATCTGGTTTCCTTGGCCAACTCTCTGAAGTTGTCAGAAAAAATTGGTGAGCCACTACCATCTTTCTCAGGAAAGGTCCCTCTTCAGAGCTCTCCTGGCATTTGTGCTTCCTCACATCAGTAGGTACCAAGAAAGACTGACTCTATTCTTGTTAAATCCAACCAAGTGAGCCCCCTGAGACTGGGACAGGGACTCCTTCTGGGTGCCTGGCTTCTTGGATACCAAGTTCAGAGAGTTGCATCAACAAGGAAATGACGTATGTCACTTTCTTTGGAACTGAATGAGGTCACTGCCCTGGCAACCACTTTATCCTAAAAGTTGCTTCCAAGGGTCCCATGAGATGGAGCTGGCCCCTACTTCCTGTGACACTTTAACAAGTTGGAATGGTATATCAACCATAGGAACCTGGGTAAAACTCTCCACCCAGGCCTGGTTTGGTCCATCTTCTCCACAATAAGAAGAGAGAGGCTGATTCAGACACATTCCTTCATTCTGACCAGGTTGTTTGCCATGGAAGATGACTTTTGCTCTCTCAGGTCTTTCATACCTGCCTAAAACTTCTCCAGGTATCATTTCTGCATGGACCTTTGAGATTCTCGGCAGGTAGAAGGTACACTACTTTCCTGTACTGTAAGAACAACTTTGTCCCTGCTCTTCTGTAAAATGAGATTGAGGGAACAGTGTATGTTTCGGGTTAATCACAGGTTCGATTTGGGTTATAAATCATTCTGTGCCATGAATAATGGTATTGGGAACCTACGATATGTACAAGAATATAGACGTGAAATAAAAGTATGAAAACAGAAATCTAGGTATGATTTGAAGCCCAGAAAACCATTGGGCCCTTGACTGGTATACTTAGCTTTGAATTATGTTCTGCAAATATGTCTCAGATAATTTGATATACAATGGCATAGGACCTTGTACCTTGGATGATTGAATGTAGAAGAGAACATCCAGTCAAAAAGGGATAGTAGGTAGGATTAGGAAGATATTTGGTATGTTTAGGAAGAAGAGTGAGTATAGGATTTGCACCAAAAGTTCTTTCCCAATAGGGATTTGGTTAGAGAATGAATGTAAATGTCAGCACATATGAAGAGTCAGTAACTATAATGAGCTGGGGAATATATGTAGAAAAGCAGATATCAATAGAGACATTATGAAATCAGGCAAAGTATAAAATGAGTGATAGGATTAGACAATTTCTACAGGGTTGAGTTTCAGTATATAATCTTAGGAAGAAACAAATATGTAGTCACCAATAGGATTGACATTTGAGAGCATTAGGCAACCTGGACATGGATGTTTTAGTAATCCATGTACACTTTCCATTTCGGCTTTGGTACAATCATAAGTGTGACCTTTACATTTTTTGTTCAGAATATTACTGTGATAAAATGTATATGTAGATAAGGTCACATGAGTATTTCTACCACCATTTCTGGAAGCAATATATTGAAGACGTAATATTAGTATTGGGGGTACAAAGAGGTGTACCCTGTGTCTATGAATATAGAGATAAATCATGAATTGACCATAAGTGAATAAATAATATAACTTGTTCCAACTTTAAATAATGGATTGAACTGATATCTGAGAAATTATAAGAAATCTTATATTGATATATAATCATTCATTCCAAACAGACATACATCTAATGGTAATATTAGTGTTTTGGTTTATCATGGAGAGTATGTGTGTTTTGCTTCAATAGTGATTATGAAAATTGAAAATAATATGTTTGGAAAGAATTCTCATTTAAAGACCAGTCAAGACACCCTGACAATACACGTGTTCTGAAGCAAGAAGTGATTAAAGTTGCAACAAATGCCTATAAATTTGTGAACTTGTGGATGAAATGTAAATCCTATGTTGTGCAAACACTGAAGAAAAAGTAATGTACCAGTGTTGAATACAAATAAACGTCAAATTACATATCATGTCCCATAGGAATCTACTTGCATTGATGTTAGACTGGGTTAGTTACTGTAGAATTATTAGCATTTGTATGCACCATTCACTGAAGTTAGTTTTCAGTACTAGTAAACAAATATATATTTCAGGTAGATGAATATGTCTGAAAATAATCTTGTGAAAAGTTGATTATGAATCCACGTACATGAACATGAACAAATTTAGAGAGTGTATATAAGACACATATATTTTATATTTTGAAAATCTGGAGAGTGTATTTATAGATACAAAAAACACATACAGACATTAAAAAGAAGCAATATATATGCCAATCAAAATTCATCATTAAATATATATCATCCACAGATGCAAAATATTTATTTTACTGAACATGAGCTAATGTATAATGTTGTTCTACTAGGAAGCTTGTAGGTTAAATTTTCAGTTCCAACAGCGTTTAAGAGTAGTAAACTCTTCTCACAACTTGTATCTGCCAAGTCAGCCACCTCACAAAAATGTACATGTGATACCAGGTAGGATTCTATATGTGCATATGAGTATATATGGGTGAATAGGCTACAGAGAAAGGGGAACAAGAATACACATATCTGTTAACTTTAAAAAAACATGGAGGACTATTTCAATTAAAAATTGACTAAATTTATAACTCCTACCTTATATAATGCAAAAGGCAAGTCCAAGTATACAACATGCCTCCTCTGAACTGCTTGTATTTCTATTGTGTTTGGGTTATTTTTCTCCTTTATATTAGGATGAGTAGTCTGACTCTAGTAGGTAGGTATTAGTGTTAGGGATTCAGTATTTCGAAAGGAAAATTGGAAAATGAATTTAATGTGTATGCAAATATGTGCTGCACAAATATCCTTCCACTCTCATCCAATGCAATGCCTTGTCAATACCTTCGCCCCAATTAAGACACAAATAGAGGAAAAGAGTTAGAAAATCAGTGAATACATATCTGAAATGGAAATGCTCTGGAATTCACAACTTTGGAGGTGGTAGAGGAGTTTCCAAAAGTAAGGGACAGGGTAAACAATCCACAAACATGAAGCTCTGCTGGCCTAAAAACTTTTTGAGAAACTGCCTCTGAGTTTGGGCACTTGAAATATATGTTGTTGTCAGGAGATTTGACTTCCTTTGTAGTGAGACCATCAAAGCTGGGTCTGCATCTATGTGACCTGGAGGACATGTCTTCTTATTTTCCAATGAAGATGAGCAGCAGTGCTGAATTATCTCTTTGAAGGTAAACTGTGGCCACAGGGGACTAAGTGTCTCCCCGTGTTGACTGTGAAGCCATTTGGTCCTCGTCCACTTTTTGTGATGTTTTTGCTACTGAACTGGGAGTTTAGTATTTGCTTCATGACATACAAGGAGCTCAACTGGGACACAGTGCTGGAGGGAGTTCTGTCACGTGTGGTGGGCCACGGTCTGCAAGAGAATGCACCAACCATGCTTTTATTCCTCATAGCTTGACCCATTGCCCCCTTGTCCATATCAACCTGATTCTGAACATTGCCCTGAAACCTCTCCATATAACAAGATGCCTTTACATATAAGAGTCTGCTGGCTGCACCATGTCAGTAACATGCCATTTGGAATACAATGGTAGATCCTCATGGCCGTACCACTGAAGATTTATCACACACCTGTCCACCACTGCTCTTGGCCCACTACTCAGAAGGCTCCAACATACTGGAATCTCTGTTCTACACCATTTTCATGAAACCCAGTCATACAAGGATCTGTCTGGTATACTCATGATCAGCAATAGGACATCCAAAGGTTCTCCAGTGCCACCTGGTGATGGGAATTTCAAAAATTTCATGGTATTTATCTAGCCATTTTTCAATGATGAAGTTGGAGGCACTGTGGGTTTCAATTCATTCAGTAACCATTAAATGTTGAGGAAGCTCAATTCAATGAAAGCTCTGGAGAACTCTCACAGGCAAGGCTTCCGAAAGAGTGTCCAAAAGGTCACATGAAGCCAGGCCCATTGAAGTCTACAATGTGTGGCCTATGAGTGTTTCAACTCTCAAATATGGCTGCCATGTCTTTAAGAATAAAATCATGTGATATCCTGGCTGAGATTCCCAGGGCTCTGTGGAAAGCCACCCTGGGCCTAGATGTCAGTTTCCAAGGGCGACTCTCATGCATGGCCTCCTAAAATCCAAATAAAATTCATGGCAATACTTCTCTGAGGTCAGTTTCACAACTCAGTCTCTAAGGGGAATCACACCAGATTTCAAGCCCACGTGGACCCAGTCATTTCTTCCAACCGCCAAACAAATGACCAAAATTAAAACCAAAACATTTCCACATGTCCCTCATCTTCTTCCATATAGTCACCTCTGACTGGAGGTTTCCATTAGGGGTGCAAACAAAGACAGTGTCCAAAAAATGCTCCCTTGCCCCTCATTTGCCTAAAGTCAGGGTGTCCTTGACACCCTTCCTGTGAACCAGGAGTGATCAAATAAGCCTGCCGTAAATACTGCTGTGTTTCTCCAATTTGAGTCCTACTGACTTTCAGGTATAGATTCTATATGTGATTTGGAGTCATGCGAAAACCCAAGCCCCTCTGCAGGGCTTGGAAGAACTCATTTGACACAAAGAATCCATATTTTCACTTGATGGAGGTCAGGAACCTAACACAGGAAGGCAAGAGACTTCATCCACAAATACTGATTTTTTGTCATTATGGTTTTGAACGCGCACATGGAATCATTCTTTAGATCCATCATGTGCTTAGAATCTAAATCACAGCCACAAACAAGGCCAAGAGGCTAATTCAGCCACATCCCTTTCGAAAGCAATAAAGCAAAGAGCCACAGGTGATGCCCATTCATTTCCATTTCAAAACTATATTCTTCAGGCTTCACAAAGGGGTGGCCGGAAGCAAAATCCTTCCAGATATTCAGTGCAAGAGAACAGTACTTAAACAAAAAGTCCAAAGCAGGGTCTCTCAACTGAGAGTTTCCTGGTCACACTGATATCTGAGTTTTATGAGATGCTCGCCATTCTCTTCAGCTCTCCAGTACATGGCCATGTCAGAGAGCTTGGAGGTGGTACATATCTTGTACACAAAACCATGAGCCTATTCTGCAGAATGGCCAGAATTTAGGAAGAAAACAGCAACTTAGGAAGAGAGCAGGTGTTTCCCATTGATAAGACAAGCTGCAGTTCATTCATATATTGGGCAGGATGAATTATGAGAAGATTTATACTAGACAGGACACATCCATTAATGCATTTACTTTTCTAATGTGTACAACACCAGACACAGTGGGATACACAGACAAAGAAACACTCGCCTTGTCAAACGACTTACTAGAACAGTCCACTCAAAACCAAAAAAAAAAAAAAACCAAAAAACAAAAAACGCCTTTCCTACCTATTCTCAGAACATGAGACATAACCACAAACCCAAACCCACTCCCACAGAGGCACCTTCTTTCCCCAAGTAGGTCTGTGACAACCCGGAGTGTCCTCTGACTGGTGAGCCATACAATGTTTCCCCGAACTGGCCTGTCTTGACTCAGATCTGGTCTCCTTGTCCAACTCTGTGAAGTTGAGAGGAGCCAGCGGTGAGCCACTACCTGTTTTCTCAGAAAAGGTCCCTCTTCAGAGCTCTACTGGCATTTGGCCATCCTCAAATCAGTAGGTACCAAGAAAGGCTGACTTTGTCCTTGGAAAATCCAAACAAGTGAGCCCACTGGGACTGGGACTGGGACTGGGACTGCCACTGGGTGGCTTCTTGGATACCAAGTTCAGAGAGTTCCATCACCAAGGAAATGAGGTATGTCACTTTCTTTGGAACTGAATGAGGTGACTGCCTTGGCAACCACTTTGTCCTAACAGTTGCTTCCAAGAGTCCCAAGAGATGGAGCCAGCCGCTCCTTCTTGTGACACTTTCACAAGTTAGAATGGAATATAAACGATAGCCAAACGGGAACAGCTCTCCACACAGGCCTGTTTTGGTCAGTCTTCTCTACAATAAGAAGAGAGAGGCTGATTCAGACACGTCCCTTCGTTCTAACTAGGTTTTTTTGCCATGGAAGATGACTTTTGCTCACTCAGGTCCTTCATACATGCCTACAACTTGTGCAAGTATCATTTCTGCATGGACCTTTGAGGTTCTCAGCAGGTGGACGGTCCCCTACTTTCCTGTATTGTAAGAACAACTCTGTTCCTGCTCTTTTGTGAAATGAGTTTGAGGGAACAGTGTATGTTTATGGTTAATAACAGGTTCGATTTGGGTTAGGAATCATTCTGTGCGATGAATAATAGTGTTGGAAACCTGTGATATTTACAAGAATATAGAGGTGAAATATAAGTATGAAAACAGAAATCTAGGTATGATTTGAAGCCCAGAAGGGCATTGAGCCCTTGATTGGGATACTTAGCTACGAATTATGTTCTGCAAATATGTCTCATATAATTCGATATACAATGGCATAGGACCTTGTACCTTGGATGATTGAATGTAGAAGAGAACATCCAGTCAAAAAGGGATAGTTGCTAGGATCATGAAGCTAGTCGGTAGGTTTAGGTGGAAGAGTGAGTATATGATTTGCACCAAAAGTTCTTTAGCAATAGGGTTTTGGTTAGAGACTGAATTTAAATGTCAGCACATATGAAGAGTCAGTCACTAGGATGAGCTGGGGAAAATATGCAGAAAAGCAGATATCAATAGAGACATTACAAAATTAGGCAAAGTATAAAGTGACTGATAGGATTAGACATGTTCAACAGTGTTGAGTTTCAATATATAATCTTAGGAAGAAACAAATATGTAGTCACCAATAGGATTGGCATTTGAGAGCATTACACAACCTGGACATGGATGTTTTTGGTAATCCGTGTTCACTTTCCATTTAGGCCTTGGTACAATCATAAGTATGGCCATTAAATTTTTTGTCCAGAATATTACTGGGATAAAATGTATATGTAGATCAGGTGACATGAGTATTTCTTCCACCATTTCTGGGAGCAATATATTAAAGACGTAAAATTAGTATTGGGGTTACAAAGAGGTGCACCCTGTGTCTATGAATATAGAGATAAAGCATGAATAGACCATACTGTGAATAAATAATATAACTTGTTCCAATTTTAAATAATGGATTTAACTGATATCTGAAAAATTACAGGAAATCTTATATTGATATACAATCATTCATTCCAACCAATTATACATCTAATTGTAATATTAGTGTTTTGGTTTATCATGAAGAGTGTGTGAGTTTTGCTTCAAAAGTGATTATGGAAATCGAAAATAATGTGTTTGGAAAGAAGTCTCATAAAAAGACCAGTCAGGAAACCTGGAGGAATACATATGTTGTGAAGCAGGACGTGATTGAAAGTAAAACAAATGCCTATAAGTTTGCTAATTTGTGGATGAAATATACATCCAATGATGTGCATAAACTCATGAAATATTAATGTACCAGTGTTGAGTAAAAATGAACGTCAAAATACACATCATGTCCCATAGGAATCTACTTGCATTGATATTAAACTGGGTCAGTTACTGTAGAAATATTAGGATTCGCGTGCATCATTCACCAAAGTTAGTATTCTTTTTTTTTAATTTTTATTTATGGTTGTTAAAAACATTACATAGTTCTTGATATATCATATATCGCATTTTGATTCAAGTGGGTTATGAACTCCCATTTTTACCCCGTATACAAATTGCAGAATCACATCAATTACACATCCATTGATTCACATATAGCCATACTAGTGTCTGTTCTATTCTGCTGCCTTTCCTATCCTCTACTATCCCCCCTCCCCTCCCCTCTCCTCCCCTCATCTCTCTCTACCCACTCTACAGTAATAAATTTCTCCCCCTTGTATTATTTTTCCCTTTTCCCGCACTTCCTTTTGTATAAAATTTTGTATAACCCTGAGGCTCTCCTCCCATTTCCATGCAATTTCCCTTCTCTCTCCCTTTCCCTTCCACCTCTCATCCCTGTTTAGTGTTAATCTTCTTCTCATGCTCTTCGTCACTACTCTGTTCTTAGTTACTCTCCTTATATCAAAGAAGACATTTGGCATTTGTTTTTTAGGGATTGGCTAGGTTCACTTAGCATAATCTGCTCTAATGCCATCCATTTCCCTGCAAATTCTAAGATTTTGTCATTTTTAAATGCAGAGTAATACTCCATTGTGTATAAATGCCACATTATTTTTATTCATTCTTCCATTGAAGGGCACATAGCTTGGTTCCACAGTCTTGCTATTGTGAATTGTGCTGCTCTGAACATCGATGTAGCAGTGTCCCTGTAGCATGCTCTTTTTAGGTCTTTAGGTTTTAGACCGAGAAGGGGAATATCTGGGTCAAATGGTGGTTCCATTGCCAGCTTTCCAAGAAATCTCCATACTGCTTTCCCATTTGGCTGCACCAATTTGCAGTCCCACCAGCAATGTACAAGTTTACCTGTTTCCCCATATCCTCGACAGCACTTGTTGTTGTTTGACTTCATAATGGCTGCCAATCTTACTGGAGTGAGATGGTATCTTAGGGTGGTTTTGATTCACATTTCTCTGACTGCTGGAGATGGTGAGCATTTTTTTATGTACTTGTTGATTGATTGTATGTCCTCCTCTGAGCAGTGTCTGTTCAGGTCCTTGGCCCATTTGTTGATTGTGTTATTTGTTATCTTATTGACTAATTTTTTGAGTTCTTTGTATACTCTGGATATTAGGGCTCTATCTGAAGTGTGAGGAGTAAAGATTTGTTCTTAGGATGTAGGCTCCCTATTTACCTCTCTTATTGTTTCTTTTGCTGAGAAAAAACTTTTTAGTTTGAGTAAGACCCATTTGTTGATTCTAGCTATTAACTCTTGTGCTATGGGTGTCCTATTGAGGAATTTGGAGCCCGACCCTACAGTATGTAGATCATAGCCAACTTTTTCTTCTATCAGGCGCCGTGTCTCTGATTTGTTATCAAGCTCCTTGATCCATTTTGAGTTAACTTTTGTGCATGGCGAGAGAAAGGGATTCAGTTTCATTTTGTTGCATATGGATTTCCAGCTTTCCCAGCACCAATTATTGAAGATGCTATCCTTCATCCATTGCATGCTTTTAGCCCCTTTCTCAAATATGAGATAGTTGAAGTTTTGTGGATTGGTTTCTGTGTCCTCTAATCTGTACCATTGTTCCACCCGCCTGTTTTGGTACCAGTATTATGCTATTTTTGTTACTATTGCTCTGCAGTATACTTTGAAGTCTGATATCGCTATATCGCCTGATTCACACTTCCTGCTTATCATTGTTTTTGCTATTCTGGGTCTTTTATTTTTCCATATGAATTTCATGATTGCTTTCTCTATTTCTACAAGAAATGCCATTAGGATTTTGATTGGCATTGCATTAAACCTATAGAGAACTTTTGGTAATATCGCCATTTTGATAATGTTAGTTCTGCCTATATATGAACAGGGTACATTTTTACATCTTTTAAGATCTTCCTCTATTATTCTCTTTAGGGTTCTGTAGTTTTCATTTTATGAGACTTGCACCTCTTTTGTTAGGCTGATTCCCAATTATTTTTTTTAGGATATTGTGAATGTAGTGGTTGTCCTCATTTCCGTTTCAGAGGATTTTTTGCTGATATACAGGAATGCCTTTGATTTATGCGTGTTGATTTTATATCCTGCCACTTTGCTGAATTCATTCATTAGCTCTATTAGTTTCTTTGTAGACCCTTTTGGGTCTGCTAGGTATAGAATCATGTCATCTCTAATAGTGATAATTTAAGTTCTTCTTTTCCTGTTTTTATGGCTTTAATTTTTTTGTCTGTCTAATTGCTCTCACCAGTGTTTCACGAACTATGTTGAACAGAAGTGGTGAAAGAGGGCATTCCTTTCTTGTTCCAGATTTTAGGGGGAATGCCTTCAATTATTCTCCATTCACAATGATGCTAGACTGAGGCTTAGCAGAGATTGCTTTTACAATATTGAGGTATGTTCCTGTTATCCCTAGTTTTTCTAGAGTTTTGAACATAAAGGTGTGCTGTACTTTGTCGAATGCTTTCTCTGCATCTATCGAGATGATCATATGGTTCTTATTTTTAAGTCTATTGATGTGATGAATAACATTTATTGATTTCCCTATATTGATCCAGCCTTGCATCCCACGGATGAGTCCTACTTGATCATGTACACAATTTTTTTGATTTGCTTTTGTATCTGATTTGCTAGAATTTAATTGAGGATTTTTGCCTCTAGGTTCATTAGAGATATTGGTCTGTAGTTTTCTTTCTTTTAAGTGTCTTTTTCTGGTGTAGGAATCAGGGTGATGGTGGCCTCATAGAATGAATTTGGAAGTTCTCCTTCTTTTTCAATTTCCTGAAATAGCTTGAAAAGCATTGGTATTAGTTTCTCTTTAAAGTTTTTGTAAAACTCTGCTGTATACCCATCGGGTCCTGGGCTTTTCTTACTTGGTAGTGTTTTGATGGTTTCTTCTATTTCCTCAATTGATATCGGTCTGTTTAGGTTGTCTATAACCTCCTGACTCAATCTGGGCACATCAAATGACTTAAGAAATTTATCGATGCCTTCACTCTCTTCTATTTTATTGGAGTATAAAGATTCAAAATATTTTCTTATTATCTTCTGTATTTCTGAAATATCTCTTGTGATATTGTCTCTTTCATGCTGTATGCTAGTAATTTGAGTTCTCTCTCTTTTTTTCTTCATTACCATGGCTAAGGTTCTGTCGGTTTTATTTATTTTTTCAAAGAACCAAATGGGTTGACGTGTCCGCCGCGCTGGCAGGCCGCTGGGCCTGTTTCTGCATTCGGTTGCAGGTCTGCCTACCTTGTGGGAGTGGGTGGTGGCTCTGCTTTGCCCCTTCTCCAATTGGGGTGTCGTGACTATCATGCCGGCACGTCGCTGGGCCTGTTCTGGGCGCGGGCAATGCTACTTTTTAATGTCTCTGTGTGTGTGTGTGTGTGTGTGTGTGTGCATATATATGTGTATATATATATATATATATATATATATATATATATATATATATATATATATATATATTTTCACTCTCCAAATTTTTCAAAATATGAAATATATTTGTCTTATTATAAACTCCCTAAATTCATTCATATTCATGTATGTGGATTTATAATCAACTTTTCAAAGATTATTCTCAGAAATATTCATCCACCTGAAATACATATTTGTTTCCTAGTACTGAAAGCTAACTCTGGGGGATCATATGATGGCGGCGAAGGAAGTGCATCACCCCCATGTACCGCGTCACTGTGCGGGAGAATGATGAGTTAGAACTGCTAAAACCTATCTTTTTAGGAATTTCCAGCAAAATTGGGGTGCTCCAAAACCTAGTTGAAGTATTTCTATCTCATGAGGATCAGCTATGGGGGCTCCAACGCGAGTGATTTGTCCGCACCAAGGGTCATGCTGCTTATTCAGCAAATCGCTCTGCGGCTAGAGCATGCGGCACGCGCTCGGAAATGACGAGATAGCAATGCAAATATACAGCGGTGTGGATTTTGTGGGCTCCTGCCACCTGTGCAATCACTGTGCTCAGTGCTGAATTCTGGGTTTGAGATGGGGGAAGGAAGTGGTCCAATTCTGTTCTCCACACCGGTCAGACCATAGAGGAAGCCAGTGGCCACCATCTTGGAGAGCTGATGTCACCATCCCTGTGTTCCACTGATCGCCACTCATTCAGCTATAGACTAGGTAATTTCAGGCTGCCATTTGCCTGTGTCTTGCAGACAAATTACTCAGGCTCAGTGCTAAAGAAACCGAAGAAACTGCTTCATGGAGCCTGCTCCTATCAGAACATACACCAAGCCAACAGCGGCCGAATTACAGCTCCTGGAACTGATCTGGCCCAGGGCTAAAGAACTCACGGAAACTGCTTCTCGGTCCGGGTCTTGCTGAATACTGTGGAGTTTAATACCAACCGAGCCTTCATAGGCAGTGGCAGCAAGTTTGAGACGGGGCTTGTGAGGGCCAGTCAAGACTCACCCGTTTCTTTTGTCACCCGGCAAAGGGAACGAAATGCTGCCATTCACATGGTGTATCAACATGGCAGAGATCTGATGTCATCAGAAAGCGGCGGAGGAGATAACTTCATTGATACCAGCGGTGACAGAAACAGTTGGTCTTCTGGTAAAGAAAGTGAGTCACAAACACCTGAGTATCTCTCACTTTGTCATCAAGCTAGAGGGGCAGAGCAGAGCTGCTGCCCATGCCCGGAACGGACCCAGCGACCCACTGTCATGGTAGTCACGTCACCCCAATTGGAGTAGGGGCAGAGCAGAGTTGCCGCCCGTGCCCGGAACAGGCCCAGCGACCTGCAGGCATGGTAGTCACATCACCCCAATTGGAGTAGAGGCAGAGCAGAGCTGCCACCCGGGCCCAGATCAGGCCCAGCCACCTGCTGGCGTGGTAGTCACGTCACCCAAATTGTAGCAGGGGCCAAGCTGGCCGCCGCCCGCGCCCGCAATGTAAGCAGACATGTGACTGACCTGCGGAAGAGGCCCAGCGGCCTGCCACCGTGGTACACACAACACCCCAATTGGAGTAGTGGCAGAGCAGAGCCTTCTCCCAAGCCCAGTAAAAGCACAGCGGCCCACCAGCATGGTAGTCACGTCAACACAATTGGAGTAGGCGTAGAGCAGAGGCTTTGCCCGCGCCCAGAACAGGCCCAGGGACGTGCCGGCATGATAGTCACGACACCCCAATTGGAGAAGGGGCAAAGCAGAGCCACCACCCACTCCCGCAAGGTAGGCAGACCTGCAACCGAATGGAGAAACAGGCCCAGCGGCCTGCCAGCGCGGAGGACACGTCAACCCATTTGGTTCTTTGAAAAAATAAATAAAACCGACAGAACCTTAGCCATGGTAATGAAGAAAAAAAGAGAGAGAACTCAAATTACTAGCATACAGCATGAAAGAGACAATATCACAAGAGATATTTCAGAAATACAGAAGATAATAAGAAAATATTTTGAATCTTTATACTCCAATAAAATAGAAGAGAGTGAAGGCATCGATAAATTTCTTAAGTCATTTGATGTGCCCAGATTGAGTCAGGAGGTTATAGACAACCTAAACAGACCGATATCAATTGAGGAAATAGAAGAAACCATCAAAACACTACCAAGTAAGAAAAGCCCAGGACCCGATGGGTATACAGCAGAGTTTTACAAAAACTTTAAAGAGAAACTAATACCAATGCTTTTCAAGCTATTTCAGGAAATTGAAAAAGAAGGAGAACTTCCAAATTCATTCTATGAGGCCACCATCACCCTGATTCCTACACCAGAAAAAGACACTTAAAAGAAAGAAAACTACAGACCAATATCTCTAATGAACCTAGAGGCAAAAATCCTCAATTAAATTCTAGCAAATCAGATACAAAAGCATATCAAAAAAATTGTGTACATGATCAAGTAGGACTCATCCGTGGGATGCAAGGCTGGATCAATATAGGGAAATCAATAAATGTTATTCATCACATCAATAGACTTAAAAATAAGAACCATATGATCATCTCGATAGATGCAGAGAAAGCATTCGACAAAGTACAGCATACCTTTATGTTCAAAACTCTAGAAAAACTAGGGATAACAGGAACATACCTCAATATTGTAAAAGCAATCTCTGCTAAGCCTCAGGCTAGCATCATTCTGAATGGAGAATAATTGAAGGCATTCCCCCTAAAATCTGGAACAAGAAAGGGATGCCCTCTTTCACCACTTCTGTTCAACATAGTTCGTGAAACACTGGCGAGAACAATTAGACAGACAAAAAAAATTAAAGCCATAAAAACAGGAAAAGAAGAACTTAAATTATCACTATTAGAGATGACATGATTCTATACCTAGCAGACCCAAAAGGGTCTACAAAGAAACTAATAGAGCTAATGAATGAATTCAGCAAAGTGGCAGGATATAAAATCAACACGCATAAATCAAAGGCATTCCTGTATATCAGCAAAAAATCCTCTGAAACGGAAATGAGGACAACCACTACATTCACAATATCCTAAAAAAAATAATTGGGAATCAGCCTAACAAAAGAGGTGCAAGTCTCATAAAATGAAAACTACAGAACCCTAAAGAGAATAATAGAGGAAGATCTTAAAAGATGTAAAAATGTACCCTGTTCATATATAGGCAGAACTAACATTATCAAAATGGCGATATTACCAAAAGTTCTCTATAGGTTTAATGCAATGCCAATCAAAATCCTAATGGCATTTCTTGTAGAAATAGAGAAAGCAATCATGAAATTCATATGGAAAAATAAAAGACCCAGAATAGCAAAAACAATGATAAGCAGGAAGTGTGAATCAGGCGATATAGCGATATCAGACTTCAAAGTATACTGCAGAGCAATAGTAACAAAAATAGCATAATACTGGTACCAAAACAGGCGGGTGGAACAATGGTACAGATTAGAGGACACAGAAACCAATCCACAAAACTTCAACTATCTCATATTTGAGAAAGGGGCTAAAAGCATGCAATGGATGAAGGATAGCATCTTCAATAATTGGTGCTGGGAAAGCTGGAAATCCATATGCAACAAAATGAAACTGAATCCCTTTCTCTCGCCATGCACAAAAGTTAACTCAAAATGGATCAAGGAGCTTGATAACAAATCAGAGACACGGCGCCTGATAGAAGAAAAAGTTGGCTATGATCTACATACTGTGGGGTCGGGCTCCAAATTCCTCAATAGGACACCCATAGCACAAGAGTTAATAGCTAGAATCAACAAATGGGACTTACTCAAACTAAAAAGTTTTTTTCTCAGCAAAAGAAACAATAAGAGAGGTAAATAGGGAGCCTACATCCTAAGAACAAATCTTTACTCCTCACACTTCAGATAGAGCCCTAATATCCAGAGTATACAAAGAACTCAAAAAATTAGTCAATAAGATAACAAATAACACAATCAACAAGTGGGCAAAGGACCTGAACAGACACTGCTCAGAGGAGGACATACAATCAATCAACAAGTACATAAAAAAATGCTCACCATCTCCAGCAGTCAGAGAAATGTGAATCAAAACCACCCTAAGATACCATCTCACTCCAGTAAGATTGGCAGCCATTATGAAGTCAAACAACAACAAGTGCTGTCGAGGATATGGGGAAACAGGTAAACTTGTACATTGCTGGTGGGACTGCAAATTGGTGCAGCCAAATGGGAAAGCAGTATGGAGATTTCTTGGAAAGCTGGCAATGGAACCACCATTTGACCCAGATATTCCCCTTCTCGGTCTAAAACCTAAAGACCTAAAAAGAGCATGCTACAGGGACACTGCTACATCGATGTTCAGAGCAGCACAATTCACAATAGCAAGACTGTGGAACCAAGCTATGTGCCCTTCAATGGAAGAATGAATAAAAATAATGTGGCATTTATACACAATGGAGTATTACTCTGCATTTAAAAATGACAAAATCTTAGAATTTGCAGGGAAATGGATGGCATTAGAGCAGATTATGCTAAGTGAACCTAGCCAATCCCTAAAAAACAAATGCCAAATGTCTTCTTTGATATAAGGAGAGTAACTAAGAACAGAGTAGTGACGAAGAGCATGAGAAGAAGATTAACACTAAACAGGGATGAGAGGTGGAAGGGAAAGGGAGAGAGAAGGGAAATTGCATGGAAATGGGAGGAGAGCCTCAGGGTTTTACAAAATTTTATACAAAAAGAAGTGCGGGAAAAGGGAAAAATAATACAAGGGGGAGAAATTTATTACTGTAGAGTGGGTAGAGAGAGAAGAGGAGAGGAGAGGGGAGGGGAGGGGGGATAGTAGAGGATAGGAAAGGCAGCAGAATAGAACAGACACTAGTATGGCTATATGTGAATCAATGGATGTGTAACTGATGTGATTCTGCAATCTGTATACGGGGTAAAAATGGGAGTTCATAACCCACTTGAATCAAAATGCGATATATGATATATCAAGAACTACGTAATGTTTTTAACAACCATAAATAAAAATTAAAAAAAAAGAATACTAACTTTGGTGAATGATGCACGCGAATCCTAATATTTCTACAGTAACTGACCCAGTTTAATATCAATGCAAGTAGATTCCTATGGGACATGATGTGTATTTTGACGTTCATTTTTACTCAACACTGGTACATTAATATTTCATGAGTTTATGCACATCATTGGATATATATTTCAACCACAAATTAGCAAACTTATAGGCATTTGTTTTACTTTCAATCACTTCCTGCTTTACAACATATGTATTCCTCCAGGTTTCCTGACTGGTATTTTTATGAGACTTCTTTCCAAACACATTATTTTCGATTTCCATAATCACTTTTGAAGCAAAACTCACACACTCTTCATGAGAAACCAAAACACTAATATTACAATTAGATGTATAATTGGTTGGAATGAATGATGGTATATCAATATAAGATTTCCTGTAATTTTTCAGATATCAGTTAAATCCATTATTTAAAATTGGTACAAGTTATATTATTTATTCACAGTATGGTCTATTCATGCTTTATCTCTATATTCATAGACACAGTGTGCACCTCTTTGTAACCCCAATACTAATTTTACGTCTTTAATATATTGCTCCCAGAAATGGTGGAAGAAATACTCATGTCACCTGATCTACATATACATTTTATCCCAGTAATATTCTGGACAAAAGATTTAATGGCCATACTTATGATTGTACCAAGGCCTAAATGGAAAGTGAACACGGATTACTAAAAACATCCATGTCCAGGTTGCGTAATGCTCTCAAATGCCAATCCTATTGGTGACTACATATTTGTTTCTTCCTAAGATTAAATATTGAAACTCAACACTGTTGAACATGTCTAATCCTATCAGTCACTTTATACTTTGCCTAATTTTGTAATGTCTCTATTGATATCTGCTTTTCTGCATATTTTCCCCAGCTCATCCTAGTGACTGACTCTTCATATGTGCTGACATTTAAATTCAGTCTCTAACCAAAACCCTATTGCTAAAGAACTTTTGGTGCAAACCATATACTCACTCTTCCACCTAAACCTACCGACTAGCTTCATGATCCTTGCAACTATCTCTTTTTGACTGGATGTTCTCTTCTACATTCAATCATCCAAGGTACAAGGTCCTATGCCATTGTATATCGAATTATATGAGACATATTTGCAGAACATAATTCGTAGCTAAGTATCCCAATCAAGGGCTCAATGCCCTTCTGGGCTTCAAATCATACCTAGATTTCTGTTTTCATACTTATATTTCACCTCTATATTCTTGTAAATATCACAGGTTTCCAACACTATTATTCATCGCACAGAATGATTCCTAACCCAAATCGAACCTGTTATTAACCATAAACATACACTGTTCCCTCAAACTCATTTCACAAAAGAGCAGGAACAGAGTTGTTCTTACAATACAGGAAAGTAGGGGACCGTCCACCTGCTGAGAACCTCAAAGGTCCATGCAGAAATGATACTTGCACAAGTTGTAGGCATGTATGAAGGACCTGAGTGAGCAAAAGTCATCTTCCATGGCAAAAAAAACCTAGTTAGAACGAAGGGACGTGTCTGAATCAGCCTCTCTCTTCTTATTGTAGAGAAGACTGACCAAAACAGGCCTGTGTGGAGAGCTGTTCCCGTTTGGCTATCGTTTATATTCCATTCTAACTTGTGAAAGTGTCACAAGAAGGAGCGGCTGGCTCCATCTCTTGGGACTCTTGGAAGCAACTGTTAGGACAAAGTGGTTGCCAAGGCAGTCACCTCATTCAGTTCCAAAGAAAGTGACATACCTCATTTCCTTGGTGATGGAACTCTCTGAACTTGGTATCCAAGAAGCCACCCAGTGGCAGTCCCAGTCCCAGTCCCAGTCCCAGTGGGCTCACTTGTTTGGATTTTCCAAGGACAAAGTCAGCCTTTCTTGGTACCTACTGATGTGAGGATGGCCAAATGCCAGTAGAGCTCTGAAGAGGGACCTTTTCTGAGAAAACAGGTAGTGGCTCACCGCTGGCTCCTCTCAACTTCACAGAGTTGGACAAGGAGACCAGATCTGAGACAAGACAGGCCAATTCGGGGAAACATTGTATGGCTCACCAGTCAGAGGACACTCCGGGTTGTCACAGACCTACTTGGGGAAAGAAGGTGCCTTTGTGGGAGTGGGTTTGGATTTGTGGTTCTGTCTCATGTTCTGAGAATAGGTAGAAAAGGCGTTTTTTGTTTTTTTTTGGTTTTGAGTGGACTGTTCTAGTAAGTCGTTTGACAAGGCGAGTGTTTCTTTGTCTGTGTATCCCACTGTGTCTGGTGTTGTACACATTAGAAAAGAAAATGCATTAATGGATGTGTCCTGTCTAGTATAAATCTTCCCAAAATTCATCCTGCCCAATATATGAATGAACTGCAGCTTGTCTTATCAATGGGAAACACCTGCTATCTTCCTAAGTTGCTGTTTTCTTCCTAAATTCTGGCCACTCTGCAGAATAGGCTCACGGTTTTGTGTACAAGATATGTACCACCTCCAAGCTCTCTGACATGGCCAAGTACTGGAGAGCTGAAGAGAATGGCGAGCATCTCAGAAAACTCAGATATCAGTGTGACCAGGAAACTCTCAGTTGAGAGACCCTGCTTTGGACTTTTTGTTTAAGTACTGTTCTCTTGCACTGAATATCTGGAAGGATTTTGCTTCCGGCCACCCCTTTGTGAAGCCTGAAGAACATAGTTTTGAAATGGAAATGAATGGGCATCACCTGTGGCTCTTTGCTTTATTGCTTTCGAAAGGGATGTGGCTGAATTAGCCTCTTGGCCTTGTTTGTGGCTGTGATTTAGATTCTAAGCACATGATGGATCTAAAGAATGATTCCACCTAGGTCTGGTTTGGTCCATCTTCGCCACATTAAGAAAAGAGAGGGTGATTCAAACACGTCCCTTCGTCCTGACTAGGTTGTTTGCCATAGAAGATGACTTTTGCTCTCTCAGGTCCTTCATAGCTGCCTATATCTTCTCCAGGGATCATTTCTGCATGGACCTTTGAGGTTCTCAGCAGGTGGAAGATCCCCTACATTCTGTATTGTAAGACCAGCTCTGGCCCTGCTCTTCTATAAAGTTAGATTGAGGGAACTGTGTATGGTTAGGTTTAATACCTGGTTCAATTTGGGTTATGAATCATTCTGCGGGATGCATAATGGTATTGGGAACCTGCGATATTCACAAGAATATATAGGTGAAATATAAGTATGAAAACAGAAATCTAGGTAAGATTTGAAGCCCAGAGGGCATTGGGCCGTTGATTGGGATACTTAGCATTCAATTATGTTCTGCACAGATGTCTCAGATAAATCGATATACAATGGCATAGGACCTTGTACCTTGGATGATTGAATGTCGAAGAGAACATCCAGTCAAAAAGGCATAGTCAGTAGGATTAAGAAGATAGTCGGTAGGTTTAGAAAGACGAGTGAGTATAGGATTTGGACCAAAAGTTCTTTAGCAACAGGGTTTCGGGTAGAGAGTGAATGTAAACGTGAGCACATGTGAAGAGTCAGTCACAATGATGAACTGGGGAAAATATGTCAGAAAGCAGATATCAACAGAGATATTAGGAAATCAGGCAAAGTATAAAGTGAGTGATAAGATTAGATATTTTCAATATGGTTGAGGTTGAATATATAATCTTAGAAAGAAACAAATATGTAATTACGAATTGGATTGACATTTGAAAGCATTAGGCAATATGAACATGGATGCTTTTAGTTGTCCTTGCTCAGTTTCCATTTAGGCTTTGGTAGAATCTTAAGTGTTATCTTCGCTTTTTTTGTCCAGAATATTACTGTGATAAATGTATATGTAGATCAGGTGACATGAGTATTTCTTCCACCATTTTTTTTAGGAATAATTGGAAGACGTATAAATTAGTCTTGGGGGTACAAAGAGGTGTAACCTTTGTTTATGAATACAGAGATAATGCATGAATAGTCCATACTGTGAATAAATAATATAACTGGATCTACTTTAAAAAATGGATTGAATTATTATCTGAAATTATATATGAAATCATATATTGATATACAATCATTCATTCCAACCAGTTATACAACTAATGGAAATATTAGTGTTATGGTTTATCATGAAGGGTGTGTGAGTTTTGGTTCCAAAATGATTATGGAAAACGAAAATAATGACTTTGGAAAGAAGCCTCATTAAAAGACCAGTGAAGAAACATGGAGAAATACATGTGTTCTGAAGTAGGAAGTGATTGTAAGTAAAAAAAATGCCTATGAATTTGTGAACTTGTGGATGAAATACATATCCTATGATGTGCATAAACTGAAGAAATAGTAATGTACCAGTGTTGAATAAAAATGAACATCAAAATGCACATCATGTCCCATAGGAATCTACTTGCATTGATGTTATACTGGATCAGTTACTGTAGAAATATTAGGATTTGTATGCACCATTCACTGAAGTCAGTTGTCAGTACTAGGAAAGAAATATGTAGTTCAGGTAGATGAATATTTGTGAGAATAATCTTGTGAAATTTTGATTATAAATCCACACATATGAATATGAATGAATTTAGGGAGTGTATAATAAGACACATATATTACATATTTTGATAAATCTGTAGAGTGTGTATATATATATATATATACAGACACACACACACACACACACACACACACACACACACACACACACAACCAGATATTAAAAACTAGCAAAATATATGCCGATCAAAATTCATCATGAAATATATATCATAAAGATCCAAAAATATTCTTTTGACTGAACATGGGTTTATGTATAGTGTTGTTCTACTGGGAAGCTCACCCATAGGTTGAATTTTCAGTTCCAACACCATTTTGGAAGAGTGATGTCTTCTCACACTTTGTATCTGCCAAGTCATGTAACTCACAAGAATGTATGTGTGATCCCCGTAGGATTCTATTTGTGCATATAAAAATACATGTGCTGAATAAGCTCCAGAGAAAGGGAGACAGTAATTCACATATTTGTTATCTTTAAAAACACATGGAGAACTATTTCAATTAAAAATTGACTAGATTTATAACACCTACCCTTTCTCATGCAAAAGTCAATTTCAACTCTGAACTGCGTGTATTTATATACTGTTTTGGTTATTTTTCTCTATCATATTAGGATTAGTAGTCAGAGTCTAGTAGAATATGGGTTAGTGTCAGGTATTCAGAAATTCGAATGGAAAATAGGAAAATTAATCTAATATGTATGCAAATATGTGCTACAAAAAATCTTCCCACTCTCATCCAGAACAATGCCTTGACATTACCTTCGCCCCAAGTTAGACACATTTAGAGAAGAAGAGTTAAAAAATCTCTGATTACATTTCTGGAATGGAAAATGCTCATGAGTGCACAAAATTGGAGGTGGTATAGGAGTTTCTAAAAGTAAGGACAGGGTACACACTCCACAAACATGGAGCTCTGCCAGCCTAACACTTTTTGAGAAACTGCCACTGAGGTTGTGCACTTGAAATATATGTTGTTGTCAGGAGTTAAGTTTCCTTTGCAGTGACACCCTCAAAGCTGGGTGTGCATCTCTGAGACCTTGAGGACATAGTTTCTTATTTTCCAATGTACACGAGGCAGCAGTGCTGAAGTCTCTCTTTGTAGGTTAACTGTGGCGACTGGGGCTTAGTTTCTCCCCATGTGGAATGTGAAGCCAATTGGTCATCCTCCACTTTTTGTGGTGTTTCTTGCTGCTGCACTGGGAGTTTGGTATTTGCTTCTTGAAATACAACAGTTCAACTGGTACACAGTGCTGGAGGGAATTCTGTCAAGTGTGGTGGGTCAGGGTCTGCAAGAAAGTGCACCATCCAGGCTTCGCTGAAACTTTAGTGACACACCATAAATTTTGGCCTTTCCTGGCCAGACAACGACCCTCTCTGAGGCTCTAATTGTCCTCATAATTTCTGATATTGGGACCAGCAAAAATAAATAAATAAACTACCATTTGTGTCATGCTTGTCAAAGTTCTATTTTCTGTAACCCCCCTTTTGTGTAACTTTCTGGGCCATATAGCTGGGCTATAGGAAAGGCGGGGTTGCTGTTTTGTTCCTGCCGTTTTGGGAGGGAGAGGCAGCCCAGCTGGTTGACATAATAAGCTTGCCTCAATTTGATTTTAGTTGGAGTCAGTGTTCTTTTTTTGCTTTCTCATCTAACCTTTTTGAGTTTCCCAGCAAGATGACCCTGCCGACCAGATCACAAGACCAGACTGCTGGAAATTCTGAATCTGGCCTTCCCTCCAGGGCTCCAGGCTGGAGAGCTACTCTAGGGGGTGCACATCTTGAGATGTTCCAAGGCCTTTGAGTGAGCGTTCGGTCCCAGGTGCACTGCAGTGAACCACCTCACTAAAACTATTAGCATGCACCTGGTGGAGGAGGCCTCAATAATTAAGTGCTGCCTTTATAACATCGGATATCCATTAAAGGAAGATCTGTTCTGATGACATAGAGGTGTCCTGGGGAGGCTCACATATACTCCTTTTCGGGACAGTAATGAGAATCATTCTGTCTTCTGTTCTGTTCTGTAGGGAATTCCTCTGGAATGGTAGAGAGGTGCTGACTGGCATGCACGCGGTCCTACTTCGGAGCTTTAGCAAGACGTTGCATTGCTCCTCTGTTTTTCTGTTTTGAGTCCTGGTTTCTGTTTTTTGTGTTTTGTTCTGTGTTCTATGTTTTTCTTGTTTGTTTTGTTCTGTGATTTCTGTGGCAAAATCTTAACTATATTGGACGTGAAAATGGGTAACAAAGCAAGTAAAACTGACATCCCTTTGGACTGTGTTTTAGGGAACTGCGATGAACTTTACCCCCCTTTGTTAAGCAGAATGAGAGAAGCCCCTAGCTGGGTGACTGGAGCACACCCACTGAAGAGGACAATGCCTGCTGTGGACCTGAGAACTGAGTATCTCCCAGGTTAAAAAGTGAATCTCCATTAAAACCCCTTGTCCCTCCAGATCCAGAGAGTCACAACATTTGGGCAGAGTCCCCTGTGTTTTTCCTTTGTTACCAAAGCAATAACCCCCCCCCTTTTCTTTTTCTAAAAACCTTGTCCTCAGTATTAAATTGGCATTAATTGGCTTCAAGGTCAGGAGCCGAACTTTAAGTTACAAATTTTGCTACATCCCCCCCCCCCCCCGCTTAGTCCCGGAACTTTTTTAGAACTGACTACTTAAATGTTTGTAAAGTAAATGTAGCATGCTTGGGGTGGATCCAAACCAGAGTAGCTGATCCTGTAAGTAAAAGGAGGGACTGAGGGACTCCCAGCAGCTGCCGAAGCCCTGTTGCTTCAGGGAATTCCCTCCTTTCTTCCCTGCACTGTAAGGATTATGCCACCTCTGTCTTCTAAAAAAGAGAAAAAGAAAAAGAGGACACTAAATGCATTAAAGTCACCATGGAGACCCTTGATTGTACATTTCAGGTTGCCCCTCTGTGAAAACATCTGGTCCCCCCCTGTTGACATCTATGGTGCCACTGGTGTAGGAGATTTTTCTCTTATCTGCTCTGGTTTAAAGGGTTCTGTCTGACAGCCACAGTCTGGACCTCCTTTCTGTCTGTCTTGTGTCTTTGTTTCTGGCCCTTTAAGACACGTGCAATAATGTGTTGATATTATAAATTGTTTTTGGGGAATGATCTTAGCTGAATGTGTGTCTAAATGATGATGCTTTATTGTAACAATCTGGTATCTGAATGGGTTTTTGAAGCATTGCACAATCTTGCAGTTAAAAGTTGGGTTTAGGTAATTGTTTAGTTTATGATTTCAGATAATTTATGCCAGAGAACTTAAATACTAAGGATGGAAAACTAAAGAACTCTACTTCCAAGTTGGCAAGTAACTTCCCAATCACTCAGTCTTTTTTTTTCACCAATTTTGAATTGGGTAGCCTGGGAAAATGTCACTTTGTGCACCAGAGCATTAATCTGGACAAGTATTGTAAATCATAATATGATATCTGTTGACAAAACAAGATGTAAAGATATAAAATTTTGTGAATTGTATCTTAAACTTGTACCATAATTTTCAACATCCGATCCTGAAAATTATGGTTAAAATGCCTTAGGCCTGAGGTGTCTGCTCAGAATAGCAGTTTTTTCTTCCTCCTTCCAGACCTCAGCCATGATTTATTTTGAAAGGCAAATGAAAGAAGCCTGCAAGATTATTAGGAGACTGATCTGAGGCCTAAGAAAAAAAAGGTAAATTGTATGGTATTTACTAATTACTGACCAGTCATTTTTTCTAGGACTCTTATTTTTTTCCTTAGATACTTTATTTTTTTTTTTTGAGCTCATGATTCTGATCATACAGACCTAGGTTAATGTTTTTCTGATCAGTACTATCTTTGACCAACTTTGGAATTTTTGAAACATTGCAATGGAGATTTCACCTGCGAAAAGCTAAAAGGCCTTTACTATTATTACGTGTGCTCAATTTTGTTATGTGTTGTATGTCTATATATACATATGTCCGTATATCATATATATGATACACAAATTAACATATATAAGGAGCACTCATAAAAAAAGCGCTCATATAAACAAATTTTAAAAAGTGGATCCAAAGGTCTTTAATTCACGTGATTTAAATGGTTCAATTAAATTGGATAAACAGATAAAAATAAATGTTTTTAAATTTAAGCTTTCAAGTTTTTCTAGGTATTCAAAAATCTAATAAAATGTTAATATCTACAAAATGTCTAATATGCCTTGGTTCTAGGACTTTTCCTTCAACATAAAAATGGTTTACACTCTTCAATACATATGCCTAATATTTTGATAAATAAGTAAAGTAAATTTGATATGGGATTACTCATTCATGAGTACTTTTGTTAGATATCTGATTGACTTACTAACGTCTGTATAAGTTTGACTAAAGTCTGTAAAGGATAGTAAAAATCAATCATGTGTTAAAGAGACAAAAATTTCTTAAAACATAAGTTTACCCATAGCATTGTGTTTATTAAGTTTTATTTTTTCTAGAGCAAGCAACCATAGAAATTAAACAACTGATTAAATTAGAACTGTTATTTTAGAGCACTGTATTGCCATTTCTTTAAAAGCTAAACTTGGTTAATGTAGAAACATCAATGTAATTGTGATGCTACTAATGTGCTCATATCAGGTATGCAAGTCTGTAAGGTAAAAATTTTAAAAGAGGATTATATCAAGCTAGTGTTCTGAAGTTGTACGGTAAAAAATGTATTGGGGATTTATTCACCTGTTACCAATAAGATATGAAAAGTTTTATGTTACTTTTTACATTGGGGAACAATTTAAATGTATTTTATGTTAATTAGAGCCTAATCTATGTAAAGGTTAAAAACTTTCAGCATTTCTTTAATTCATGTTTTAAAAGTGATATTATATGTTGTTAGCTAATGTTCATGTGACCTCAAACAATTTATGTAAACTTAGTAAAATAATATTTAAAAAATAAAGATCAGCTTTAGAACTAAAACACTTAATATTTATAAAGAGCCCTGCCTTACCTGAGATAAGGCTGTGTGTCCCATCTTACTACATGTGAGAATGACTACAAAAGCAGTAGGTCAGATTTTATTTCTTTAAAGTTATGTTAAAAGTTCTTTTTTTATGTCAAAATAACTAGGATCTCAAACAGGGGATATAATGTATTACTCAGCCAAAAAATTCAGTGTAGCTATTACACGAACTAAGTATTTTTACTCTTGTTATAAAATTTTATTTTATAATTTCCTTATATGTGATCTAGATTCTCTGTTAGTGTTTTACAGAAGTGTTGCTTTAAGAACAAAACATGGGTTAATTTCAGAGAGTAAGTTATCACCTACAAGACAGACAGAATAATACAGATCCCAATTAATAAAAAGATAAATAATTATAAAGTTATAGACATTAAAGCCCAGTGCTCTTAATATAAGGATGTTAAAATTTATTTGATGGATATTTAAGATTAGGATTTAAAATTACATTTAAATGAAAAGGGCCAAAAAAAAAAACAATATTTGTCTCTTGCCCTCTGAGTCAGTCTGAATCCAGGGAACAGGGGACTTCACTAAAGAGTTTTGCAACTCTGGGCCACATAAACTCCCCATCAGGGAGATTAATGAGACCACTGGAGAACAGAAAGCCAATCAGTGCATTTGCTATGAAGAGGAGAGTCATCAGAGAAGGGAGAAATCCCTGATGCTTCCCAGGGAAGCCACATGGTCAAGCAAGACCTGGACCCACCTAGCGCAAATGGCTCTAGAAGAACTGAGAAAGTGCTCTCAAGTTTCCCCAGGAATGACTCCCATGAAAGCTCAGCTGACTGTTAACAATAGATAGAAACAAAAGTCAGTTTGACTTCTTCATCTTAAAAACTTAGCAAAGACAATGAAAACCAAAATACAGCCATTCCTGGGCATTTTAAATAATAATAATAATAATAATAATAATAATAATAATAATAATAATATTTTAAGGTATACACTTTATGTTAGCCTCCCAAAATAAGTAAGACTGGAGGCTACAAAGAAGGATTCTCAGAGAGGAATGCCTGATACTTATTAAAAGAGACTATCAAGAAGAGCTGCCAGAGGCAGAAATTTTCAGTTTAAGGCCTAAAGATATTCCTAACCTACACAGGTAAGTTTGGTGTTTGCTAGTACGATTATCCAGCATTGAGTATCAGAATTAAAGGTTTCCTCTATTAGACACAGAGGTCATACTGGTAAAAGGATTTTGCAAGATCAGATGACATTAAATTATTAAACTGTATCTTATGGGGAGGGACAACTGTAATACTAAAAGTTAAATATTAAGTTGACAGTCTTGATAACTGGGAATATTAAAGACCGGTGAGGGAAATTCTATAGAGTGACATGTTCCAGCTGCTGCAACATTTATTCAGTACTCATGGTTTTTGTTTCTCTCATAGAAGAACCCATCCCCAGATGACTTTACAACCTGTTCTTCCTTAACGAGACTTCAAAACGAACTGATTTCTAAAAGGCAACTCATGTCCCTCAACTACTTCTAAGAGGCAACTCATGTCCCTCACACCATGCCTACTCACGTCACCCTCTCTCAGCTCAGAAGAATCCAAAATGGGTGACGCCTCTCTTATTACAACAATGGAGCCAAATATAAATAGACTATCAATACAAGTAATTAATTAAGTCAGGTAAAATCAGGGAGACTGGTTTTGGGTGAGTTCTAAAAATTTGGAGACTTTTACGTGAGGGATTAAAATTTCCTCAGTGCTCTTCCCCCAATCTATCAAAGATTTGAAAGGGACACAGAGAAAAGGGGAAAATGATAGACCCAACCTGATCTTTTATTAAAATTGGGAGCCATCTTGCCACAAAGCATGAAAAGATAATTTTGGCTTTACCATAAATTACTGAAAATTCTGAACCTGTTTGGAATGCCTGCCAGTGACTTGAACTGACCCATGTCTTGCTCTCTGACCTGATAGCAACCCTTTTTGAAACTTTAGTAACATATCATAAATATTTGCCTTCCCTGGCCAGACAGCAACCCTCTCTGAGGCTCCATTTTACAGCAAAAAAAAAAAAAATGTAAACTACCATTAGTGTGATGCTTGTCAGAGTTCTGTTATCTCTAACCCCCATTTTGTGTAACTTTCTGGCCTATAAAGCTGTGCTGTAGGAAAGCTGGGGTTGCTGTCTTGTTCCCGCCGTTTTCGGAGGGAGAGGCAGCATGGCCAGTGGAAATAATAAGTTTAATTTAATTTGATATCTATTGGAGTCAGTGGTCTTTTCTTGTGTCCTGATCTAACAGGTAAACACTCCAAAAACTTGCAGCTCTGCTGGCCTAAAGACTTCTTGAGACACTTCCCTTGAGATTGGGCACTTGAAATATATGTTGTTTTAAGGAGCTTTAGCATCCTTTCTAGTGGGACCATCAAAGCTGGGTCTGCATCTATGTGACCTGGAGGACATGGTTTCTTATATTCCAATGAACATGAGGCAGCAGTGCTGAATTCTCTCTTTGTAGGTAAACTGTGGCCACTGGGTGCTAAGTGTCTCCTCGTGTGGACTGTGAAGACATTTGGTCATCCTCCACATTTATTGCTGTTTCTTGCTGCTGCACTGGGATTTTGGTATTTGCTTCACGAAATACAAGGAGTTCAACTGGGACCCAGTGCTGGAGGGAGTTCTGTCACGTGTGGTGGGTCAGAGTCTGCAGGAGAATGCACCAACCAGGCTTCTATCCCACAGAGCCTGCCCCCTTGACCATAGCAACCTGATTCTGAACATTGCCCTGAAATTTCTCCATATAACAAGATGCCTTTACATAGAAGGTTCTGCTGGCTGCACCATGTCAGTCACAACCCATTTGGAAGTAAATGGCAGATCCACATGGCCCCACCACAGATGTTTTATCACACACCTGCACAACACTGCTCTATGACCACTAATCAGGAGGCTCCAACTTACTGACATCTCTGTTCTACACCATTATCATAAAACCCAGTCAATTAAGGCACTGTCTGGTACACTTAAAATAGCAACAGGACATCCAAGATTTTCCAGTGCCACCTGGTCATGGGAATTTCAAAAATTTCATGATATTTATCTAGGCATTCTTCAAGGATGAAGTTGGAGGCACTGTGGGTTTCAATTCATTCAGGAACCATTAAATGTTGAGGAAGATCATTTCAATGAAAACTCTGGAGAAATCTCACAGGCAAGGCTTCCCAAAGAGTGGGCAAAAGGTTACATGAAGCCAAGCCCATAGAGGTCTACAATGAGAGGTCCTTGTGTGTTTTGACTCTCAACTATGGATGCCAAGGCTTTCAAAATAAAATCATATGATATCATGGCTGAGATTCCCTGTGTTCTGTGGAAAGCCACCCTTGGTCTACATCTCAGTTTTCAAGGGCGACTCTCATGCGTGGCCTCCAAAAATGCCAACACAAATAATGGCAATACTTTTTTGAGGTCAGTTCCACAACGCAGTCTCAAAGGGTAATCACACCAGAGTTTAAACCCCGGTGGACCCAGTCATCTCTTCCAACTGCCACACAAATGACCACAATTAAAACCAAAACACTTCCACATAGCCCTCATATTCTTCCATATAGACACTCATCATAACCTCTGGCTGGAGGTTTCCATGAGGGGCACATCTAAAAACAGGGTCCAAAATAAGCTCCTTTTCCCCTCATTTGCCTAAAGTCTTTGTGGCCGGGACAACTTTCCTGTGAACCAGGAGTGATCAAATAGGCCTGCTCTTAATACTGCTCTGCTTCTCCAATTTGAGGCCTACTGACAGTCTGGTATAGATTCTTCATGTGATTTGGAGTCATGAGGAAACCCAAGCACCACTACAGGGCTTTGGTGTACTAATTTGACCCAAGGGATCCCTATTTTCACTTGATGGATGTCTGGAATCTAAGAGAGATAGGCAAGAAGCTTCATCCACAATTACTGATTTTTTTGCCATTTTGGTTTTGGATGTACACATGGCATCTTTCTTTAGATCCTTCTGGTGTTGAGAATCTAAGCGACAACCTCACACAGGGCCAAGATGCTGATTCAGACACATCCATTTTAAAAGCAATTAAGCAAAGAGCCAAAGGTGATGCCCATTCATTTCCATTTGAAAACTATTTTCTTCAGGCTTCACAAAGTGTGACCTGAGGCAAAGACCTTCCTGACATTCAGGGCAACAGAAAAATAGGTAAGCAAAAGGCCCAAAGCAGGGTTTCTCCACTGAGACTTTCCTATTCACACGGATATCTGAGTTTTCTGAGATGCTCTCATTCTCTTCAGCTATTCAGTACATGGCCATTTCACAGAGCTTGGAGGTGGTACATACCTTGGACACAAAACCATGAGCCTATTCTGGATAGATGACTGAATTCAGGAAGAAAACTGGAACTTTGGAAGATAATAGGTATTGCACATCAATAAGGCTAGCCACTCTCTATTCATAAATTGGGCAGGATGAATGCTGGGAGCTTTCTACTAGACACAACACATCCATTGATGCATTCTCTTTACTATTGTCTACAACCACTGACACAGTAAAATACACAGACATAGAAACACTCACCTTGTCAAATGACAAACAAGAAACAGTCCACCCCAAACCAAACAAACCGACTTTTCTACCTATTCTCAGAAAATGTGAAAACCACATACTCACACCCACACTCAAAAAGGTACCTCCTTCCCCCAAGTAGGTCTGTGACTCTATGGAGTGTCTTCTAACTGGTGAGCCATACTATGTTCCCCCGAAATTGCCTCTACAGTCTCAGATCTTGTCTCCTTTTCCAACTCTGTGAAGTTGCCATGAGCCAGTGGTGAGCAACTACCTGCTTTCCCAGGAAAGGACCCTCTTCATAGCTCTCCTGTCATTTTGCCATCCTCACATTAGTAGGTACCAAGAAAAGCTGACCCTGTCCTTGGTAAATCCAAACAATTGAGTTCACTGGGACTGGGACTGGGACTGCCTCTGGGTCTCTGGGTTCCTGGATACCATGTTCAGAGAGTTCCATCAACAAGGAAGTTAGGTAGGTCAATTCCTTCAGCAACTGAATGAGGTCACTGCCGTGACAATCACTTTGTCCTAACAGTTGCTTCCAAGAGTCCCATGAGATGGAGCCTGCCCCTACTTCCTGTGACACTGTCACAAGTTAGAATGGTATATCAACCATAGGCACCCAGGAACAGCTCTCCACACAGGCCTGGTTTGGTCCATCTTTACATTAAGAAGAGAGAGGCTGATTCAGACACATCCCTTCAATCTGACCAGGGTTTTTTGCCATGGAAGATGACTTTTGCTTTCTTAGTTCCTCAATAGCTGCCTACATCTTATCCAGGGATCATTTCTGCATGGACCTCTGAGGTTCTCAGCAGGTGGAAGAACCCCTACATTCCTGTATTGTAAGACGAACTCTGTACCTGCTCTTCTGTAAAGTGATATTGAGGGAACAGTGTATGGTTATGGTTAATAACAGGTTCTATTTGGGTTAGGATTCATTCTACGAGTTCATTAATGGTATTGGACACCTGCGATATTTACAAGAATATACAGGTGAAATATAAGTTTGAAAACAGAAATCTAGGTAAGATTTGAAGCCCAGAAAGGCATTAGGCCCTTGAGTGGGATACTTCGCTTTGAATTATATTCTGCACAGTTGTCTCAGATGAATCAATATCAATGGCATAGGACCTTGTACCTTGGATAATTGAATGTCGAAGAGAACATCCAGTCAAAAATGGATAGTCAGTAGGATTAGGACATAAGTCCGTAGGTTTAGTAAGAAGAGTGAGTATAGGAGTGGGAACAAAAGTTCTTTAGCAATAGGCTTTCGGGTAGAGAGTGAAAGTAAATGTCAGCACATGTGAAGAGTCAGTCACAATAATGATCAGTGATACTATGTAGGGAAGAAGATATCAATAGAGACAGTAGGAAATCAGGCAAAGTATAAAGTGAGTGATAGGATTAGACATTTTCAACATGGTTGAGTTTGAATATATAATCTTAGGAAGAAACAAATATGTAGTCACCAATAAGATTGACATTTGAGAGCATTAGGCAACCTGGACATGGATTTTTTAGTAATGCATGCTCACTTCAATTTAGGCTTTGGTACAATCATAAGTGTGACATTTTCTTTTTGTGTCCAGAATATTACTGTGATAAAATGTATATGTAGAACAGGTGACATGAGTATTTCTTCCAACATTTCTGGGAGCTACATTTTGAAGATGAATAAATTAGTATTGGGGATGCAAATAGATGTACCCTGTGTCTATAAATAGAGAGATAATGCATGAATAGGCCATACTGTGAATAAATAATATAAGTGGTTCAAACTTTAAATAATGGATTGAATTGATATCAGAAAATATACAGGGAATCTTATATTGATATACAATCATTCATTCCATCCAGTTACACATGTAATGGTAATATTAGAGTTATGGTATATCATGAAGAATGTGTGAGTTTTGCTTCAAAATGATTATGGAAATCGAAATGAATGTGTTTGAAAAGACCTGTCATGAAAAGACCATTCAGGAACCCAGGAGGAATACATGTGTTCTGAAGCCGGAAATGATTGAAAGTGAATCAAATGGCCATAAATTTGTGAACTTGTGGATGAAATATATATCCTATGATGTGAATAAACTGAAGAAAATTTAATATACCAGTGTTGAATAAAATGAACTTCAAAATACACATCATATCCAATAGAAATCTACTTGCATTGATGTTAAACTGTGTCAGTCACTGTAGAAATATTAGGATTGTATGCACCATTCACTTAAGTTACTTTTCAGTACTAGGAAACAAATAAGTATTTCAGGTGGATGTATATTTCTGAGAATAATCTTGTGAAAAGTTGATTATAAATTCACATACATAAACATGAATGAATTTAGGGAGTGTATATAAGACACATATTTCATATTTTGAAAAATCTGGAGAGTGTGTGTGTATATATATATATATATATATATATATATATATATATATATATATATACACAAAGCACACACACAGGCAAAAAAATGTAGCAATATATATGCCAAACGAAATTCAACATGAAATATATATCATCCATAGATGCAAAAATATTTATTTTACTGAACATGGATTTATGTATAATGTTGATCTACTAGGAAGCTCACCCAAGGTTGAATTTTCAGTTTCAACAGCGTTTATGAAGAGTGATATCTTCTCATAATTTGTATCTGCCAAGTCAGCCTCCTCACAAGAATGTACGTGTGATTCCAAGTAGGATTCGATATGTGCAGATAAAAATACATGTGCTGAATAGGCTACAGAAAAATGGAGACAGGAATTCACATGTTTGTTAACTTTAAAAACACATGGAGAACTATTTTAATTGAAAATTAACTAGATTTATTACAACTACCCTATATCATGCAAAAGGCAAGTCCAACTATACACCATGCCTCCTCCGAACTGCTTGTATTTCTATTCTGTTTGGGTTATTTTTCTCCATCATATTAGGATTAGTAGTCAGAGTCTAGTAGGGTATGGGTTAGTGACAGTTGTCCCTGTCGGCCGGACACATCAACGTGGGTAACGAACCTAGTTGGGGAGGAATCGAGGGTCAAGAGACAAGACAGATGACAGCAAGATAGGAGTTCTGATCATGCTGCAAACTTTTATTGTTCTCACATTCGAATTCATATGCTGCAGATGGAAAAGCTCTCTTATCGGCAGTTGCTGGATGTCTTCAGAAAGTGAGATAACCTCAGGATGTTTCAGGAAGACAGATGGCCGCAGGATGTCTCAGGGAGATAGATGGCTGCGGGATGTCTCCCAGGCAGGATATCTCCCAGGGGGCTGCTTCTTGTCAGTGTAAGGCTATTCTTTGAAGGAGAACTTCCTTCTAGCCCCTGACCTCTCCCCTTTTTTATATAAAATATATGACCATACCTTACTGGCCAATGTTTTAGGGGGTGATAGAGGCTCTGTTTCTCAAGGAGGCCTTAGAATATCTCCTGATCTGAGAGAGCATGTTTACTAGAAGATTTCTTGGTGGCCTTGGCATGTTTTTGGAGGAGACGGCTTTGAGGGGGAAGCATGCCGACCGCCATGCACCAGACCGTGTCACTAAGAGGTCTTATGTTTTGGGATCCGTGGATCCATCCTCCTGCAGTCCATCCTGCACCCTCCGTTATTAGGGCCTAACAGCCTCACTCCATGGGTGCATCCTCCCCCAAACGGAGGGGCCCATGGAGGACGAATCCTTATGGCAATGGCAGAAGATGGTTGGTCAGAGCTGTTACTTATAGTTTTATGTAAGAAAAAGAGATCTGTGGGGATGTAAACTTAAGAAATAAGCCTGTGAGAAGGGTAAAACATCCTTTTAAATGTTGGCAGCATGGTCTTCCATCTCCAGATGATGATAGTGGACCTGTATGGGCTTAGAGGCCAAAATATTAATCTGTTCTTTAATAAAGTGTACCAGCCTGTTTATAATGCAGGGGCCTATGGACACCATTAAAAGTAAACCCAACAAAGGGCCTAATAGGGGTACAAGGTAGGGTAGAAATCCATTAAACCCTGTCCAGAGGGGATTTTCAAAAAGTTCCCTTCGTCTCTTTTCTAGATCTTCTTGAAGCTGCTTAATTTTAGAGCGTACTATGCCTGATTTATTGGCATAAAAGCAGTATCGTTCCCCTAAGGCCAAGCAAATACCTCCCTGGTTAGCTGTCAGCAAATCTAAGCCTCGTCTATTTTGAAGAAACACTTCCGCCAGGGAGTCTACTAGGTTCTGCAAATCTTTAATGGTTCCTGATAGAGTTTATACATCATTTATAAGTTGTTGAGACAGGCGAGGTAAGAGTGTATTGCCTGACTATGCCAGGTGTACCTGTGCCCACAGCAGCTGTTATTCGAAGGCTGGCAAGGAGTTGTAAGGCCTGTATTGCCCGCCTGTGTCTTTTCACTAAGGTGTCTAGACTAGGAATGCATAGAGTTTCGTCTCCTAGGACAATAGTTTTATGAGGGAGTAATAAGGCAAGAACACAGCCAACAGTCCAATTTGCTGGAAACCTGGGGAAGGCCGAGTTTCCTCCACACATAAAAACTGTGCCATTGGGGGGACAAAGATGGGGTGGGTGAGGAATAGTTTTGTACTGTTGAGCAATTTCCAAAGGAAGTAACTCCAACATCAGTATCATACGTATTATTCTGCATCACGCCTAAAAGACATATTGTAAAAGTGCCTATAGGCTGTACTTTAAAAGGAAATCTGGGTTGGCATGTATTATCATCGTCTATGATAGAATTAAAAGAACTGCAATAGGCATGATTGCCCCTGTTGTCATGGAGAGCCAGCAATCACCAGCAAGGGTGGGCTTGGAATTATTAAGGAAGGAGAAGGTAGTTTCCAAAGTATCTAATGTATTGTTATCTAAACCTGGGAGCTGGGATTTAGGCTATATTAAGGGATGATATGTGAGCTCAGGGATTTGGGGTTTCAAAAGTTTGATTATCTGAGGATGCTTGACAGCATCATTGAATCCTCCACAATCAGAGACCCCTGTAGGTTCCTTAATGGGGCAGCAGGAGGGTTTACCGACAGGGCCTTGGCACCCAGGTGACTGTAGCTTGGTATATTTGCCATCTCCTCCCCGGGCAAAAAGAACGAGGGTATAATGAATAGTGGTCCCCCCTGCTGCATGAGTTTTAGTTATGGAGGCTTCAAATAATTGTTCTCCCTGCTTGTTAACACAAATTGAGGCTGACGCATAAGAAGAGACATGCATCTCTTGGGTATGCGTTCAAGTTTCAGAACAATTTTGGAGAGCTTTACTTGTACTAGGGGGAATAATCTTTGGCTTAATAACACATACCCATTTAGGCTGATGAACTCCTCCGAGCTTATGGTCAAACTCAGCACGGAGGTAAGCCACCTTAGTCACGCAGTCAGCAGTCTGGGTCCAACTAGTGGGAGCCTGAGTCCAAGATCCTCCCTTGCATTCACAGGGAGGGCCAAAAAGGTACTCCATGATGTTGGAAGGTGGAGGACCAAGGCCTCCATGTACAAACCTGTTCAGCAGAAGTGCCTTAAGCAGGATGCTCACACAGATTGTTGGCTGCATCCTAAAAAGAGGAAAATTTGTCCTCAAGGGGAGGACCTCCGTCCCTATGTTGATGTAAGTCATTATCCTGTTTAACCAGGCGTTCTGGTAACCATCTAGGGCCTGCTTGCTCTTGGTCCAAAACACAAGCTGAGCCTCGTCCCCAGAGGAGGACAAAATCTGGGCCTTTCCATTTATTTGTAAGGGGATTGCGCCACATAACAGGTGGGCGAACAGAATTGGACGAGAGATGCCAGTGTCAGTCTGCGGCTGAATGGCCTTCATTGTCTTGAGAAAGAAAAATAAGGGCAAATAATGCAATTAAGGCGATGCCTGGGAGTGGTAAATACAAGTGCAGAAGACTTCAAGGGGGTTAGCCAAGTCTTTAAGGTAAGGTGCAAGGTACCACAAAACTGTTTAAACTCGGCACTGGTATATGCAGGACAATTATTTTTTTTTTAATATGTATTTTTTTATCCATTACGGAAAAGGCTGAAACAAGATAAGAAAGGAATTCTTTGATAGCCTCTCCAGAATGTGGTGATGCAGAAATAAAGCCGCTGAAGGTATCTATAGAAACGTGTATATATTTGTTTTTTCCAAATTCAGAAAAATGAGTAACATCCATTTGCCAAAACTGATTGGACAGTAATCCTCTGGGGTTAACTCCCAAGTGTTGAATGGGGAGGAAGACAGGGCAACCAGGGCATGCTTTTACTATTTCTCGTGCCTGTTGCCTGGTGATTTTACATAGTTATCGAAGGCTCTGTGAATTTATATGGTGAAGATTGTGTAACTCCGTGGCCTTTTGAATGGAGCCATCAAAAATTGGAAAGATGAAACGAGTTGCTGCATCAACTTGGGCATTACCTTGTATTAGAGGGCTCGGAAGATCAGAGTGTTCCCTGATGTGTCCTAAGAAAAATGGGTGTTGTCTGGCCTGAATTAGCTGCTGAAGCTGGTGAAACAGAAAGTCCACATTGGAAGAAGGCTTAATGGTGGGTGAAATCTCCAGCAGGGGCACAGAATGAGCAATGCAGGCACTGTACGTATAAATATTAACAGGATTATCAAAAAAATGTTTTAAAAACTTGTGTTATGGCAAACAATTCCACAAACTGTGCTGAATGATAGACAGCATCAAAGGTGGTAGGCTGGTTATTGACAACAAAGACTGCTCGGCCATTACTGGAACCGTCTGTAAAGACAGTAAGGAATTGAGGAATGGGAGCCTTTTGAGTAATTTTGGGAAAAATAAATGGATGTAACTGGACAAAATGTAAAAGGGGGTCTTTGGGGAGGTGATTATCAATTGTTCCCAAAAAGCCTGATAGGACAATACCCCATTCATCCTCTGTCTGTAGTAAATATTGGTTTTTGTCCTTAGTAAATGGAATTAAAATATTATCAGGGTCTTTGACAAAATGTTGTCGAGTTAGCAAACGACCTTTAAAAATAATAGAAGCTACCTGAGCAAGATAAACAGTAATAACCTTGGAGGATGTGGTGCATAAATGGACACAAAGCAAGGAGTAGCCTTTATTTTTAAAATGTGTATTTCACTGCCGAAATATTCCTGTGGGTGTATGAGGAGTGTGTAAAATAACCAGAACCAGAGGAAGGTTATAAGAATTTTGTGTAACAAACTTTTGGGCAATGGCTTCTGTGACTTGATTTAATGCCTGCCATGCCTCAGGAGTAAGCTTTTGAGGGGAGGAGGGGTGGGAATCACCTCTCAAAATATCATTAAGGGGCAAATGTACACAAGTGGGTAATTTTAAATATATTCATAGCCATTGAATATCCCCCAGTAATTTTTGAAAATCATTAAGGATGTGAAGATGGTCCAACCGTAGTTGTATCTTAGGAATTTGGATCTGATTATCTTGAAGTTTAAGGCCCAAATAGCTATAACGGTTCTGTGTTTGTACCTTATCAGGAGCTATCTGTAGTCCCAAGCTAGTGAGGATTTTGTAAAGGTCCAAGTAACAATTATTATGGTCATGTGTATTAGGTGCAGCAATTAACAAATCATCCATATAATGTAAAATATAAATTTGTGGCCATCACTCTCTCACAAGGTGTACTGCTTGAGCAACGTATTTTTGGCAAAGACTAGGGCTGTTGGCCATACCTTGGGGAAGAATCTTCCACTGAAATCTCTGCATAGGGCCCTGAAAATTAATGCAAGGGAGACTAAAGGCAAAATAGGGTCTATCCTCAGGATGTAAAGGAATGGTAAAAAAACAATCTTTTAAGTCAATAACCATTTTACAATAGTTTTTGGAAATAGCCACTGGTGTGTGAATGCCTGGCTGTAGTGCTCCCATCGGGTGCATAACTTTATTAATGGCACACAAATATTGTAAAAGGCACCACTTGCCTAATTTTTACTTGATAACAAAAATAGGAGTATTCGATGGTGAGGTTGAGGGCTCTACATGGCCGGCTGCCAGCTCTTCCTGCACTAACATGGAGGCAGCCTCCAAATTTTCTTGGGTAAGGGGCCACTGATCCACCCACACAAGAGTCTGAGTCTCCCAAATAAGTTTATCTCCATGGGGTACAGGAGAGCCAGGGACCGACACTAAAAATCCGAATACCCAAGTCCCTATGTATTTGTTTTTTGTATGGGTTGTATAGGCTCAACCAGTCCTTGTCTCAGTCTCCCAAGGCCTGTACCATGGACAGAATTGATATGAAGCATTTGATGAGTCACTATGGAATTGGGACTGGCCAGAATAACTTCCATTTGAGTCAAAATATCTCGGCCCCATAGGTTAACAGGGAGGTCAGGAACAACGAAAGTAGTCACCATTCCTTTATTACCCTCTTTATCAGTCCAGCGAAGAGCCCTAGAGCTGAACAGAGGATTTTTTGACTGTCCTATCCCTTTAAGGTCAGTCAAGGATGGGGTGAGGGGCCAAGCTGATGGCCAGTATTTTGGAGAAATAATTGTGGCAACAGCTCCAGTACCTAGAATTCCTTGGAATTCTTTTCCTTCAATAAGTAAGGATATGGTGGGTCTATTGTGAGAAATGGGTTGAACCCAATATACATCAGAGGAGCCCAAGGATTCAGTCCCCCTCGGTAGGTTTGGGCGGTGCAAGTGCCTGCTGGATAAAAGGGAAGGAGTATTAATTTGCAAGTCTTGTTCCTGCTGTGATGGCCACAACTCCATTAATAGCTGTGGCCAGTATTTTTATTTCTCCAGTGAAATCATAATCATTAATGCTAGGGAAGAAATGAACACCTTGTAAGTTAGTAGAGGCTCTTCCAAGAATAAAGGCACACATATGAGATGGAGGGGGACCCATAATTCCAGTGGGTATTATCTGGGGCCCTTGCATTGAGTCTAATATAGTATCGGTGGTGGCACAGAAGTCCAATCCTGCACTGCCAGGGGTGGCTAGTTTGAGGGAGGCAATTTTGGAGAAGGATTTTGAGGTAGGTTGGGAGTTTGGGAGGGAACAAATTTTATTGCCCCTGGGTTTGTCCTGGGAGATGTCATGGCCAGGGGCTGGCCCCGCAGGGAGTTTCCCAAGAAGAGGAAAGAAATAGGCTGTCTGAGGGCATTTGTCTTAGATCTACACTCACTGCCCCAGTGATGACCTTTACCACATCTAGGGCAAAGGGTAGCTTGGGGCGGTTTAGCCCCAGTTTGAGGAGACACTATTCCTAGGCTTTGTTTGCCTGTCAGACACTTGCGTGCAAAATGGCCAGGTTGTTTACAAGTAAAGCAAGTATTTGAGCCAGGATTGTGAAAGTTCTTGGTAAAAGCGGCACCTAGGACAAGATCCATGGCATGGGCTGCACCCACTCCTGCACAGAGTCTAATAAAGTCAGAAAGTTTCCCTTTATCCTTATGTGGTCAAAAAACATCCTGACATGCCGGGTTGAAGTTTTCAAAGGCAAGATGTTTTACAAAGGTGCTTTCGCTTTGGCTTGGTCCAAGCAAGCATTCTGCAGCTAGGTTAAGCCAGGGAACAAAGTAGCTATAAGGCTCTCCGGGCCCTTGTCAAATTTTTGCCAGGGAAGTGGTAGCCAAGGCCTTTTGAGGGAGGTGTCTCCAAGCATATAAGTAAGCCATCTGAATCTGCGTCAAAAGTCCAGCAGGGAAATGTGCCTGTTTAGTTTTAGTGTCAAAAGGCTCATTGCCCACTAGCTTAACATAAGTCCAGGATTTAGAGGAGGCCTTAGTTAATATTTTTTGAGCAGTTTCCCGACAGTGCTCTTTGAAATCTGCATTCCATAACAGGAAGTCTCTGGCACTGAGGGTAGCTCGGTCTAAAAATTTCCAATAATTGGGAGTAAGCCATTGTGTGCTGTGGATTTCTAATAAAGGCAACATGTAGCACGCAGTGGGGCCATAGTGAGCACAAGCCTTTTTAAGTTTTTCAAGAAAATGCAGGCTTAATTTTTTGTAGACTCTGGGTTCCTTCCTGCCTAGGGGTGAACTTCTCATCCTCTGAGTCTTGATCTCCTTGATTCACTTCCTCGCTTCCTCCTCTTGATACTCATCTAAGTCTTTGACCTCAGCCTGGGCAGGCTTATCTATCTGACTGGTGGTGACTGGGAATGCGAGCACAGGCCGATGGAGTGGCTTCACCTTTGTATTAGACCGCTGTGGGACAGTTGCACTGACTCCGTACCTAAGGCTAATGAACATAGCTCAGATTGAAGCGATCTTAATTCTTTTAAAGGTTGGATCTGTTCCCTTCTATATTGTAAGGATGCTTTCAAGGGAGCCAGGTTAGGCAAGGGAAGTGGGAAAAAATATCTGGGGGGGGTCATTTTTACCCTGAAGGGTCAGAGCACAAAAGGCAGTAGGGATATAGGAGGGAGGTGGATGTGTAAGTCCTATAGGCTGTGGCAGGGTCCTGAGAGGTGGAGGGTCTTCTGAATTGTAGCGAGCTGCTTCCTTCTCCCAGGTAGCCTCCTCCACAGGGGTCAATGTGTCTCCGAGATTTAAAACTGGATAAAGGCAGTTGGTAATTATTGGAGCCTTATTCATTAGGGTGGTATTTTTAGGGGGATCAGGAAGGGGCCCACGGTCCTGGGGAGCCTGAGAAGGGTCTATGTCTATACTAACTGAGGGGCATGCCGAGGGGGAATGAGAGGTAGTTGCATAGTCTCTTCCCCAATCCTGACAAGTTTTAAGGTACCATTGTCAAAGGGTGAACTTTTAAGAATTTCATTAATTAAGTTCCAGTAAGAAAAGGTGGGAACAGGCACATTTTCTGGGCAAAGGATTCATAATAATCTTTTATACAGTCTCCTACTCTAAGCCATCTTTTATCATCAATGATCCTTTCAAGGGGAAACCATGGACACAGTTCTCCTTTGTGTGAAAAGAAAAAATTTAAGTCTTTTTTCTTAACACGCGCCCCCAGGTCTTGAAGGACTCCTTGAGGGCTGACAAAAACAAATCATGTGACAAAACTGCTTGTCCCATGGTGGGTCACTCACCGTGCGTCATCCCCAACCTCCTCCTGGATCTGTTTCTCGGTGGTGTCTTCTGCTGTGATCGCGAGCTCCGCTTGACAAAGTCTTCCAGGAGGTCGGGGTCCCCCTCAGTCAAAGGCTCGAGACCCAGTCGTTGGGCACCAGATGTCCCGGCCGGCAGGACACATCAACGTGGGCAGCGAACTTAGATAGGGAGGAATGAAGGGACAAGAGACACGAGAGATGACAGCAAGACAGGAGTTCTGATCAAGCTGCAAATTTTTATTGTTAACACAGGGGTATTTATATGCTGGATGTGGGAAATCTCTCTTATTTCTAGATGTCTTCACAAGGTGAGATAACCTCAGAAAGTTTCAGGAAGACAGATGGCCGCAGGATGTCTCAGGGAGACAGATGGCTACAGGATGTCTCCCAGACAGGATGTCTCCTGGTGGCTGTTTCTTGTAAGTGTCTGGCTATTCTTTGAAGGAGAATTCCTTCTACCTCTGACAGTCAGGGATTCAGTATTTCGAATGGAAAATTGGAAAATGAATCCAATGTGTATGCAAATATGTGCTACCCAAAAGTCTTCCCACTCTCATTCAGAACAATGCCTTGACATTACCTTCACCCCAAGTAAGACACAATAACAGGAGAAGAGTTAGAAAATCTCTGAATACACATCTGGAATGGAAAATGCTCAGGAGTTAACAACCTTGGAGATGGTAGAGGTGTTTCCAAAAGTAAGGTACATGGTGAAAACTCCACAAACATGGAGCTTTGTTGGCCTAAACACTTCTTGAGAAACTGCCTCTGAGGTTGGGCACTTGAAAAATATGTTGTTGTTAGGAGCTTTTGCTTCCTTTGTAGTGAGACCATCAAAGCTGTGTTTGCATCTATGTGACCTAGAGCACATGGTTTCTTTTTTTCCAATGAACATGAGGCAGCAGGGCTGAATTCTCTCTTTGTAGGTAAACTGTTGCCATTTGGGGGCTAATTGTCTCCCAGTGTGGACTGTGAAGCCATTTGGTCTTTCTCTAATTTTTGTGGTGTTTCTTGCAGCTGCACTGGGAGTTTGGTATTTGCTTCACGAAATACGAGGAGGTCAACTGGAACAGAGTGCTGGAGGGAGTTCTGTCACGTGTGGTGGTTAAGGATCTGCAGGAGAGTGCACCAACCAGGCTTCTATCTCACATAGATTGCCCCCTTGACTATAGCAGTCTGATTCTAAACATTGCCCTGAAACCTCTCCATATAACAAGATGCCTTTACATCCAAGGGTATGGGGGCTGCACCATGTCAGTCACAAACCATTTGGAAGCCAATGGCAGATCCACATCACCATACCACAGATGTTTTAACAAACACCTGCACACCACTGTTCTAGGCTGACTACTCAGCAGGCTCCAAATTACTGGCATCTCTGTTCTACACCATTTTCATGAAACCCAGTCAATCAAGGCACTGTCTGGTTCACTCATGATTATCTATACGACATCCAAAGGTTCTCCAGTGACACCTGGTCATGGGAATTTCAAAAATTCAATGGTATTTATCTATCCATTTTTCAAGGATGAAGTTTGAGGCACTGTGGGATTCAATTCATTCAGGAACCATTAAATGGAGAGGAAGCTCATTTCAATGAAAGCTCAGGAGAATTCTAACAGGCAAGGCTTCCCAAAGACAGGCTAAAAGGTCACATTAAGCCAGGCATTTGAGGTCTACAATGTGTGGTCCATGTGTGTTTTGACTTGCAACTATGGCTGCCAATTCTTTAAGAATAAAATCGTTTGCTATCCTTCCTGAGATTCCCAGTGCTCTGTGAAAAGCTACCCTGGGCCTAGATCTCAGTTTCCAAGGGCGACTCTCATGCCTGGCCTCCTAAAATCCCAACACAATACATGGCAATACTTCTTTGAGGTTAGTTCCAGAACTCAGTCTCTAAGGGGAATCACAGCAGTGTTCAAGCCCAGGTGGACCCAGTCATCTCTTCCAACGGCCACAAAAATGACCACAATAAAAACCAAAACACTTCCACATGGCCCTCATCTTCTTCCATATAGACACTCATCATAACCTCAGGCTGTAGGTTTCCATGAGGGCCACAGACAAAGACAGTATCCAAAATAAGGTCCTTTGCTCCCATTTGCCTAAAGTCAGTGTGGCAGGTACACTCTACATGTGAACCAGGTGTGATCAAAGAGGCCTGGCGTTAATATGGCTCTGATTCTCCATTTTGTGGCCTAATGACTGAGGGGTTTAGATTCTTTTTGTTAATTGGAGTCATGAGAAAACCCAAGAACCTATGGCCTAACCTCTGCAGTGATTTGAAGAACTCATTTGACCCAAAAGATCCCTATCCTCAAAGATGGAGGTCAGGAACCTTACAGAGCAAGGCAAGAGACTTAATCCACAATGACTGCTCTTTTGGCTATTTTGGTTTTAGATGCACACATGGGATTTTTTTAGATCCATCAGGTGCTGAGAATCTAAGCCACAACCTCACACAGGGCCAAGAAGCTGATTCAGACACATCCCTTTCTAAAGCAATTAAGCAAAGAGCCACAGCTGATGCCCATACATTTCCATTTGAAAACTCTTCAGTCTTTTCAAAGGGGTGCCTGAAGCAAAGACCTTCCTGACATTCAGGGCAACAGTACAATAGGTAAGCAAAAGGCCCAAAGCAGAGTTTCTCTACTGAGACTTTCCTGGTCACACTGATATCTGAGTTTTTTGAGATGCTCACCATTCCCTTCAGCTATCCAGTACATAGCCGTGTCACAGAGCTTGGAGGTGGTACATATCTTGGACACAAAACCATGAGCCTATTCTGGAGATTGTCCAGAATTCAGAAAGAAAACAGCAACTTATGTAGATATTAGGAGTGGCCCATCCATAAGGCAAGCCGCAGATCATTCATAAATACGGCAGGATAAATCCTGGAAAGATTTCTACTAGACAGGACATATGTATTGATGCGCTCTCTTGTCTAATGTCTACAACCACGGACACAGTGGGATACACAGACATAGAAACACTAGCCTTGTCAAAAGACTTACTAGAAACAATTCACACCAAACCAAACCAAACAACTTTTCTACCTATACTCAGAATATGAGACAAACCAAAAACCCACACAGACCCCCAAGTAGGTCTGTGAAAATACGGAGTGTCCTTTGACTGGTGGGCCTTAATATATTCCCCCATAATGGGCTGTCCTGTCTCAGATCTGGTCTCTGTGTCCAACTCTATGAAGCTGTCAGGAGCCAGTGGTGAGCCATTACCTTCTTTCTCAGAAAAAGCCCCTCTTCAGACCTTCTTGGCATTTGGCCATCCTCACATCAGTAGGTACCAAGAAAGACTGTCTCTGTCCTTGGAAATTCCAAACAAGTTTGACCACTGGGAGTTGGACTTGGACTGGCTCTGGGTGCCTGGCTTCCTGTATCCCAAGTTCAGAGAGTTCCATCACCAAGGAAGTTAGTTGAGGTCACTTCCTTCAGGAACTGAATGAGGTTACTGCCTTGGAAACCACTTTGTCCTCACAGTTGCTTCCAAGGGTCCCATGAGATGGATGCTGCCCCTATTTCCCGTGACACTTTCACAAGTTAGAATTGTATATCACCCATAGGCACCCGGGAACAGCTCTCCACAAAGGCCTGGTTTGGTCCATCTTCTCTACATTAAGAAGAGAGAGGCTGATTCTGACACAACCCTTCATCCTGACCAGGTTGTTTGCCATGGAAGATTACTTTTAATCTTTCAGGTCCTACATTGCTGCCTACATCTTCTCCAGGGATCATTTCTGCATGGACCTTTAAGATTCTCAGCAAATGGAAGATCCCCTACATTCCTGTATTGTAAGACCAACTCTGTCCCTGCTCTTCTGTAAAGTTAGATTGAGGGAAGAGTGTATGGTTAGGGTTAATAACATGTTCGATTTGTGTTATGACTCATTCTGCTGGATGAATAATGGTATTGGGAACCTGTGATATTTATAAGATTATATAGGTGAAATATATGTATGAAAACAGAAATCTAGAATTTGAAGCCCAGAAGCGCATTGGTCCCTTGATTGGGATACATAGTGTTGAATTATGTTCTGCACAGATGTCTCAGATTAATCCATATACAATGGCATAGGACCTTGTAAATTGGATGATTGAATGAGGAAGAGAACATCCAGTCAAAAAGGGATAGTTGGTAGGATTACAAAGATAGTCGGTAGGTTAGGAAGTAGAGTGAGTTTAGAATTTGGACCGAAACTTCTTTAAAAATAGGGTTTCAGTTAGAGAGTGAATGTAAATGTCAGCACATATGAAGATTCAGTCACAATGATGAACTTTGAAAAATATGTGGGAAAGCAGTTAATAATAGAGATATTACAAAATCAGGCAAAGTATAAAGTGAGTGATAGGATTAGACATTTTGAACAGGGTTGAGTTTGAATATATAATCTTAAGAAGAAACAAATATGCAGTCACCAGTAGGATTGACATTTGAGAGCATTAGACAACCTGGCCTTGGATGTTTTTAGTAATCCATGTTCACTTTCCCTTTAGGCTTTGGTAAAATCACAAGTGTGACCTTTGCATTTTTTGTCCAGAATATTACAGTCATAGAATGTATATGTAGATCAGGTGACATGAATATTTCTTCCAGCAATTCTGGGAGCAATGTTTTGAAGTCCTATAAATTAGTATTGGGTGTACAAAGAGGTGTACCCTGTGTGTATGAATATAGAGATAATGCATGAATAGACCACATTTTGAATAAATAATATAACTGGTCCCACTTTAAATAACAGATTGAATTGATATCTGAAATCTTATAAGAAATCTTATATTGATATAACATCATTCATTCCAACCAGCAATACATCTAAAGGTAATATTAGGATTATAGTTTATCATGAAAAATATGTGAGTTTTGCTTCAAAAGTGATCATGGAAATTGAAAATAATGTGTTTAAAAAGAAGTCTCATCAAAAGACCAGTCAAGAAACATGGAGGAATACATGTGTTCTGACGAAGAAAGTGAATGAAAGTGAAACTAATGCCTATCAATTTGCGAACTTGTGGATGAAAATATATCCTATGATGTGCATAAACTGAAGAAACAGTAATGTAGCAGTCTTGAATAAAAATGAACATCAAAATACACATCATGTCCCATAGGAATCTACTTGCATTGATGTTAAACTGGGTCAGTTACTGTAGAAATATTAGGATTTTTATGCACCATTCACTAAAGTTAATTTTCAGTACTAGGAAACAAATATGTATTTAAGGAGAATGAATATTTTGAGAAAAGTCTTGAGAAAATTTGATTATAAATCCACATACTTGAATATGAATGAGTTAAGGGAGTGTATAATAAGACACATATTTCATATTTTAAAATATCTGGAGAGTATATATATATATATATATATATATATATATATATATATATATATACACACACACACACACACACACACACACAAACAAACATACACAGACATTAAAAATAACATAATATATACCAATTGAAATTCACCATGAAATGTATATCATCCAGAGATCCAAAAATACTTATTTTCTTGAACCTGGATTTATGTATAATGTTATTCAACAAGGAAGCTCACTCATAGGTTGAATTTTCAGTTCCAATAGCATTTAGGAAGAGTGATCTCTTAAAATTTGTATCTGCCAAGACAGCCACGTCACAAGAATGTACATGTGGTATAAGGTAAGATTCTATAATTGCATGTAAAAATACATGTGCTGAATAGGCTACAGAGAAAGGGAGACAGGAATTCACATATTTGTTAACTTTAAAACACATGGAGAACTATTTCAACAAATAATTGACTACATTTATATCTCCTATCCTATATAATGCAAAAGACAATTCCAACTATACACCATGCCTCCAGTTCTGAACTGCTTGTATTTTTTTCTTTTTGGGTTATTTTTCTCCATCTTGTTAGGATTAGTTGTCAGAGTCTACCAAGGTAGGTGTTAGTGTCAGGTATTCAGTATTTCGAATGGAAAATTGGAAAATGAATACAATGTGTATGTAAATATGTGGTACACAAAAATCTTTCCACTCTCATCCAGAACAATGCCTTGACATTACCATCACCCAGAGAAAGACACAATTAGAGGAGTAGAGTTAGAAAATCTGTGAATAAATAACTGGGATGGAATATGCTCAGGAGTTCACAAACTTGGAGGTGGTAGAGGAGATTCCAAAAGTAAGGGACAGAGTAAACACTCCACAAACATGGAGCTCTGCTGGCCTAAAGACTTCTTGAGAAACTGCCTCGTAGGTTGGGCACTTGAAATATATATTATTGTCTGGAGCTTTAGCTTCCGTTGTAATGAGACCATCAAAGCTGGGTCTGAATCTATCTGACCTGGAGGACATGGTTTCTTATTTTCCACTGAATATGAGGCAGCAGTGCTGAATTCTCTCTTTGTAGGTAAACTGTGGAAACGGGGGGCTAAGTGTATCCACATGTGGACTGTGAAGCCATTTGGTCATCCTCCACTTTTCGTGGTGTTTCTTGCTGCTGCACTGGGATTTTGGTATTGCATCTTGAAATACATAGAATTCAACTGTTACCCGGTGCTTGAGGGAGTTCTGCCATGTGTGGTAGGTCAGGGTCTGCAGGAGAATGCACCAACGAGGCTTCTATCCCACATAGCTTGCCCCCTTGACCATAGCACCTTGATTCTAAACATTGCCCTGAAACGTCTCCATATAACAAGATGCCTTTACATATAAGGGTCTGCTGGCTGCACCACGTCAGTCACAAGCAATTTGGACGCCAATGGGAGATCCATATGGCCCCACCACAGATGTTTTATCACACACCTTCCCACCACAGCTCTGGGCCCACTCCTCAGCAGTCTTCAACTTTCTGACATCTTTGTTCTGAACCATTTTCATGAAAACCAGTCAATCAAGGCACTGTATTATATACTCATGATCAGAAACAGGACATCCAAAGTTTCTCCAGTGCCACCTGGTGATGGGAATTTAAAAAATTTCATGGTATTTATCTAGCCATTTTTCAAGGATGAAGTTGGAGGCACTGTGTGTTTCAATTCATTCTGGATCCATTAAATGGTGAGGAAGCTCATTTCAATGAAATCTCTGGAGAACTCTCACAGGCAAGTCTTCCCAAATAGTGGCCAAAAGATCACAAGAATTCAGGCCCATTGATGTCTACAATTTGCCGTCCATGTGTGATTTGACTCTCATCTATGGCTGCCAAGTCTTTCACAATAAAATCATGTGATATCCTGGCTCAGATTCCCAGTGCTGTGTGAAAAGCCACCCTGTGTCTATATCTCAGTGTCCAAGGGCCACTCTCTTGCGAAGCCTCCTAAAATCCCAAGACAATTCTTGGCAATACTTCTCTGAGGTCAGTTCAAGAACTCAGTCTCTAAGGGAAATGACCCCAGAGTTCAAGCCCAGGTGGACCAAGTCATCTCTTCCAACCGCCACACAAATGACCACAATTAAAACCAAAACACTCCCACATGGCCCTCATCTTCTTCCATATAGACACTCATTATTACCTCTGGCTGGAGGTTTCCATGAGGGGCGCAGCCCAAGACAGTGTCCAAAATACACTCCCTTGCCCCTCATTTGCCTAAAGTCTGGGTGGCCTGGAAACTCGTCCGGGGAAGCAGGAGTGATAAAATAGGCCTGCTGTAAATACTGCTCTGCTTCTCCAGTTTGAGTCCTACTGAAAGTCAGTTATAAATTCTTTATGTGATTTGGATTTTGCAGAAAACCCAAGCACCTATGGGCTAGCCTCTGCAAGGCTTTGAAGAACTCATTTGAACCAAAGGTTCCTATTCACCCTTGATTGAGGTCAGGAACCTTACAGAGGTAGGCGAGAGACTTCTTCCACAATGACTGCTCTTTTGGCTAATTTAGTTTTGGATTCACACATGGGATCTTTTTTTACATCCATTATGTGCTGAGAATCTAAGCCACAGCCTCACACAGGACCTAGAGCCTGATTCAGATACATCCCATTCCAAAGCAATTAAGCACAGAGCCACAGGTGATTCCCATTATTTTCCATTTGAAAACTGTTTTCTTCAGGCTTCCCAAATTGGGGCCTGAGGCAAAGGCCTTCCTGACATTCAGGGCAACAGAACAATAGGTAAGAAAACAGCCCAAAGCAGTGTTTCTCCACTGAGACTTTCCTGATCACACTGATATCTCAGTTTTCTGAGATGCTCGCAATTCCCTTCAGCTATCCAGTACATGGCCATGTCACAGAGCTTGGAGGTGGTACATATCTTGGACACAAAAACATGAGCCTATTCGGGAGAGTGGCCAGAATTCAGAAAGAAAACAGGAACTTAGGAAGATATCAGGATTGCCCATGGATAAGGAAAGCCACAGTTCATTCATAAATTGGGAAGTATGAATGCTGGGAAGCTTTCTACTAGACAGGACACATCCATTGAAGCATTCTCTTTTCTAATGTCTACAACCACGGACACAGTGGAATACACAGACCCAGAAACACTCGCCTTGTCAGACGACTTACTAGAATCAGTTCACTCCAAACCAAACAAATCACCTTTCTTACATATTCTCAGAGCATGAGACAAAAAAACACAAACCCACACACACACACCCACAAAGGCAAATCCTTCCCCAAAGAAGGTCTGTGACTATCCGGAGGTCCTCTGACTGATGGGCCATACTATGTTCCTCCGAAATGGCCTGTCCTGTCTCAGATCTGTTCTCCTTGTGCAACTCTATGAAGTTGACAGGAGCCAGTGGTGAGCCACTACCTGGTTTCTCAGGAATGGCCGCTCTTCAGAGCTTTCCTGGCATTTGGCCATCCTCACATCAGTAGGTACCAAGAAAGACTAACTCTGTTCTTGATGAATCCAAACAAGTGAGACCACTGGGATTGAAACTGGGACTGGCTCTGGGTGCCTGGCTTCCTGGATCCCATGTTCAGAGAGTTCCATCATCAAGGAAGTGATGTGAGGTCACTTCCATCAGAAACTGAATGAGGTCACTGCCTTGGCAACCACATTGTCCTAACACTTGCTTCCAAGGGTCCCATGAGATTTAGGCTGCCCCTACTTCCTGTGACACTTTCACAAGTTAGAATGCTATATCAACCATAGGCACTCGGGAACAGCTCTCCACACAGGCCTTCTTTGGTCCATCTTCTCTACATTAAGAAGAGAGAGACTGATTCAGACACAACCCTTCATCCTGACCAGACTCTTACTCTCTCTGGTCCTTCATAGCTGCCAACATCTTGTACAGAGATCATTTCTGCATGGACGTTATAGGTTCTCAGCAGGTGGAAGATCCCCTACATTCCTGTATTGTAAGACCAACTCTTTCCCTGCTCTTATGTAAAGTTAGATTGAGGGAACAGTGTATGGTTAGGGTTAATAACATGTTCGATATGGGTTAGGAATCATTCTGCTGGATGAATAATGGTATTCGGAACCTGTGATATTTATAAGACTATCGAGGTGAAACATAAATATGAAAACAGAAATCTAGGAACGATTGGAAGCCCAGAAGGTCATTGGGCACTCATTTGGTATACTTAGCTTTGAATTTCGTTCTGCACAGATGTTTCAGATAAATAGATAATCAATGGCCTAGGACCTTGTACCTTGGATCATTGAATGTAGAAGAGAACATCCACTCAAACAGGGATAGTCGGTAGGATTAGGAAGATAGTTCGTAGGTTTCAAAAGAATAGGGAGTAAAGCATTTGGACCAAAAGTTTTTTAGCTATGGGGATTCAGTTAGAGAGTGAATGTCAATGTCAGCACATGTGAAGAGTCATTCGCAATTATTAACTGGAGAAAAGGTGTAGGAAAGCAGATATCAATAGAGACATTAGGAAATCAGGTACATTACAACGTGTGTGATAAGAAAATACATTTTTAACAGGGTTGAGGTTGAATATATAATCTTAGGAAGAAACAAATATGTAGTCTTATTATACGATTAAGAATGATATTTGAGAGCATTAGGGAACCAGGTCATGGATGTTGTTAGTAATACATGGTCACATTCAATTTGGGCTTTGGTACAATCATAAGTGTGACCCTTGCATTTTGTGTCAGGAATATTACTGAGATGAAATGTATATGTATATTAGGTGAGTAGAAAATTCATCATGAAATATATATCATCCACAGGACCAAAAATATTCATTTTACTTAACGTGGATATATAGGTGAAATATAAGTATGCAAACAGAAGCCTAGGTAAGATTTGAAGCCCAGAAGAACACTGGGCCTTTGATTGTGATACTTAGATTTGAATTATTTTCTGCAGAGTTGTCTCAGATAAATCGATATACAATGGTACAGGACCTTGTACCTTGGATGATTGAATGTCAAAGAGAACATCCAGTCAAACAGGTATAGTCAGTAGGATTAGGAATATAGACTGTAGGATTAGAAAGAAGAATGAGTAAAGGATTTGGACAAAAAGCTATGCTTCTCCAATTTGAGGCCTACTTTCATGGGTGGGCGACGCTCATGTGTGGCCTCCTAATATCCCAACACAATTAATGGAAATACTTCTCTGAGGTCATTTCCAAAACTCAGTATCTTAGGGGAATCACACCAGAGTTCAACCCCAGGTGGACCCAGTCATCTCTTCCAACCACAACACAAATGACCACAATTAAAACCAAAACACTCCCACATGGCCCTCATCTGCTTCCATATAGACACTCATTATAACCTCTAGCTGGAGCTTTCCATGATGGGCACAGCCCAAATGGTGTCCAGAACAAGCTCCCTTGCCCCTCATTTGCCCAAAATCAAGGTGGCCTGGACACCCTTCCTGTTAACCAGGAGTGATCAATAGGCCTGATGTTAATACTGCTCCGCTTCTCCAATTTGAGGCCTACTGACTGTGGGGTTTAGATTCTTTATGTGAATTGGAGTCATGAGAAAACACAAGCACCTATGGGCTACCTTTTGCAGGGCTTTGAGCAACCCATTTTATTGAGTCTAGGAGTTGGACAAAAAGTTCTTTAGCAAAGGGGTTTTATTAGAGATTGAATGTAAATGTCAGCAAATCTGAAGAGTCATTCACAATGATGAACTGGAAAAAAGGTGTAGGAAAGCAGGTATCAATAGAGACATTAGGAAATCAGGCAAAGTACAAAGTGTGTGACAGGAAAAGACATTTTTAACAGGGTTGAGGTTGAATATATAATCTTAAGAAGAAACAAATATGTAGTCACAAATAGGAATGATATTTGAGAGCATTAGAGAACCAGGACATGAATGTTTTTAGTAATACATGGTCACATTCAATTTAGGCTTTGGAACAATCATAAGTGTGACCCTTGAATTTTGTGTCAGGAATATCACTGAGATGAAATGTATATGTATATCAGGTGAGTAGAGTATTTCTTCCAACGTTTCTGAAGCAATAATTTAAAGACTTATACTTTAGTATTGGGGATACAAAAGGTGTACCCTGTGTCTATGAATATGGATAAGATGCCATAATGGAAAATACTGTAAATAAATAACATAGCTGGTTCCAACTTTAAATAATGGATTGAATTGATATCTGAAAATATATAGAAAATCTTATATTGATATATGTACATTCCTTCCAACCAGTTATACATCTAATTTTGATATTAGCATTATGGTTTATCACGAAGAGTGTGTGAGTTTTGCTTCAAAAATGATTATGGAAATTGAAAATAATGTGTTTGGAACGAAGTCTCATTAAAAGACCAGTCAAGAAACATGGAGGAATACATGTGTTCTGAGGCAGGAAGTGATTGAAAGTGAACCAAATGCCTACAAATTTTTGAACTTGTGGATGAAATGATATATCCTTTGATGTCCATAAACTGAAGAAATAGTAATGTACAAGTGTTGAATATAAATGACCTTCAAATATACATCATGTCCCATAGGGTTCTACTTGCATTCATGTTAAACTGGGTCAGTTACTGTAGAAATATTAGGATTTGTAAGCACCATTCACCGAAGTTAGTTTTCAGTACTAGGAAATAAATATGTATTTCAGGTGGATGAATATTTCTGAGAAAAATCTTGTGAAATGTTGATTATAAATCCACATATAGAAACATGAGTGAATTTAGGAAGTGTATAATAAGACACATATATTTCATATTTTGAAAAATCTGGAGAGTATATATATATATATATATATATATATATATATATATATATATAGAGAGAGAGAGAGAGAGAGAGAGAAATAGATATATAGATAGATACATAGATAGAAACACACATTCAAAGACATTAAAATGTAGCAATATATATGACAATCGAAATTCATCATGAAATATATATCATCCACATATCCAAATATATTCATTTTAATGAACATGGATTTATGTATTATGTTGTTCATCTAGGAAATTCACCCTCAGGTTGAATTCCAGTTCCATCAGTATTTAGGGGGAGTGATCTCTTCTCACAATTTGTATCTTCCAAAATCAGTGAGCTCACAAGAATGTACATGTGATACCAGGTTGGATTCTAAATATGCCTAAAATAATACATGTGCTGAATAGGCTACAGAGAAAGGGAGACAGAAATTTATAAATGGGTTAACTTTAAAAACTCATGGAGAAATATTACAATAAAAAATTGACTAGATTTATAACACATACCATTGATAAAGCATAAGGCAAATTAAAGTATACACCATGCTTCCTATGAATGGCCTGTATTCGTATTCTGTTAGGTTTCTTTTTCTCATATTAGGATTAGTAGTCAGAGTCTAGTAGGGTATGGGTTAGTGTCAGGGATTCAGTATTTCAAATGGAAAATAGCAAAATGAATCTAATGTGTATGCAATTATGTTCTACACAAAAATCTTCCCACTCTCATCCAGAACAATGCCTTCACATTACCTTCGCAGCAACTAAGACACAATTAGTGGAGAAGAGTTAGAAAATCTGTGATTACATATGTGGAAAGGAAAATGATCAGGAGTTCACAAACGTGGAGGTGGTAGAACAGTTTCCAAAAGTAAGGGAGAGGGTAAACACTACACAAACTTGGAGCTCTGCTGGCCTAATTACTTTTTGATAAACTGCCTCTGAGGTTGGGCCCTTGAAATATACGTTGTTGTCAGGAGCTTTAGCGTCCTTGGTAGTGAGACTACCAATTCTGGGTCTGCATCTATGTGACATGGAGGACATGCTTCCTTATTTTCTAGTGAACATGAGGCAGCAGTTCTTAATTTTCTCTTTTTAGGAAACTGTGGCCACTGGTGTCTAAGTATCTACCTGTGTGGACTGTGAAGCCATTTGGTCATCCTCCACTTTTCATGGTGTTTCTTACTGCTGCACTGGGAGTTTGGTGTTGGCTTCACGAAATACAAGGAGTACAACTGGGACACAGTTCTGGAGGGAGGACTCTCACGTGTGGTGGGTCAGGGTCTGCAGGAGAATGCACCAACCACGCTTCTATCCACATAGCTTTCCACCTTGACCAAAGCAACCTGATTCTGAACATTGCCCTGAACCCTCTCCATATAACAAGATGCCTTTACATATAAGGGTCTGCTGGGTTCACCATGTCAGTCACAAGTCATTTGAAAGCCAATGGCAGATCCACGTGGCCCCACCACAGATGTTTTTTCACACACCTACACTCCACTGCTCTAGGCCCCCTACTCGACAGGGTCCAAATTTCTGGCATCTATGTTCTTCACCATTTTCATGAAACCCAGTGAATTAAGGCAGGGTCTGGTACACTCATGATCAGCAACAGGACATCCAAAGTTTCTCCAGTGCCACCTGATCATGGGAATTTTAAAAATTTCATGATATTTATCTAGCCATTTTTCAAGGATAACGTTGGAGGCACTGGGGGTTTCAATTTATACAGGAACCTGTAAATAGTGAGGAATCTCATTGCAATAAAATCTCTGGAGAACTCTCACAGGCAAGGCTTTCCAAAGAGTTGCCAAATGGTCACATGAAGCCAGGGCCATTGAGGTCTACAATGTGAGGTACATATATGTTAAGGCTCTAAACTATTCATGCCAAGACTTTCAGAATAAAATCATGTGATATCCTTGCTGAGATTCCCAGTGATCTGTGGAAAGCCAAAATGGTCATAGATCTCAGTTTCCAAGGGCAAATCTCATGCGTGGCCTCCTAAAATACCAACATAATTTATGGCAATACTTCTCTGAGGTCAGTTCCAGAACTCAGTCTCTAATTGGAATCACACCAGAGTTCAAGCACAGGTTGACCCAGGCATCTCTTCCAACTGCCACACAAATGACCACAATTAAAACCAAAACACTCCCACATAGCACTCATCTTCTTCTATATATACACTCATCATAACCTGTGCCTGGAAGTTTCCATGAGGGGCGCAGTCCAAGACAGTGTCCAAAAAAAGCTCCCTTGCCCCTAATTTGCCTAAAGTCAGGGTGGTCTGGACACCCTTCCTGTGAACCAGGAGTGATCAAATAGACTTGTGTTTAATACTGCTCCACTTCTCCAATCTGAGGCCTACTGACTGTGGGGTTTGGATTCTTTATTTGAATTGGAGTCATGAGAAAACCCAAGCATTTATGGGCTAGAATCTGCAGGGCTTTGAAGAACTCATTTGACCCAAAGGATCCCTATTCTCACTGATGTAACTCAGGAACCTTACAGAGGAAGGTGAGAGACTTAATCCACAATGATTGCTCTTTTGGCCATTTTGGTTTTGGATGCACACATGGGATCTTTCTTTAGATCGATTAGGTGCAGAGAATCTAAGCCACAGCCTCACACAGGGCCAGGAGGCTGATTCAGTCACATACCTTTCCAAAGCAATTAAGGAAAGAGCCACAGGTGATGCTCATTCATTTCCATTTGAAAACTGTTTTCATCAGGCTTCACAAAGGGTTGGCCTTAGGCAAAGACCTTCCTGACATTCAGGACAACAGAAGAATAGGTAAGCAAAAGGCCCAAAGCAGGGTTTTTCCACTGAGACTCCCTGGTCACACTGATATCTGAGTTTTCTGAGATGCTCGCCATTCCCTTCAGCTATCCAGTACATGGCCATGTCACAGAGCTTTGAGGTGATATATATCTTGGACACAAACCCATGAGACTATTATGGAGAGTGGCCAGAATTCAGGACGAATACAGGAATTTAGGATCATAGTAGGTCTTGCCCATGGATAAGGCAAGCTGCAGTCCATTCATAAATTGGGCAAGATGAATGCTGGGAAGCTTTGTCCTAGACAGGACACACCCATTGTGGCATTCTTTTTTCTAATTCTACAACCATGGAGACAGGGGGATACACAGACATAGAAACACTCGCCTTGTCAAAGACTTATTGGAAACATTCCACTCCAAAACAAACAAACCTACATTTTTTTTTACCTATTCTCAGAACATGAGACAAAACCACAAACTGTCGTCCACACACACCAAGGCACCTTTTCCCCCAAGTAGGTCTGTGACTATCCGGAGTGTCCTCTGACTGGTAGGCCATATTTCTCAACAATGGCATTTCCTGTCATAGATCTGGTCTCCTTTGACAACTCTGTGAAGTTGTCAGGAGCCAGCGGTGAGCCACTTTCTGTCCTCTCAGGAAAGGCCCCTCTTAAGAGCTATCCTGGCATTTGGCCACGCTCACATTAGTAGGTCCCAAGAAAGACTGACTCTCTCCTTGGTAAATCCAAACAAGTGAGCTCACTGGGACTGGGACTGGTACTGGTAATTGGGGCCTGGCTTCCTGGATCCTAAATTCAGAGAGTCTCATCACCAAGGAAGTAGGTGAGGTCACTTTCTTCAGGAACTGAATGAGGTCACTGCCTTGGCCACCACTTTGTCCTAACAGTTGCTTCGTATGCTCTCTGAGATCGAGGCTTTGCCTACTTCCTGTGACACTTTCACAAGTTAGAATGGTATAGAAACCATAAGTACCTGGGAACAGCTCTCCACCCAGGCTTGGTTTTGTCCTTCTTCACTACATTAAGAAGAGAGAGGCTGATTCAGACACATCCTTTCATCCTGACCGGGTTGTGTGCCATGCAAGATGACTTTTGCTCTCTCAGGTCCTTCATAGCTGACTACATCTTCTCAAGGGATTATTTCTGCATGGACTTCTGAGGTTCTCAGCTGGTGGAAGATCCTCTAGCTTCCTGTATTGTAAGACCAACTCTGTCCCTGCTCTTCTGTAAAGTGAGATAGAGTGAACAGTGTATGGTTAGGGTTAAAAGCATGTTTGATTTGAGTTAGGAATCATTCTGCTGGATGAATAATGGTATTGGGAATCTGTGATATTTAGAAGAATATAGACGTGAAATATATGTATGAGAACAGAGATCTAGGAACGATTTGAAGCCTAGGAAGGCATTGGGCCCTTGATTGAGATAATTAGCTTGAATTATGTTCTGCACCGAGGTCTCAGATAAATCGATACACAATGGCATAGGACCGGGTACCTCGGATGATTGAATGTAGAAGAGAACATCCAGTCAAAAAGGGATAGTCTGTAGGATTAGGAAAATAGTCAGTATGTTTAAGAAGAAGAGTGAGTCTAGGAATTGGAAAAAAGTTCTTTAACAATAGGGTTTCAGTTAGAGAGTGAATGTGAATGTCAGCACATGTGAAGAGACCATCACAATGATGAACTGGGGAAAATATGTAGGAAAGCAGATATCAATAGGGACATTTGGAAATCATGCAAAGGATAAAGTCAGTGATAGTATTAGATATTTTCAAGAGGGTTGAGGTTGAATATATTATCTTAGAAACAAATATGTACTCACCAATAGGATTGATATTTGAGAGCATTAGGCAAAATGGACATGCATGTTTTTAGTAATCCATGTTCACTTTCCATTTAGGCTTTCGCACAATCATAAGTGTGACCTTTGCATTTTGTGTCCAGAATACTACTGTGATAAAATGTATATGTAGATCAGGTGACATGAGTATTTCTTCCACCATTACGGGGAGCAAAATTCTGAAAACTTATAAATTAGTACTGAGGATACAAATAGGTGTACCCCCGTGTTGATGATTATAGAGATGATGCATGAATAGACCATATTGTGAATAAAGTATATAACTGGTTCCAAGTTTAAATAATGGATTGAATTTACCTCTGAAAATATATAGGAAATCTTATATATATACATTCATTCAAACGAGTTATATATCAAATGGTAATATTCTGGTTACAGTTTATCATGAAGAGTGTGTGAGTTTTGTTTCAAAAATGATCATGCAATCGAAAATAATGTGTTTTGAAATAAGTCTAGTGAAAAGACCAGTAAAGCAACATGGAGAAATACATGTGTTCTGAAGTAGAAAGTGATTGAAAGTAAACCAAATGCCTATAAATACCTATACATTTGTGAACTTGTGGATAAGAAAGTATATCTTATGATGTCCATAAACTGAAGAAATTGTAATGTACAAATGTTGAATAAAAATGAACATCAAAATACACATCATGTTCCATTGGAATCTACTTGCATTGATGTTAAACTGGGTCAGTTACTGTAGAAATATTAGGATTTCTAAGCACCTATCACTGAAATTAGTTTTTAGTACTAGAAAACCAATATGTATTTCAGGTGGTTGAGTATTTCTGAGATTAATCTTGTGAAATGTTGTTAATAAATACACATACAGGAACATGAATTAATTTAAGGAGTGTATAATAAGACACACATATTTCATATTTTGGAAAATCTGGAGAATATATATATATATATATATATATATATATATATATATATATATATGCACACACACACACACACACACACACACGCACACACATTGATATGCAGCAATATATATACCAATCGAAATTCATCATGAATTATAATTCATTCACATATCCAAAAATATTCATTTTGTTGATCATGGATTTATGTTAATTATGTCTAATGTTTTTCACTAGAAAGCTCACCCACAGTTCCATCAGTATTTAGGGGGAGTCATCTCTTCTCACAATTTTTATATACCAAAGTCAGTGAGCTCACAAGAATGTACGTGTGATATCAGGTAGGATACTATATATGCATAAAAAGATACATGTGCTGAATAGGCTTCAGAGAAAGGGAGACAGGAATTTTCATATGGGTTTACTTTAAGAACTCATGAAGAAATATTACAAAGAAAAGTTGACTAGATTTATAATACATCCTCTTGATAAAGCAGAAGGCAAATCCAAGTATACACCATGCTTCATATGAAAGGCTTGCATTTCTATTCAGTTACGTTTCTTTTTCTCCATAATATTAGGATTAGTAGTCAGAGTCTAGTAGGGTATTGGTTAGTGTCAGGGATTCAGTATTTCAAATGGAAAATAGGAAAATGAATCTAATGTGCATGCAAACATGTGCTACACAAAATTCTTCCCACTCTCATTCAGAACAAAGCCTTGACACAACCATCGATCCAAGTAAGACACAATTAGAGGAGAGGAGTTAGAAAATCTGTAAATATATATGTGGAATAAAAATTGTTCAGGAGTTCACAACACTGGAGGTGGTAGAACAATTTCCAAAAGTAAGGGAGAGGGTAAACACTCCAGAAACATAGAGCTCTGCTGGCCTAAAGACTTCTTGAGAAACTTCCTCTAAGTTTGGGCACATGAAATATATGTAATTTTCACACGATTTAGCTTGGTTTTGGAGTGACACCATCAAACCTGTGTCTGCATCTATGTGACCTGAAGGACATGGTTCCTTATTTTCTAATGAACATGAGGCAGAAGTTCTGAATTCTCTTTTTGTAGATAAACTGTGGCCACTGGGAGCTAAGTGTCTTCCCATGTAGTCTGTGAAGCCATTTGGTCATCCTCCATTTTTCCTGGTGTTTCTTGCAGTTGCACTGGCAGTTTGGTATTGGTTTCATGAAATACAAGGAGTACAACTGGGACACAATGCTGGAGGGAGTTCTGTCACGTGTGGTTGGTCAGGGTCTCCAAGAGAATGTACGAACCAGGCTTCTATCCAACAATACTTTCCCCCTTGACTATAGCAACCTGACTCTGAACATTACCCTGAAACCTCTGCATATAACAACATGCCTTTACATATAAGGGTCTGCTGCCTGCACCTTGTCAGTCACAAGGCTTTTGGAAGCCAATGGCAGATCCAGGTGGTCCTACCAAAAATATTTATTCACACACCTACAGTCCACTGCTCTATGTCCACTACTCAGCAGGCTCCAACTTACTGGCATCTCTGTTCTACACCAGTTTCACGAAACCCAGTGAATCAAGGCACTGTCTGGTACACTCATGATCAGCAAAAGGATATCCAAATGTTCTCCAGTGCCACCTGGTCATGGGAATTTCAAAAATTTCAAGGTATTTATGTAGCCATTTTTCAAGGATGAAGTTGGAATCACTGTGGGTTTCAATTAATTCAGGAACCATTGAATGGTGAGGAAGCTCATTTCAAAGAAAGCTCTGGAGAACACTCACAGGCAAGCCTTCCCAAAAGGTGGCCAAGTGGTCACATGAAGCCAGGCCCATTGAGGTGTACAATGTGAGTTCCATGTGTCGTTAGACTCTCAAGTATGGCTACGAAGTCTTTAAGAATAAAATCATGTGATATCCTGGCTTAGATTCCCTGAGCTCTGTTGGAAGCCATCCAGGGCCTAGATCTCAGTTTCCAAGGGCGATTCTCATGTGTGGCCTCCTAAAATCCCAAGACTATTTATTGCAATACTTCTCTGAGGTCAGTTCCAGAACTCAGTCTCTAAGGGGAATTACACCAGAGTTCAAACCCAGGTGGACCCAGTCATCTCGCCCAACAGCCACACAAATGACCTCAATTAAAACCAAAACAGTCCCACATGGCTCTCATGTTATACCACATAGACACTCATCATAAACTCTGGCTGGAGGTTTCCATGAGGGTGCAGACCAAGACAGTGTACAAAATAATCTCCCTTGCCCCTCATTTGCCTAAAGTCAGGGTGGCCTGGACACACTTCCTGCGAACTAAGAGTGAACAAATAGGCCTGACCTTAATACTGCTCCACTTTACCAATTTGAGGCCACTGCCTGTTGGGTTTAGATTCTTTATGTGAATTGGAGTCATGAGAAAACCCAGGCACCTATGGCCTAGCCTCTGTAGGTTTTGAAGTACTCATTTGATGCAAAGCATCCCTATTCTTACTTGATGGAGGTAAAGAACCTTACAGAGGAAGGCGAGAGACTTCATCACAATTACTGCTCTTTTGGCCATTTTGGTTTTCGATGCACACATGGGAACTTTCTTTAGATCCATCAGGTGCTGAAAATATAAGCCACAGCATCACACAGGGCGAAAGGGCTGATTCAGACACATCCCTTTCAAAGAAATTAAGCAAAGAGCCATAGGTATGCCCATTCTTTTTTATTTGAAAACTCTTTTCTTCAGGCTTCACAAAGGGGTAGCCTGAGTCAAAGACCTTCCTGACATTCAGGTCAAAAGAAAAATAGGTAAGCAAAAAGCCCAAAGCAGAGTTTCTCCACTGAGACTCTCCTGGTCACATTGATATCTGAGTTTTCTGAGATGCTCGTCATTCCCTTCAGCTATCCAGTTCATGGCCATGTCACAGAGCTTGGAGGTGGTATATATCTTGGACACAAAACCATGGGCCTATTCTGGAGAGTGGCCAGAATTCAGGAAGAAAACAGGAAAACTTAGGAAGTTATCACTCGTTGCCAACCAATAAGGTAAGCTACAGTCCATTTTAAATGGGGAAGGACGAATGCTGGGAAGCTTTCTAATAGACAGGAGACATCCATTGATGCTTTATCTATTCTAATGTCTACAACCACAGACACACTGGGATACACAGACATAGAAATACTCGCCTTGTCAAACAACTTTCTAGTAACAGTCCACTCCAAACCAAACAAACCGACTTTAGTACCTATTCTCATAACATGAGACAAAACCACAAACCCACAACCACACCCACAAAGGCACCTTCTTACCCCTAGTAGGTCTGTGACTATCTGGAGTGTCCTCTGATTGGTGGGGCATACAATGTTCCCCCGAAATGGCCTGTCCTAAGATCTGGTCTCCTTGGCCAACACTGTGAAGTTGTTAGGAGCCACTGGTGAGCCACTACCTGCTTTCTCAGGTAAAGCCCCACTTTAGAGCTTTCTTGCATTTGGCCTTCCTCACATCTGTAAGTACCAAGAAAGACTGACTCTGTCCTTGGTAAATCCAAAGAAGTGAGACAACTGGGACTGGTACTGGGACTGGCTCTGGGTGCCTGGCTTCCTGGATCCCAAGTTCAGAGAGTTCCATCACCCAGCAAGTGAGGTGAGGTCACTTCCTTCAGGAACTGAATGAGGTCACTTTCTTGGCAACAAATTTATCCAAACTGTTGATTTCAAGGGTCCCATTATATGGAGGATGCCCCTACTTCCTGTGACACATTCACAATTTAGAATGATATATCAACCATAGTCACCCATAAACAGATCTCCACACAGTCCTGGTTTGGTCCATCTTCTCTACATTAAGAAGAGAAGCTGATTCAGACATAACCCTTTATCCTGACCATGTTGTTTGCCATGGAAGATGACTTTTGCTCACTCAGGTCCTTCATAGCTGCCTTTATCTTCTCCAGGGATCATTTTTGCAGGGACCTTTGAGGTTCTCATTAGGTCTAATATCCCCTACATTCCTGTATTGCATGAACAACTCTTTCCCTGCTCTTTTGTAAAATTAGATTGAGGGAACAGTGTATGGTCATGATTAATAACATGTTCAGTGTGGGTTAGAAATCATTCTGCTATATGAATAATGGTATAAGGAACCTGCGATATGTATAAGAATATATAGGTGAAATGAATGTATGAAAATAGAAATCTAAGTAAGATTTGAAGCCCAGAAAGGCATTGGGGCCTTGATTGGGATAGGCATTGTTGAATTATGTTTTGCACAGATGTCTCAGATACATCAATATACAATGGCATAGGACCTTGTACCTTGGATGATTGAAAGTAGAAGAGAACATCCAGTCAAAAAGAAATAGTCGGTAGTGAAAGGTTAATAAAATAGGTACTTATCACTTCCTGTTTTTCTGTGTGCTTAACAAAACTCTGTTGCAATCTTGTGAAAAATTTGCTAATCTTTTCCTAGAGTGTGCTGTTCCCAAACGCCAAACTGCAGAATGTACTCCCTCACTCGGTGTCACGCAAACCACCCACTCGCCCTTACCCATCAGTAAACTTTCCTCCCTTCCCTCTCCAAGGAAAGTATATAAGCTCTGCTGAAGCTGTGCTTGGGGCTCTCTTCTCTATTCAAGTGAGCTCTGAGGCCCAGCATGCTGGACCCCAAATAAACCCTTTGCTGTTTCATGAGACAGTATCTTGGTGGTCTCTTCCTCCGACACTCACACGACATTTACATATTGAGGTTCCACAGAGTTCCAGCAGCAGGGGACGAGAGACCCCAATGGGCACCTCTCGGGGCAAGTAAGGGGCCTCTTTCTGGTTTCATGTTTCAGCTTACGGCTTGGCAAAATCACTGGCAATGAAGAGCTTGAGCTCTCTCCCACAGTGACTGAGAGATGTGTCACAGAGACACAGGCCGCGTCCCTGGGGTACGCCCCAGAGGACTCGAGAAATCAAGGAACAATTGTCTCCTCAACTCAGTGATATTTTCAGTTTCGGTATTTTCAGCCCATCGGATTTTGCCAGCTACTCATTCCTGGTCTCAGTGTTGGAGGTCCATTGCATGTCTTTATTGTCTTGTCTTGTCTGTGTCATGTGTCGTTGCTTTTACTGTTAGTGTACCTTTCATTATGGGACAGAGCACTTCAATGCCTCTGTCCCTGACCCTTGATCACTGGACCAAAATCCGCTTAAGGGCTCAGAATCTTTCTTATTTAGTAAAACGCTGGACCTGGCAGACTCTCTGTTCCTCAGAATGACCCACGTTTTGAGTCGGATGGCCCGTAAAAGGATCTTTCTACTTCCTACTAATTTAAAAAGTCAGAGATATTGTCTTTCAGCCGGGGCCACATAGCCATCCTGATCAACAGCCATATATTTTAACTTGGCATGACCTCTGCAAATCTCCTTCTTCATGGGTGAAGCTTTTCCTTGCCCCTGCCCCCCGCTCCTACTCTTTCCCCCATGATCTCTCAAACCCTCTGCTCCTCCCCCTCCTCCACCCTCTGTTCTCCCTGAGTCACAAGATTTGACTCTACTGGAATCTCTTCCCCCTCCTTATCCCCTGCCATCGTCCACTAACCCACAACACCCTCTAAGTGATTCTACTTCTGCTGACTCAGCCTCTCTGCCATTGGAGGAAGCAAAGCCGGCCCAGCACCCTCCAGATAACTCCCTCGTGGCACACACATCCCCTCCTTCCCTGGAGGAAGCTGGCCCGGCTAAAGGAACTCACAGGCAGCAAATGATTGAAACCCTGGAACTCCCATGATGCACCCCTTCTGTCCCCATGGGCCAATGATTGATGATGGCCATGGGAGAAAAATGCAAGCTTACAAGTATTGGCCTTTCTCCTCTTCAGACCTATACAACTTAAAAAATTACAATCCCCCATTTTCTGAAGAACCCACCCGGCTCATAGGTCTGGTTGAGTCATTGATGTTTTCCCACCTGCCTACTTGGGATGACTGCCAACAACACCTAAGGACTATCTTCATGACAGAGGAACAAAAGAGAATCCTCCTGCAAGCTAGAAAAAAGTATCCTCAGACCAGATGGGCGACCAACACAACTTCCCAACTTAATCAAAGCCAGCATTCCCTTTAACCGACCCAACTGGGACCCCAACATCTTTGAAGGTAGGGAGAAACTGTCCCCTTATTACCGGGCTCTAATAGTGGGTTTCCAAGTGGCTGCTAGGCAACCAACTAATTTTGCCAAGGTAACAGAGATTACTAAGGGCCTGATGAATCTCCCTCTCTATGTTTCTAGAGAGAATTATGGAGACATATAGGAGATATACTCCTTTCGATTCTCAGGGGGAGGATCAAAAGGCATCTGTCATGATGGCCTTTATTGGGCAAGGTGCCCTGGATACTAAAAGAAAGTTACAACGCTTAGATGGATTACAAGATATGACTTTGAGAGATTTTGTCAGAGAAGCCGAGAAGGCATACTATAAGAGAGAAACTGAGGAAGATAAGGGAGCAAAGGGAGGATAAAAGAAACAAAGACAGACTAAGGCATTGACTAAGGTCCTGGTCACAACAAAAAATAGGCGAGAAATTAAGAAACAGGGAGACAGGAAGGGATACCTGGGCCCAGGCCAGAGACCACCCCTGACCTCAGATCAATGTGATTACTGTAAAGAAAAAGGACACTGGGCCAAAGAGTGCCCCAGAAATAGACAGCCACACCAGCCAGGCATTCTGACTCTGGAGGATGACTACGAAAGTAGGGGCTACGATCCCCTCGCTGAGTTAAGCGTAACTTGAAGTGGAGGGGACCCCAGTAAACTTTGAAGTGAATACAGGGGCAATATACTCAGCCCTCAAGGCCACATTTGGCCCTCTATTAAATAAAAGGTCTCTAGTTCAAGGGGCTAACGGCAGTAAATATTGGGCATAGACAACTAAGAGTACCATGGACCTGGGGAAAGGAAATAATCCATCACTCCTTCCTAGTAATCCCAGAATGCCCAGCCCCATTGATGGGCAGAGATCTGCTCACCATGGTCCACGCCAAAATAACCTTTAACCCTGAAAGCCCCCAAGTGGAATTTCTAAATCCTTCAGTAAAAATTCCTATAGTCATGGCTCCAACTATGTCAGTAGAAACTGTACATCAACTCACTCGCTTTGGTTCAAAGAAACTGCAGGAATTCCTGAAGGATCAAGAACAGAGTTTTAAACTAACTGACTCACAGGAAAAGGAAATAACAGAATGGTTAAAAAAAGTCTGTCAGTTCCATCAATTGGTTAATGCTTACCCTTACAAGCTTCCTTCAGGAAAGCGCCTATGAGGAACCAGACCAGGACAATTTTGGGAAGTGGATTTTACTGAAATTAAGCCAGCAAGGTATGGACTTAAATATCTCCTAGTCTTTGTAGATACATTTTCAGGATGGATTGAAGCAGTCCCCACAAAAAAAAAAAAGAAAGAAAGAAAGAAACAGCAAAAACGATGGCCAAGAATATCCTAGAAGATATTTTTCCAAGATACGGCCTGTGTAAGGTAAAAGGGTCTGATAATGGACTGGTGTTCATGGCCCCGGTAAGTCAAGGGTTAGCCAGGACCCTGAGGATTAATTGGAAGTTACATTGTGCTTATCGACCCCAGGTTCAGGACAGGTAGAAAGAGTGAATAGAACCATTAAACAGACCTTACCGAAATTAAGCTTAGAGACCAGCATAAAAGATTGGACTATGCTCCTGCCTTCTGCAATGTTGCATGCAAGAAATACTCCCTCTGTTTCTTTGTGTAATCACACCCCCTTTGAAATTCTCTATTGTGCACCTCCTCCCGTAAGGGACCTAAGCCCACTCTAAGACATAACGATCCCTTCCACACCCCCTTGCTTGAGAGACTTAAAGCTCTTGAAAGAACTAAGAAATACCTGTGAAAAACAGCTGGCCACTGCCTACCAACCTGGGGAGGAGGGGATTCCACATCGATATCAAGTAACAGACTTCATCGACGTAAGACGACATCAGGTGTCATCCCTGGAATCCCGCTGGAAAGGACCATAGCAGGTGCTACTTATAACACCTACAGTAGTAATGGTAGATGGAATCACTTCCTGGATCCATGCCTGTCATCTCAAGCCTGTGCCCTGTCCAGACTCTGGCTAGAAACTGAAAAACACTGGTAACCCTTTAAAATTGCGTATTCGCCATGTGGATAAGGCTCTATACTCTCCCATTTACCACCAGTAGTCCTAACCCTCATCAGTCCGTTCAGCAGAGATGGGTGATCACAAATCCTACTGGAAAATAAGTATAATATATCTCGCATACAGCCCCCTTAGGATCTGGTGGCCATCTCTCCATACAGACATTTGTCAGCTGGCTATAGCTCTTTCCTATTGGTATATCCCTGATGAAGAGGATCCCACTAAAATTCCATTAAATGCCTTCTGTACCATAGATAATGGAAACAAACCTTATGGATGTAGGGACACGTGAGCCAGATGCAGGTTGGCTAGCCTAGATTGCTATGTTTGCCCAGCAGACTATCAAAGCCACAAACAGTCACGGCTGTGTGGGGGAAAAGCTGACTTCTTCTATATGTCATGGGAATGTGAGTATACAGGGGCTGCCTGATGGAACCCAAACTCCTAATCAAATTCAGTACAGAGCATTGGCCATACTACCAATTAGATAACCAAAACCGATGGCCCCCAGAGGGGTCTCCAGATCCTCAAATTCTGCGTGAACTTTTTAACTTCTGCAAGTGCTCAAAAGGCTGAAAGGCGATTCCCCTATGTGGAAGCCTTTTCCCTCCTTCACGCACATCCTGAACTATGCTTCTCCAAAAGATCCTCACCCTCAGCCTTCTGCTCCAGACTCTCTGCTGTCATTCCCACCTCAGCAAACTGATTTCTCCCCTCCAATTAATAGATGAAAAGCCCAAACCGCCGCCGGTTCTCAGACCACTGCCCACTTGCTGAGGTAGCAGGTACTGAGGTACCCCTTCACCCACTCATTCCTCTCTTCTCCTGTCAGTGCCACACCGGGTCCCACCAGGTCCTCTTACCAGCTAACCAAAAGCTCAAACCAGCTGAGGAGAGCCCTCAGACCCTTATCCAAGATGTAATAAAAATGGCCTTTAATGTTGCTTTGTCAATACTTAAAACAGGTTTCTAAGTTTTTGAAAGTCCCTCACAGGATTTTGGGATACTCACTCCCGTCTTCCCCTCTACTCTACCTGTTCTACTGCTCACGTTTTTGTTGCCTGGAAAATCCCAAACCCGTTTCCCATTATTCTTTTACATCTCTCCTTCCTCATTCTCAGATCCTCGGAGGTGCTCTCAGCCCCACCTTCCCCGTCTTCCCCCGCTGTACCAGGCCCACCGAAAAGTCTTAACTGACCTTCTCCAGAAGTCTTCACCATGGCTGACTTTAAAACTTTCAGCAAAAGAGTCCCTATAAAAGAGTTCAATGTAGATAAATTTTCTTTATTCGTGTTGCCCTGTTCTACTTGGCCACTGCCTAAAAAACTCAGCACTTCTCAGCTAGACACCCCCTTACTAGTTTTTCACAAAATATGAGAAAAAGGCCTCTGGCCTTGAGGTGGGGCTTCACAGAAATGGCTACATTTCTACAATAAAGAAGTTAAAATTGGGCTCCATTGTAACAGCTGGCAGGGGGAAAAAAGAAAGGGAAGAAAAATCTCTCCCTCTCCCAGGTGTCCTTGGTAAGTTAACTTGCCCAGAACAGAGGAAAAAAAAGAAACAAAAACTGCTTTTTGTGATCTTCTGCAGACTGTGAACTTCTGAGCCCCTTCCCTTATATGTTGGGTACAAAATTCTGAAACTATCTAAACTTGGGTTTCAGGGGATTAATTGATTACAACAGAAGCAGTGCCCTCTGAATCCATTTGCAACCAAATAGGACTGTTTCCCTGTCTTCCATGCTATCTTAGGTGCCTTGCCTTGTCCTTCCCTACAACAGTATAATTCTATATACTTAAACATTGTTTATGTTTTCATGAAATGGTTAACCGATGTGATTAATTGAAGTTGTTTCACAGAGTGCACTGTCATGATGCAGGTTCATTTAAAGATCATATAGGGGGGCATACAACCCGGTTAAGCTGAAAACATATATCCTCACTTTAGCCATATATTAGGAATAGGGGTTTCTGCAGTGGTGGGTACAGGAACAACTGCCCTGGTCCATGGGACACAACAAGTGACCCAATTAGAAGCAGCAATAGACCAATAAATAAAGATATTAGAAACCTCCATCACAGCTTTGCAGGAATCTTTTACCTCTCTACCTGAAGTTGTTTTAGAGAACAGTCGAGGGTTGGATCTCCTCTTCATCAGAGAAGAGGGCCTTTGTGCTGCATTGAGGGAAGAATGTTGCTTTTATGCCGACCATACGGGAGTTGTAAAAAAAAAAAAAATCTATGAGTAAATTAAAAAGACGCCTTGAAGAGCATCAACGAGAGAGAGAGAGGCCCAAAAGGGTGGTTTGAGTTTTGTTCACACAGTCTCCCTAGTCAACTATGCTTTTATCAACCCTGGCCAATCCAAGAATCCTTATATTATTGCTCACTATAAAACCCTGTTTGCTCAACCGTGTAATTTCTTTTCTCCAAGCTCAAATTGGTCAAGTTAAACATATGGCAATACCCCACTAGCAGACATAGAATTTAAACCTCCCTATGATCACTTTTATGATTAAAAGGATCCAGAAGAAGAAGTGGGGAATGAAAGGTTAATAAAATAGGTACTTGTCACTTCCTGTTTTTTTGTATGCTTAGAAAAACACTGTTGAAATATTGACAACTGTTTTCTAATCTTGTTCCCAGAATGTGCTGTTCCCAATTGCCAAATTGCAGAATGTACTCCCTCACCCGGTTGCTCGCAGACCGACCACTCGCCCTGAACCATCAATAAACTTCTCTCCCTGCAGCCTCCAAGGAAAGTATAAAAGATCAGCTTAAGCTGTTCTCAGGGCTCTCTGATCTATTCAAGGGAGCTTTGAGCCCCAGTATGCTGGACCGCCAATAAACCCTTAGCTGTTGCATAGTACAGTCTTTTGGTGGTCTCTTCCTCTTACGCTTGCCGGATTATTATTGGATGATTGAATGTAGAAGAGAACATCCTGTCAAAAAGGGATAGTCGGTGGGATTAGGAAGATAGTGGGTAGGCTTAGGAAGACGAGTGAGTATAGGATTTGGAACAAAAGTTCTTTAGCAATAGGGTTTCAGTTAGAGAGTGAAGTTAAATGTTAGCACAAGTGAAGAGTCAGTCACAATGATGAACTGGGGAAAATATGTAGGAAAGCAGATATCAATAGAGACATTACGAAATCAAGCAAAGTATAAAGTGAGTCATAGGATTAGACATTTTCAAGAGGGTTGAGGTTGAACACATAATCTTAGGAAGAAACAAATATGTAGTCACCAATAGGATTGACATTTGAGAGCATTAGGAAACCTGGACATGGATGTTTTAAGTAATCCATGTTCACTTTCCATTTAGGCTTTGGTACAATCATAAGCCTGACATTTGCATTTTGTGTCCAAATATTACTGTGATTAAATGTATATATAGATCAGGTGACATGAGTATTTCTTCCATCATTTCTGGGAGCAATACTTTGAAGACGTATAATTCATATTGGGGAATCAAAGAGGTTTACCTTGAGTCTATGAATATAGAGATAATGCATGAATAGACATCACTGTGAATAAATAATATAACTGGTTCCACTTTAAATAATGGCTTAAATTGATATCTGAAAACTTATGTGAAATTTTATATTGATATACAATCATTTATTTCAACCAGTTATACAACTAATGGTAATATTAGGGTTATGGTTTATCATGAAGCTGTGTGAGTTTTGCTAAAAAAGTGATTATGGAAATCAAAAATAATGTGTGTGGAAAGAAGTCTCATGAAAAGTTAAGCCAAGAAATATGGAGGAATACATGTGTTCTGAAGCAGGAAGTGATTGAAAGTCAAACAAATGCTTAAAAATTTGCTAACTAGTGGATGAAATGTATATATATCCTATGATGTGCATAAACTGAAGAAATACTAATGTACCAGTGTTGAATAAAAATGAACGTCAAACTACACATCATGTCCCATAGGAATCTACTTGAATTGATGTTAAACTGGGTCAGTTACTGTAGAAATATTAGGATTTGTATGCACCATTCACTGAAGTTAGTTTTCAGTACTAGGAAACAAATATATATGTCCGGTGGATGAATATTTCTGAGAATAATCTGGTGAAAAGTTGATTATAAATCTAAATATATGAATATGAATGAATTTAGAGAGTGTATAATAAGAAACATTTTTCATATTTTGAAAAATCTTGAGAATATATATATATATATATATATATATATATATATATATACACACATATACACAAACACACACAGAGAGAGACATTAAAAATAGCAATATATATTGCAATGGAAATTCACCATGAAATATATATCATCCACAGATTCAAAAATATTCATTTCTCTAAACATGGACTTATGCATAATATTGTTCAACTACGAAGTTGACCAATAGGTTGAATTTTCAGTTCCAACAGCGTTTAGGAGGAGTAGTCTCTTCTCACAATTTGAATTTGCCACCTAACAAAAATGTACGTGTTATAACAGGTAGGATTCTATATGTGCATATAAAAAAACATGTGCTGAATAGGCTACAGAGAATGGAGACAGGAATTTGTTGAGAGCCACAGCTGAAGGTGCCCTAGCAAGCTTCCAACTGCCAGAAAAATTCCAGCTGCCTGCTGATTATTGGCTCACAGAGGCCCCAGCAACATCTAGCTGATTGGCTACTCTGTGGTGATGCTCATTGGGCTGTTTCCCTGCCCTTTCAGACCATGGAGCTGCTCATTGGGGGACTTTTTTGGCTCCACCCACGATGACCCAGCAAATCGACCTCAAGCGCAGGAGGTTTGTGGGAGGTGGAGAGGTTTGTGGGTGTGAGAGAGACTTTACAAGGAAGCCAGTTGTGGCAGTTAGCCTCTGGGAGTTTTTCCTGAGGAGCTGTTTTGTTTGGCGTGTGTGGTTCTAAAAATAAAGTTTGTTTCTTTTGACAAGTGGCTGCTGAATCATGCCTAGCCAGACTGCAGCATTTGGTGGCTCGAACGGGTATTGACTGAGGGTAAGTGATAAGGTAAACTGCTCGACCCTGAGAGCAGGGCGAGAGGATGGGTAGCCATTTTAGGATTCCTCTTTTGTTTTGCTTCACGTTTATTTTAAGTTGCCTGTCCCTGGAGATGAGTTAAACGAAAGAAAAACCACTCAAATCTGAGGAAAAACTATTTATGTCTGAGGAACAGATTGGGATAAAGGTCGGATGCACATGTCAGGAGGATAGAAAGGCCATAATGACTTTTTGTTGTTCACTTTTTATTTCATTCTGTCTCGTTTTTTTTTTTTTTTCTTTTTTGCGTTATCTTGTTGGGTTTCATTAAAGTAGAAATACGGGATCAGAAATTAGTAAAAAACAAACTGAAATAGTGTTAAGGAAATTGTTACAGGAAGGAGGCATCTCACTAAAATCAGGGACAGTCAGGGCATACGTTGATACAATATAAAAATGAAGCCCATGGCTTTTAAAGTAAGAGTTATTAAATTTACCACAATGGAACCATCATGGTGAAGATTTAAAAAGAATAGAAAAGAACAGTCCAGGGACTCTGCCAGTTGGCACACTGACATTGTGGTCTTTCATATCTGTTTTGCTTAGTCCAAAGCCTTCAGTTCAGACAAAGATAGAGGAACAAAGCTTAGAGCAGAAAAAGCCATCAGGGGAAAAGTTACAAAAGGACGCTGCTACTAACAACCTTCTATCATCAGAGGGTGTAAATGTCCAACCGACAGTGCCACCTCTAAAGGATACTGTTACTAACACCTTTCTATTCTGTAATTATTTTATTTTCCAATAGTCAGTATATATTTAATGCTATAGTATCCCTTGAAGGTGCTGGTAGGATTTCCCCTTAAGTACTGTTTTCTCTTTGCTTTCCAATATACAAAGTCTAATCTGGGACAGAAAAGATCCATTCTTTGTAAGACGTATCTGGGCACATACAGGATTGCCTGGAGCCCTTAGTTTGGGCAATGATTTAGCAGATAAAACTACACATGACATATATTCATATTTTCTCTACACTAGAAGAAGCTACAAATTTTCAAAAAAGTTCCATGTCAATGCTAATACTTTACAAAAGCGTTTTGAAATAACTAAGGAACAAGCTAGACAAATAATAAAACAATGTCAAAATTGTGTGACCATTTTACCACAAGTTAATCCTGAAGTCAATCCGAGAGGATTGATACCTAACCATATTTGGCAGATGGACGTCACACACTTGCCAGAATTTGGAAAATTAAAATATTTGCATGTTACAGTTGACACTTCTTCTGGATTTTTGATGGGCTCCCTTCATGCCGGAGAAAAAACTAAAGATGTTATAGCTCATTGCTTAAAAAATTTTGCCACTGTGGGCGTTCCAAAACAGTTAAAAACAGATAATGCCCCTGGTTATTCTTCTACCTCTTTTAAAAAATTTTGCTCATCATTTGGCATAACTCATATAACAGGAATCCCATACAATCCACAGGGAAAAGGCATAGTTGAAAGAGCACATCAAACTATTAAAATGTACTTATTAAAGCAAAAAGACGGAATTGGGAAGGGGTATATATTTCCCAAAGATAAACTTAAAATAACCATTTTTACTCTAAACTTTTTACATTTGGATTCATGAGGACTTAGTGCTGCAGAAAGGCATATGTGTCCAAAAAATGTGCATAAGCTCAAGGTACTTTGGAAGGCTATTCTAACAGGACAATGGAAAGGTCCTGACCCAGTAATTGTGTGGAGTCCAGGGTCTGTTTGTGTGTTTCCACAGGAAGAACAGCAGCCGATTTGGATTCCGGAGAGATTAACTAAAGTCCTGACCAAGTGATAGTCTGGAGTCGAGGGTCTGTTTGTGTGTTTCCACAGGAAGAACAGCACCGATTTGGATTCCAGAGAGATTAACTAAACTGATTTGTATAGACCAAAAAGAAGATGATTTGGCTCAAATCCATAACAGCTGGTATCCAAAACTCCAGTCTGGCTATCCTTACATCTGCGACAGAACCAGGATGCTTTTTTCAATATCAATTTTATTATTGCCCTTTCCCACAACATGAAGTTCTATTTTGTGTTTTTGAGCTAATGCAGACCTAGGTTACTGTTTTGCTGATCATTTCTATTTTTTGACTATAATTTTTTAAACATTCCAATGGTGATTTCACCTGTAAAAAGTTATAAGGCCTTTACTATTATGTAATGTGTTGTATGTATTATATTATGTTTGCACACTTGTGTTTTGTGTCATATGTTTGAATGTACATATGTCCATACATCATATATGATGTGCGCTCATGAAAAAATGGATCCAAATATTTTTTTTTATTCACGTGTTTTAAATGTTTTAATTTAAATTGGGTAAACATCTGTTGAGGACTGTTTTAATATGTGAACAAAAAAGGACGTTAACAGAACTGTATGTTTACTTTCACCTTTCCTTTTCATTATATTGAATAATTCTCTTCAAGATAATGTAAGTTGTTAAGAAAATGGGTTTTTTTAGTACCTTTTAGAATGATACATAATTTTTTTTAGCCATTATTGCCAGAATTCCTATCTTCATCCCAGTGTTGGTGAAGACAAAGATAAAACCAATCTACAGATTGTGCAATAGCCATCACTGAACTGTTTGCAGAACTTGCCTGGACTATGTATCACTTGTGTGCATTTTGAACTATCTGTTGGTGCAGCGACTTGTGGTAGTGTTGGGGTATTTATGCTTATGCTGTCATTGGTGGTACAATTTTTCCAAAAGGAGCCATCAACTGGCTTGGTGTATCTTCCTTTTTCTCACTTTATAGAGGTCAGGAACCTTACAGAGGAAGGCAAAAGACTTCATCCACAATGACTGCTCTTTTGGCCATTTTGGTTTTGGATGCACACATGGGATCTTTCTTTAGATCCATCAGGTGCTGAGAATATTATCAACAGCCTCACACAGGGCTAAGACACTGATTCAGACACATCCCTTTCCAAAGCAATTAAGCAAAGAGCCACAGGTGATGCCCATTCATTTCCATTTGAAAACTGTTTTCTTCAGGTTTCACAAAGGGGTGTCCTGAGGCAAAGAACATCCTGACATTCAGGGAAAAAGAACAACAGTTAAGGAAAAGGCCCAAAGTAGGATTTCTCCACTGAGACTTTACATTACAAACTGATATCTGAGTTTTCTGTGATGTTTGCCATTCCCTTCAGCTATCCATTACATGGCCATGTCACAGAGCTTGGAGGTGGTACATATCTTGGACACAAAACCATGAGCCTCTTCTGGAGAGTGGCCAGAATTCAGGAAGAAAACGGCAACTTAGCAAATTAGCAGGTGTTGCCCATTGATAAGGCAAGCCACAGTCCATTCATAAATTGTGCAGGATGAATGCTGGGAAGCTTTCTACTAGACAGGATACATCCATTGAATCATTCTCTTTTCTAAAGTCTACAACCACGGACACATTGGGATACACAGACATAGAAACACTCACCTTGTGAAATGACTTATTAAAAACAGTTCACTCCAAACCAAACAAACCACCTTTCCTACATATTCTCAGAACATGAGACAAACCAAAAACCCACACCCACACCCACAAAGGCACCTCCTTCCCCAAAATGGGTCTGTGACTATCCGAAGTGTTCTCTGACTGGTGGACCACACTGTGTTCCCCTGAAATGGCCTGTCCTGTATCAGATTAGGTCTCCTTGGCCAACTCTGTGAAGTTGTCAGTAGCCAGAGGTGAGCTCCTACCTACTTGCTCAGGAAAGGCCCCTCTTCAGAGCTCTCCTGGTATTTGGCCTTTCTCACATCAGTAGGAATCAAGAAAGAATGACTCTGTCTTTGGAAAATCCAAACAATTGAGAACACTGGGACTGGGACTGGGACTGGCTCTGGGTTCCTGGCTTCCTAGATACCAAGTTCAGAGAGTTCCATCACCAAGGAATTGACTTTAGTCACTTCCTTTAGGAACTGAATGAGTTCACCGCCTTGGCAACCACTTTGACCTAACATTTTATTCCAAAAGTCCCATGAGATGGAGGCTGGCTCTGCTTCCTCTGACACTTTCACAAGTTTTAATGGTATGTCAACCATAGGCACCCAGGGACAGCTCTCCACACAGGCCTGGTTTGGTCCATCTTCTCTACATTAAGAAAAGAGAGGCTGATTCAGACATATCCCTTCATCCTGACCAGGTTGTTTGCCATGAAAGATGACGTTTGCTCTCTCAGGTCTTTCACAGCTGCCTACAACTTATCCAGGGATCATTTCTGTATGGACATTCGAGGTTCTCAACTGGTGGAAGATCACCTACATTCCTGTATTGAAATACCAACTCCATCCCTGCTCTTCTAAAAAGTTAGATTGAGGGAACAGTGTATGATTAGGGTTAATAACAGGTTCAATTTTGGTTAGGAATCATTCTGAGGGTTGAATAATGGTATTGGGAACCTGCGATATTTACAAGAATATATAGGGGATATATAAGTATGAAAACAGAAATCTTGGTAAGATTTGAAGCCCAGAAGGGCATTGGGCACTTGATTTACGTTCTGAACAGATGTCTCAGATAAATCGATATACAATGGCATAGAACCATGTACCATGGATGATTGAATGTAGAAGAGAACATGCAGTCAAAAAGGAATAGTCGGTAGGATCAGGAGATAGTCATTAGTTTTAGGAAGAAGAGTGAGTATAGGATTTGGAACAAAATTCTTTAGCAATAGGGTTTCAGTTAGAGAGTAAATGTAAATGTCAGCATATGTGAAGTGTCAGTCACGATGATGAACTGGGCAAAATATGTAGGAAAGCTGATATCAATAAAGACTTTAGGAAATCAGGCAAAGTATAAAGTGAGTCACAAGATTAGACATTTTTAACAGGGTTGAGTTTGAATATATAATCTTAGGAAGAAAAAAATATGTAGTCACCAGTAGAATTGAAATTTGAGAGCATTAGGAAACCTGGACATCGATGTTTTCAGTAATCCATGTTCACTTTCCATTTAGACTTTGGTACATCATAAGTGTCATCTTTGTGTTTAGTCTCCAGAATATTACTGTGATAAAATGTATATGTAGATCAGGTGACACGAGTATTTCTTCCACCATTTTTGGGAGCAACATTTTGAAGACGTATGAATTAGAATTGGGGGGAAAAAAAGAGGTGTATTCTGTTTCTATGAATATAGAGATAATGCATGAAGAGACCATATGGTGAATAAATAATATAACTGGTGCCACATTAAATAATGGATTGAATTGATATCTGAAAATATATAAGAATTCTTATATTGATATAAAATCATTCATTACAACCAGTTATACATCTAATGGTAATAATAGTTTTATGTTTTTTATGAAGAGTGTGTGAGTTTTGCTTCAAAAGTGATTATGGAAACCGAAAATAATGTGTTTGCAAAGAAGTCTCATAAAAAGTCCAGTCAAGAAACATGGAGAAATACATGTGTTCTGAAACAGGAAGTGATTGAAAGGGAAACAAATGCCTATTAATTTGCTAACAAGTGTGTGAAATATATATCCCATGATGTGAATAAACTGAAGAAATAGTAATGTACCAGTGATGAATATAAATGAACGTCAAAATACACATCATGTCCCATAGGAAACTACTTGCATTGATTTTAAGATTGGTAAGTTACTGTAGAAATATTAGGATTTGTGTGCACCATTCACTGAATTTAGTTTTCAGTACTAGGAAACAAATATGTATTTCAGGTGGATGAATATTTCTGAGAATAATCTTGTGAAAAGTTGATTAGAAATCCACATAGATGAACATGAATGAATTTAGGCAGTGCATAATAAGATCCAAATATTTCATATTTTGAAAATTTTGGAGAATATATATATATATATATATATATATATATATATAGACACACACAAAACCCACATAGAGAAATTAAATAGTAGAAATATATATGACAATCAAAATTCATTGTGAAATATATATGCTCCACAGATCCAAAAATATTCATTTTACTGAACATAGATTTATATATAATGTTGTTCAACCAGGAAGCTCACCCATAAGTTGAATTTTCAGTTCCAACAGTGTTTATGAGGAGTGATCTATTCTCACAATTTGTATCTCTCAAGTCAGATACCTCACAAAAATGTACATGTGATACCAGTTAGGATTCTATATGTGCTTATAAAAATACATGTGCTGAATAGGCTACAGAGAAAGGGAGACAGGAATTCACATATTTGTTAACTTTAAAATCACATGGAGAACTATTTCAACAAAAAGTTGACTACATTTATAACTCCTGACCTATATAATGCAAAAAGCAGGTCCAAAAATACACCAGGCCTCCTCTGAACTGCTTGTATTTCTATTCTGTTTGGGTTATTTTTCTCCATCATATTAGGATTAGTAGTGAGAGTCTAGTAGGGTATAGGTTAGTGTCAGGGATTCAGTATTTCGAATGGAAATTTGGAAAATGAATCCAAAGTGTATGCAAATATGTGCTACACAAAAATCTTCCCACTTTCATCCAGAACAATGCCTTGACAATACCTTCGCCCCAAGTAAGACACAATTAGAGGAAAAGAGTTAGAAAATCTGTGAATACATAAGTGGAATGGAAAATTCTCATGAGTTTACAACCTTGGAGGTGGTAGAGGAGTTTTCAAAAGTAAGGGATAGTGTAAACACTCCACAAACGTGGAGCTCTGCTGGCCTAAAGACTTCTTGAGAAACTGCTTCTGTGGTTGGGCACTTGAAATATATTTTGTTGTACGGAGCTTTAGCTTCCTTTCTAGTGAGTCCATCAAAGATGTGTCTGCATCTATGTGTCACCTAGAGGACATGGTTTCTGATTTTCCAATGAATATGAGGCAAGAGTGCTGAATTCTCTCTTTGGAGTTCAATTGTGGCAACAGGGGGCTAAGTGGTCTCCACTCTGTGGACTGTGAAGCCATTTGGAATTCCTCCAATGTTTGTGGTGTTTATAGCTGCTGCACTGTATGTTTGGTATGTGCTTCACGAAATACAAGGAATCAACAAGGACACAGTGCTGTAGGGAGGTCTGTCATGTGTAGTGGGACAGAGTCTGCAGAAGAAAGCACCCACCAGGCTTCAATCTCACATAGCTTGCCCCCTTGAGCATAGCAACCGGATTCTGAATATTGCCCTGAAACCTCTGCATATAACAAGATCCCTTTACATATAAGGGTCTGCTGGCTGCACCATGTCAGTCACAAGCCATTTGGAATCCAATGGCAGATCCCCATGGCCCCACCAGAGATGTTTTATCACACACCTGCAAACCACTGCTCTAGGCCCACTAGTCAGCAGGCTCCAACTTTCTGGCATCTCTGTTCTACACCATATCATGAAACCCAGTCTATCAAGGCACTCTCTGGTACACTCATGATCAGCAACAGGACATCCAAATGTTCTCCAGTGCCACCTGTTCATGGGAATTTCAAAAATTTCATGGTATTTATCTAGCCATTTTTCAAGGATGTAGTTGGAGGCACTGTGGGTTTCAATTCATTCTGGAACCATTAAATGTGAGAAAGTTCATTTCAAAGAAAGCTCTGGAGAGGTATCACAGGCAAGGCTTCCCAATGAGTGGCCAAAATGTCACATGAAGGCAGGGGATTTGAGGTCTACAAGGTGAGGTCCATGTGTGTTTTGCCTCTCAAGGACAGATGCCAAGTTTTTCAGAATTAAATCATGTGATATCCTGGCTGATATTCCCAGTGCTCTGTGGAAAGCCACTCTGGCCCTAGAAAAGTTTGCAAGGGCAACTCTTATGTGTGGCCTCCTAAGATCAAACACAATTCATGGCAATACTTGTCTGAGTTCAGTTCCAGAGTTCAGTCTCTAAGAGGAATCACACCAGAGTTCAAGACCAGGTGGACCAAATCATCACTTCTAACTGCCACACAAATGACCACAATTACAACCAAAACACTCCCACGTATCCCTCATCTTCGTCCATATAGGCACTCATCATAAACTCTGGCTGGTGTTTTCCATGAGTTGTGCATCTCAGGAAAGTGTCGAAAATAAGCTCCCTTGCACTCATTTGCCTAAAGTCAGGGTGGCCTTGACACCCTTCGTGTGAACCAGGAGTGATCAAATTGGCCTGCCATTAATACTGATCTGCTTCTCCAATTTGAGGCCTACTGACGGTCAGGTATAGATTCTTCATGTAATTTGGAGTCATGAGAAAACCCAAGCACTTCTGCTGGGCTTTTAAGAACTCATTTGACTCAAAGGATCCCTATTCTCATTTGATGGAATTCAGGAACCTAACAGAGGAAGGCAAGAGACTTCACCCACAATGACTGCACTTTTTGCCATTTTGGTTTTGGATGCATACATGGGATCTTTATTTAGATCAATCAGGTGCTGAGAATCTAAGCCACAGCCTCACAAAGGGCCAAGAGGCTGATTCAGACACATCTCTTTCCAAAGCAATTAAGCAAAGAGCCACAGGTGATGCTCATTCATTTCCATTTAAAAACATTTTTTTTCAGACTTCAGAAAGGGGTGGCCTGAGGCAAAGACCTTCCTAACATTCAGGGCAACAGAACAATAGGTAAGCAAATGGCCCAAAGCAGGGTTTCTCCACTGAGACTTTCCTGGTCACACTGATATCTAAGTTTTCTGAGATGCTCGCTATTCTCTTCAGCTATCCAGTACATGGCCATGTGACAGATTATTTAGGTGGTACATATCTTGAACAAAATACCATGAGCCTATTCTTTAGTGGGGCCAGAATTCAGGAAGAAAACAGAAACTTAGGAGGATAGCAGGTGTTGCACATCAATAAGCCTGCCACACTCTTTCATAAATTAGGCAGGATGAATGCTGGAAAGCTGCCTAATAGACAGGAAACATCCATTGATGCATTCTCTTTTTTAATGTCTACATCCACAGACACAGTGTGATACACAGACATAGAAACACTCACCTTGTCAAACGACATTCTAGAAACAGTCCAGTCCAAACCAAACAAACCGCTTTTTCTACCTGTTCTCAGAACATGAGACAAAACCACAAACTCACACGCACACCCACAAAGGCACCTCATTCCCCCAAGTAGGTCTGTGACTATATGGAATGTCCTCTGACGGCGGGCCATACTATCTTTCTCTGAAATTGCCTGTCCTGTCACAGATCTGGTCCTTTGGCCAAATCTCTGAGGTTGTCAGTAGCCAGTGGTGAGCGACTACCTGCTTTTTAAGCACAGGACCATCTTCAGAGCTTTCCGGGCATTTGCCCATCCTCAAATCAGTAGATACCAAGAATGACTGACCCTGTCCTTGGTAAATCCAAACAAGTGAGCCCACTGGGAGTGGGACTGGGAATGGCTCAGGATGCCTGCTTCCTGGATCCCAAGTTCAGAGAGTTCCATCACCAAGAAAGTTAGGTAGGTCAATTCCTTCAGGAACTGAATGAGGTCACTGCATTGACAAACACTTTGTCCTAACAGTTGCTTCCAAGAGTCCCATGAGATAGAGGCTGCCCCTAGTTCCTGTGACACTTTCACAAGTTAGAATTGCATATCAACCATAGGCACCCGGGAATAGCTCTCCACACATGTCTCATTTGGTCCATCTTCTCTACATTAAGAATACAGAGGCAGATTCAGACACATCCCTTCATCCTGACCAGGGTTTTTGCCATGGAAGATGATTTTGCTCTCTTAGGTCCTTCATAGCTGCCTACATCTTATCCAGGGATAATTTTTGCATGAACCTTTGAGGTTCTCAGCAGGTGGAAGATCCCCTATATTCCTGAATTGTAAGACCAACTCTGTCCCTGCTCTTTTATAAAGTTATATTGAGGGAACAGTGTATGATTAGGGTTAATAACAGGTTTGATTTGGGTTAGGTATCATTCTGCGAGATGAATAATGGTATTGGGAACCTGCGATATTTACAACAATATACAGGTGAAATAAGTTTGAAAACAGAAATCTAGGTAAGATGTGAAGCCCATTAAGGCATTACGCCCTTGAGTTGGTTACATAGATTTGAATTATATTCTGCACAGACATCTCAGATAAATCGAGATACAATGGCATAGAACCTTGTACTTTGGATGATTGAATGTCGAAGAGAACATCCAGTCAAAAAGGGATAGTCGGTATGATTAGGAAGATAGTTGGTAGGTTTAGAAAGAAGAGTGAGTATAGAAGTGGGACCAAAAGTTCTTTAGAATTAGAGTTTTGGGTAGAGGGTGAATGTAAATGTCAGCATATGTGAAGAGTCAGTCAAAATAATGAACTGGAATAAAACGTAGATAAGAAGATATCAATAGAGACATATGTAAATCAGGCAAAGTATAAAGTGAGTGAGAGGATTAGAAATTTTGAATAGGATTGAGGTTGAATATATAGTCTTAGGAAGAAACAAATATGTCGTCACCAATAGGATTGACATTTGAGAGCATTAGGCAACCTGGACATGGATGTTTTTAGTAATCCATGCTCACTCTCCATTTAGGCCTTGGTAAAATCATAAGTGTGACCCCTGCTTTTTGTGTCCAGAATATTACTGTGAAAAAATGCATATGTAGATCAGGTGACATGAGTATTTCTACCACCAATTCTGGGAGCAACATTTTGAAGATGAATAAATTAGTATTGCGGTTACAAATAGATGTACCCTGTGTCTATGAAAATAGAGATAATGCATGGATAGACCATACTGTGAATTAACAATATAACTGGTTCCAACTTTAAATAATGGATTGATTTGATATCTGAAAATATACAGGAAATCTTATATTGATATACAATCATTCATTCCAACCAATTATTCATCTAATGGTAATATTAGGGTTATGGTTTATCATGAAAAGTGTGTGAGTTTTGTTTCAAAATGATTATGGAATTCGAAAATAATGTGTTTGAAAAGAAGTCTCATGAAAAGACCAGTCAAGAAACCTGGAGAAATACATGTGTTGTGAAGCAGGAAATGATTTGAAGTGAATCAAATGCCTACAAATTTGTGAACCTGTGTATGAAATATGTATTTTATGATGTTCATAAACTGAAGAAGTAGCAATTTACTAGTGTTGAATAAAATGAACTTCAAAATACACATCATGTCCCATAGGAATCTACTTGCATTGAATTAAACTGCGTCAGTTACTGTAGAAATATTAGGATTGTATGCACCATTCATTGAAGTTAGTTTTCAGTACTAGGAAACAAATATGTATTTCAGGTGGATGAATATTTCTCATAATGATCTTGTGAAAAGTTGATTATAAATCCACATACATGAACATGAATTAATTTAGGTAGTGTATATAAGACACACATATTTCATATTTTGAAAAATTTAGAGAGTGTGTGTATATAGATAGATAGATAGATAGATAGATAAATAGATAGATATACACACACACAAAACACACAGAGAGGCAATTAAAAGTAGCAATATATATGCCAATTGAAATTCATCATGAAACATGTATCAATCAGATTAAAAAATATTTATTTTACTGAACATGGATTTATGTATAATGTTGTTCTACTAGGAGGCTCACCCATCATTTGAATTTTCAGTTCCAACAGCGTTTAGGAGGAGTGATCTCTTCTCACAATTTGTATCTGCCATATCAGCACACCTCAAAAGAAAATATGTGTGATACCAGGTAGGATTCTATATGTGCATATAAAAATACATGTGCTTAATAGGCTACAGAGAAAGAGAGACAGGTATTCACATATTTGTTAACTTTAAAAACACATGGAGATCTATTTCAATTAAAAATTAACTAGATTTATTACACCTACCCTATATCATGCAAAAGGCAATCCAACTATACACCATACCTCCTCTGAACTGCTTGTATTTCTATTCTGTTTGGGTTATTTTTCTCCATCATATTAGGATTAGTAGTCATTGTCTAGTAGGGTATGGTTTAGTGTCAGGTGTCTCGGCCGGCAGGACACATCAAAGTGTGCGTCAAACCTCGTTGGGGAGGAATGAAGGGACAAGAGAAATGAGAGATGACAGCAAGACAGTAGTTCTGATCATGCTGCAAACTTTTACAGTTTTCACAGGGTATTTATATGCTGCAGATAGTAAATCACTCTTATGATCAGCTGCTGGATGTCTTCACAGGGTGAGATAACCTCAGGATATTTCAGAAAGACAGATGGCCGCAGGATGTCTCAGGGAGATAGATGGCTGTCGGATGTCTCCTAGGCAGGATGTCTCCCAGAGGGCTGTTTCTTTTAAGTGTCAGGCTATTCTTTGAGGAGAAATTCCTTCTAGCCCCTCACCTTCCCCCCTTTCTTATATAAAATATTTGACCATACCTTACCGGCCAATGTTTTAGGGGGTGATAGAGGCTTTGTTTCTCAAGGAGGCCTTAGAATATCTCCTGATCTGAGAGAGCATGTTTACTAGAAGATTTCTTGGTGGCCATGGCATGTTTTCGAGGAGACGGCTTTGAGGGGGATGCATGCCAACCGCCATGCACCAGAGCGTGTCACTCAGAGGTCTTGTGTTTGGGTATCCGTGGATCCATCCTCCCACAGTCTTTCCTGCACCCTCCATTATTATGGCCTAAGGTCCTCACTTCATGGGTGCATCCTCCCCCAAGTGAAGGGGCACTTTGAGGACGAACCCTTATGGCAATGGCAGAAGATTGTTAGTCAGAGCTATTTCTTATAGTTTTATTTAAGAAAGAGATATCTGTGGGGATGTAAACTTAAGAAATAAGCCTGTGAGAAGGGTAGAACATCCTTTTAAATGTTAGCAGCAAGGTCTTCCATCTCCAGATGATGATAGTGCACCTGTATGGGCTTAGAGGCCAAAATATTAATCTGTTCTTTAATAAATTGTACCAGCCTGTTTATAATGCAGGGTCCTATAGACACTATTTAAAGTAAACCCAACAAAGGGCCTATTAGGGGAAGAAGGTAGGGTAGAAATCCACTAAGCCCAGTCCAGAGTGGATTTTCAAATAGTTCCCTTCGTCTCTCTTTTACATCTTCTTGAACCTGCTTAATTTTAGTGCATACTATGCCTGATTAATTGGCATAAATGCAGAATCGTTCCCCTAAGGCCAAGCGAATACTTCCCTGGTTAGCTGTCAGCAAATCTAAGCCTCGTGTGTTTTGAAGGAACACTTCTGCTAGGGAGTCCATTTGGTCCTTCAAATCTTTAATGGTTCCTGATAGAGTTTGTACATCATTTATAAAGTTGTTGAGACAGGCGACGGTAAGAGTGGATAGCCGTGCCTAAACCAGTGTACCTGTGCCCACAGCAGCTGTTATTCCAAGGCTCACAATGAGTGGTAAGGCATGTATTGCCCACCTGTGTCTTATGACTAAGATGTCTAGGCTAGGAATGGGTAGACGTTCGTCTCATGGGACAATAGTTATATCAGGGAGGAATAAGGTAAGAACACAGCCACTGATCAAATTCACTGGAAGCCTGGGGAAGGCCGAGTTTTCTCCACACATAAAAACTGTGCCATTGGGTAACAAAGAGATGGGTTGGGTGAGGAATAATTTTGTACTTTTGAGCAATTTCCAAAGGAAGTAACTCCAAAATCAATATCATAGGTATTATTCTGCATCGTGCCTAAAAGACATAATGTAAATGTGCCTATAGGCTGTAATTATAAAAAAATCCGGGTTGGCATGTATTATCATTGTCTATGATAGAATTAATAGGAACTGCCATAGGCATGATTGTCCCTGTTGTCATGCAGAGCCAGCAATCACCAGCAATGGTGGGGTTGGAATTATTAAGCAAGGAGAAGGTAGTTTCCAAAATTTCTAATGTATTGGTATCTAAACCTCGGAGCTGGGATTTAGGCTACATTAAGGGATGATATGTGAGCTCAGGAATTTGGGGTTTCAAAAGTTTGATTATCTGAGGATGCTTGACAGCATCAGTGGGTCCTCCACGATAAGAGACCCCTGTAGGGGCCTTAATGGGCCAGCAGGAGGGTTTACCAACACTGCCTTGCCACCCAGGTGACTGTAGCTTGGTGTATTTGCCATCTCCTCCCCGGTCAAAGAGAAAGGGGGTATAATGAATAGTGGTCCCCCCTTCTGCATGAGGTTTTGTTAGGGAGGCTTCAAAAAATTTTTCTCCTTGCTTGTTAACACAAATTAAGAGCGACACATAACAAGAGCCATACATCGCCTGTGTATTCGTACAGGTTGCAGAACAATTTTGGAGAGCTTTACTTGTACTAGGGGGAATAATCTTTGGCTTGTTAACACATACACATTTAGGCTGATGAACTACTCTGAGTTTATGGTCAACCTCGGCCAGGAGATAAACCACTTTAGTCACGCAGTCAGCAATCTGGGTCCAACTAGTGCGAGCCTGAGTTCAAGATCCTCACTTGCACTCGCAGGGGGGCCCAAAGAGGTACTCCATGATGTTGGAAGGTGGAGGGCCAAGGCCTCCGTGTACAACCCTGTTCAGCAGAAGTGCCTTAAGCAGAATCCAAACACAGATTGTTGGCTACATCTGAAAAAGAGGAAAATTTGTCCTCAGGGGGAGCACCTCCGTCCCTAGGTTGAGGTAATTCATTAACCTGTTTAACCAGGTGTTCTGGTAACCATCTTGGGGCTGCTTGCTCTTGGTACAAAACACAAGCTGAGCCTCGTCCCCAGATGAAAAGAGGATCTGGGCCTTTCCATTTATTTGTAAGGGGATTGCGCCACATAACATGTGGGCGAACAGAATTGGACGAGGGATGCCAATGTCTGTCTGTGGCTGAATGGCCTTCACTTTCGAGAGTAAGAAAAATAAGGGCAAATAATTCATGGTTAAGGCGATGCCTGGGAGTGGTAAATATAAAGGCGGAAGCCTTAAAGAGGGTTAGCCAAGTCTTTAAGGTAAGGTGGGCACGTTCCACAATGCCTCGGCCCTGAGGTTTGTATGGAATTCCAGTAGTATGACAAATTTGCAAGGTAGCACAAAATTGTTTAAACTTGGCATTGGTATATGCAGAACAATTATCTGTTTTAATATGTATTGGTTTGCCCATTACGGAAAAGGCTGAAACAAGATGAGAAAGGACATCTTTGGTACCCTCTCCAGAATGTGGTCATGCAAAAATAAAGCCACTGAAGGTATCTATAGAAAAGTGTATATATTTGGTTTTTCCAAATTCAGGAAAATGAGTAACATCCATTTGCCAAAACTGATTGAGCAGTAATCCTCTGGGGTTAACTCCCAACTGTTGAATGGGGAGGGAGACAGCGCAACCAGGGCATGTTTTTACTATCTCTCGTGCCTGTTGCCTGGTAATTTTACAAAGTAATCGAAGGCTCTGGGAATTTAGATGGTGAAAATTGTGTAACTCCGTGGCCTTTTGAATGGAGCCAACAAAAATTGGAAAGATGGAACGAGTTGCTGCATCAGCTTGGGGATTACCTTGTGTTAGAGGCCCGGGAAGATCAGAGTGTTCCCTGATTTGTCCTAAGAAAAATGGGTGTTGTCTGGCCTGAATTAGTTGCTGAAGCTGGTGAAACAGAAAGGCCACATTGGAAGAAGCCTTAATAGTGAGTGAAATCTCCAGCAGGAGCACAGAATGAGCAATGCAGGCACTTTCTGCATAAATATTAACAGAATTATCAAAAAATGTTATAAAAACTTGTGTTATGGCAAACAATCCAAAAACTGTGCTGACTGATAGACACTATCAAAGGTGGTAGGCTGGTTATTGATAACAAAGACCGCATGGCCATTATTGGAACCATCTGTAAAGACAGTAAGGGCTTGAGGAATGGGAGCCTTTTGAGTAATTTTGGGAAAAATAAATGGATGTAACTGGACAAAATGTAAAAGGGGGTCATTGGGGAGGTGGTTATCAATTGTTCCCAAAAGCCTGATAGGGCAATACCTGATTCATCCACTGTCTGTAGTAAACATTGGGTTTGGTCCTTAGTATATGTAATTAAAATATTATCAGGGTCTTTGCCAAAATGTTGTCGAGAAAGCAAATGACCTTTAATAATAGTAGCAGCTACCTGAGCAAGATAAACAGTAATATCCTTGGAGGATGTGGTGGGTAAATGGACCCAAAGCCAGGGGCGGCCTTTAATTTTAAAATGTGTATTTTGCTGCCGAAATACTCCTGTGGGTGTATGAGGAGTGTGTAAAATAACCAGAACCAGAGGAAGGTTGTAAGAAATTTGTGTAACAAACTGTTGGGCAATGGCTTCTGTGACTTGGTTTAATGCCTGTCATGCCTCGGGAGTAAGCTTTTGAGAGGAGGAGGGGTGGGAATCACCTCTCAAAATATCATTAAGGGGCAAAAGAACACAAGTGGGCAATTTTAAATATGTTCTTATCCATTGAATATCCCCAGGTAATTTTTGAAAATTATTAAGGGTGTGAAGATGGTCCACACGTAGTTGTATTTTAAGAATTTGGATCTGATTATCTTGAAGTTTAAGGCCCAAATAGGTATCAGAGTCCTGTGTTTGAAACTTATCAGGAGCTATCTGTAGTCCTAAGGTAGTGAGGGTTTTGTAAAGGTCCAAGTAACAATTATTAAGGTCATGGGTGTTAGGTGCAGCAATTAACAAATCATCCTTTTAATGTAAAATATAAATTTGTGGCCATCGCTCTCTCACAGGGTCTACTGCTTGAGCAACGTAATTTTGGCAAAGACTAGGGCTGTTGGCCATACCGTGGGGAAGAACCTTTCATTGAAATCTCTGCATAGGGCCCTGAAAATTAATGCGAGGGAGACTAAAGGCAAAATAGGGTCTATCCTCAGGATCTAAAGGAATGGTAATACAGCAATCTTTTAAGTCAATAACCATTTTACAATTGTTTTTGGGAATTGCCAGTGGTGTGAGAATACCTGACTGTAGTGCTCCCATCGGGAGCATAACTTTATTAATGGCACACAAATCTTGTAAAAGGCGCCACTTGCCTGATTTTTTATTGATAACAAAAATTGGAGTATTCGATGGTGAGGTTGAGGGCTCTACATGGCCGGCTGCCAGCTGTTCCTGCACTAACATGGAGGCAGCCTCCAATTTTTTCTTAGGTAAGGGGCCACTGATCCACCCACACAGGAGTTTGAGTCTTTCAAATAATTTTATCTGCATGAGGTACAGGAGGGTCAGGGACCAACACTAAAAATCCGAATACCCAAGGCCATATGTATTTGTGTTTTGTATGGGCTGTAGAGGCTCAACCAGTTTTCGTCTCAGTCTCCCCAGGCCTGTACCAGGGACAAAATTCATATGAAGCATTTGATGAGTCACCATGGAATTGGGACTGGGAAGAATAACTTCCATTTGACTCAAAATATCTCGGCCCCATTGGTTAATAGGTTAGGTCAGGAACATCGAAAAAAGTGACAGTTGACTTATTACCCTCTTTATCAGTCCAGCTAATAGACCTAGAGCTGACTGGAGGATTTTTTGATTGTCCTATCTCTTTTAGGTCACTCAAGGGTGGGGTGAGGGGCCAACCAGATGGCCAGTATTTTTTAGACATAATTGTGGCATCACCTCCAATATCTAGAATTCCTTGGAATTCCTTTCCTTCAATAAGTAAGGTAAGGGGGTGTATTGTGAGAAATTGGCTGAACCCAATACACATCAGAGGAGCCCAAGGAGGCAGTCCCCAGCGGTAGGTTTGGGTGGTGGAAGTGCCTCCTGAATCCAAGGAAAGGAGTATTAATTGTGCAAGTCTTGTTCCTACGGGGATGGCCACAACTCCATTAATAGCTGTGGCCAGTATTTTTATTTCTCCAGTGAAATCATTATCAATAATGCCAGGGAAGACCTGAACACCTTATAAGGTAGTAGAGGCTCTTCCAAGAATAAGGGCAGACGTATGAGATGGAGGGGGACCCCTAATTCTAGTGGGTATTAACTGGGTCCCTTGCAATGTGTCTAATATTTTCTCAGTGGTGGCACAGAGGTCCAATCCTGCGCCGCCTGGTGTGGCTCGTTGGAACGAGCAATTGTGGAGAAGGATTTTGAAGTAGGTTGGTAGTTAGGGAGGGAACAAACCTTATTGCCCCTGGGTTTGTCTTGGGAAAGTCGGGGCCAGGGGTTGGCCCTGCAGTGATTTTCCAAGAAGCAGGAAGAAATAGACTGTCCGAGGGCATTTGTTTTAGATCTTCACTCTCTGGCCCAGTGATAACCTTTGCCATATCTAGGGCAAAGAGTAGCTGGGGGCGGTTTAGCCCCAGTTTGAGGAGACACTATTCCTAGGCTTTGTTTGCCTGTCAGACACTAGTGTGTAAAATGGCCAGGTTGTTTTCAAGTAAAGCAAGTAGGTGAGCCAGAATTGTGAAAGGCCTTGGTAAAGGTGGCACCAAAGGCGAGACCCATGGCATGGGCTGCACCCACCCCTGCACAGAGTCTAATAAAGTCAGAAAGTTTCCTTTTATCCTTATGTGGTCGAAGAACACCCTGACATGCTGGCTTGGCGTTTTCAAAGGCAAGATGTTTTACAAAGGTGCTTTCGCTTTCGCTTGGTCCAAGCAAGCATTCTGCGGCTAGGTTAAGCCGGGAAACAAAGTCACTATAAGGCTCGTGAGGCCCTTGTCGTATTTTTGCCAAGGAAGTGGTAGCTGAGGCCTTTTGAGGGACGTGTCTCCAAGCATGTAAGCCAGCCGTCTGAATCTGCGCCAAAAGTCCAGCAGGGAAACATGCCTGTTTATTTTTAGTGTCAAAAGGCGCATTGACCACTAACTTAACAGAAGTCCAGGATTTAGAGGAGGCCTTTGTTAAATTTTTTTGAGCAGTTTCCCAACAGTGCTCTTTGAAATTGCGTTCCATAACAGAAAGTCTCCAGCACTGAGGTATCTCGGGTTTGAAATTTCCAATCATTGGTAGTAAGCCATTGTGCACTGTGGATTTCTAATAAGGTCACTCTGTAGGGCGCAGTGAGGCCAGAGTGAGCACAAGCCTTTTTAAGTTTTTCAAGAAAATGCAGGCTTAATTTTTTGTACACACTCTGGGTTCCTTCCTGCCTGGGGGTTAACTCCTCATCCTCTGAGTCCTGATCTCCTTGATCCATTTCCCCCGCTTTCTCCTCTTGATCATCATGTAAGTCTTTGACCTCAGACTGGGCAGGCATATCTATCTGACTGCGGGCTACTGGGAATGTGAGAACAGGCTGATGGAGCAGGTTAGCCTTTTTATTAGACCGCCGATGGGCAGCTTGCCTTGACTCCATGTCTAAGGCTAATGAGCAGAGCTCAGAGTCAAGGGATGTTAATTCTTTTAAAAGTTGGATCTGTTCCCGTCTATGCTGGAGTGACTGTCGCAAGGGAGCCAGGTTAGGCGAGGGAAGTGGAGAAAAAATACCGGGGGGGCGATGTTGGCCCCTGAAGGGCCGGAGCACAAAAGGCATGAGGGATATAGGAGGGAGGTGGATGGGTAAGTTCTATAGGCTCTGGAAGGGACCTGAGAGGTGGTCGGTCTTCTGAATGGTAGTGAGCTTCTTTCTTCTCCAAGGTAGCCTCCTCCCCAGGGGTCAATGTGTCTCTGGGATTTAAAACTGGATAAAGGTAGTTGGTAACCATTGAAGCCTTATTCATTAGGGTGGTATTTTGAGGAGGACCAGGAAGGTTTCCAGGGTCCTGGGGAGACTGAGAAGGGTCTATATCTGTACTAACTGATGGGCATGCAGAGGGGGGACGAGAGGTCATTTGCATAGTCTCTTCCCCAATCCTGACAAATTTTAAGGTACCATTGTCAAAGGGTGAACTTTTAAGAATTTCATTAATTAAGTTCCAGTAAGAAAAGGTGGGAACAGGCACCTTTTCTGTGCCAAAGTATTCATAATAATCTTTTAAACAGTCTCCTACTCTAAGTCATGGTTTACCATCAATGGTTCCTTCAAGGGAAAACCATGGACACAATTCCCCTATGTATGAACAGAAAAATTTTAAGTCCTTTTTCTTAACACGTGCCCCCCATGTCTTGAAGGACTCCTTCAGGGCTGACAAAAACAAATCATGTGACGAAACTCCTTGTCCCATGGTGGGTCACTCAGTGTGCATCATCCCCACACTCCTACTGGATATGTCTCTCGGTGGTGTCTGCTGAGGCAATCGCGAGCTCCGCTTGACCAAGTCTTCCAGGAGGACGGGGTTCCCCCTCAGTCAAAGGCTTGAGACCCAGTCGGTGGGCGCCAGATGTTCTGGCCGGCAGGACACATCAACGTGGGCAGCGAACATAGATGGGGAGGAATGAAGGGACAAAAGACACTAGAGATAACAGCATGACTGTAGTTCTGATCAAGCTGCAAACTTTTATTGTTCACACATGGGATTTGTATGCTGGAGATGGGAAAGCTCTCTTATCAGTAGTTCCTGGATGTCTTCACAAGGTGAGATAACCTCAGGATGTTTCAGGAAGACAGATGGCCACAGGAAGTCTTCGAGATACTGATGGCTACAGGATGTCTCCCAGGCAGGATGTCTGCCAGGGGGCTGTTTCTTGTAAGTGTCAGGATATTCTATGAAGGAGAATTCCTTCTACCTATGAAAGACAGGGATTCAGTATTTCGAAAGGCAAATTGGAAAATGAATCCAATGTGTATGCAAATATGTGCTACACAAAAGTCTTCCCACTCTCATTCATTACCTTGACATTACCTTCACCCCATGTAAGACATAATTAGAGAAGAAGAGTTACAAAATCTGTGAATACATATCTGGAATAGAAAATGCTCAATAGTTCACAAACTTGGAGGTGGGAGAGGAGTTTCCAAAAGTAAGAGACAGGGTAAAAACTCCACAAACATGGAGCTCTGCTGGCCTAAAGACTTCTTGAGTAACTGCCTCTGAGGTTGGGCACTTGAAATATATGTTGTTGTGAGAAGCTTTAGCTATCTCTGTAGTGAGACCATCAATGCTGGGTCTGCATCTATGTGACCTGAAGGACATGGTTTCTTATTTTCCAATGAACATGGGGCAGCAGTGCTTAATTCTCTATTTGTAGGTAAACTGTTGTCACTGAGAGCTAAGTGTCTCCCAGTGTAGACTGTGAAGCCAATTGGTCATCCTCCACTTTTTGTGGTGTTTCTTGCAGCTGCACTGGGAGTTTAGTATATGCTTCATGAAATACAAGGAGTTCAACTGGGTCACAGTGCAGGAGGGAGTTCTGTCACATGTGGTGCGTAAGGGTCTGGAGGAGAATGCAACAACCAGGCTTCTATTCCACATAGCTTGCCCTCTTGACCATAGGAATCTGATTCTGAGCATTGCCCTGAAACCTCTAGATATAACAAGATGCCTTTACATACAAGGGTCTGGGGGCTGTACCATGTCAGTCACAAACCATTTGGAAGCCAATTCCCGATCCACATGATCCCACCAAAGCTGTTTTAACACACACCTGCACACCACTGCTCTAGGCCCA